>NC_091803.1:21880881-22183911 GCF_041296235.1 Equus asinus
ATTGCTTTTTTTAGGTTGGGAGATGTTATATTCAGGATTTATACTGATGACGATATTTACCTACATCAGTGAGCAACTGCATCAAAATCCTTTGGGGCTCTTGTTGAACTACAGAGTCCTAGGCTCCACCCCATAGTGACTGAATTAGAATCTCTAGAACTGGGGCCCAGGAATTTGTGTTTCAGGTGACACCTCAGATGGTTCTTATGCTCTTTAAAATTGGAGAGTCACTGGTAAAAACTATAAAATCAGATCAGATATAGGAATGACTACTGGTGTCCACAGCACGGCAAACCACGAATTTCAAGGACTTCGGGTAACTTGCATGTCCTTGCAGGCTCCATTGTGTCATCCATTGATATATTCATTCAACAGGAAATTATTGGTCATCAATAACTTCTGTGAGGATCATTTGCTTCTTGATGTGAATTATAACCATCAGAAAGTTTTAAAAAAACCCTCTCCTTATGTGTATTTTATACCCTCCTATTAGGAGAGAGGAACAAATGACAATCCGATATCTGAGATTTAGTGAAAACAAAGCATTTTCAGTGTCTGTCACTGTGTACAGATCAGGCTAATTTTCTGTGCCTTGTCTGCTGTCTTTAGGGTAATAACTGATGTTCCACAGCCATGTTCCCGGAAACTTGGGAAATGACTTTTCCATCGCACACTAGTTCTTCCTTCTGGGTTCCTCTTCAGTAACTCATCTGAACTGGAAATCACATTTCTTCCTTTTCTTATGAGTCATGATGGTGGAGAGCACATCTTATCTGAACTGGTCGTCTTAACATCTGGATGATCACATGAACTGATTTTGAACAAGTGAGTTTACTAAGAGTCCATAAAACAGCTAAGATAGCAAGTTGTGTTTGGTAGATGTACTTTAGTACTATGTGTGTTTTCATTGTATTTGGTTGATCCATAGGAAATTGCTGATTTTTGACCAGAAATGGCAATTTCCTGTGGTGCAACCTAATAGTTCAGTTCTTTGAAACTTGCCCCTGTATATGGTTTAGCTAGTGGCTTCACGTTAATCAGAATAGTCAGGTAGCCACACTATGCCTTTCTCTTCATTGTGGGTAAATTATTTACTTAGCTACGAACTTGTCAGATTTTTTAAAAGTTCTTCTTATGCACCAAGGGCTAAATGATTATTTCACACTTGACTGGAAGACTTTAAATTGTTCCTGTGATATAAATGGAAATCAACCTAGGATTGGATTATCATTAAAGAAAAAATTTTGAGTCTTGCATTTTAGCTGTGATCTAGGAGTCAGCAAGCTTTATCAGTGTCCCTCTCATGGTAAGTTTTAGCACCTGAAACCCACTAACACTATTTTCCATGACCTAAGATGGTCTTGAATGTCCCTTCCCCTTTTTATTTTTTCTCTGTTCCTTCTCCCTCTAATTCTTGGGAAATAATCTTCAATTCAATTCAAAAAATACCTATTGCATATTTGCTGTGTGGCAGACACAGAGCTAAGAGCTTGAGGAATGTGAAAAGGAACAAGAAGTGCTACCTGGCTGAAAGGAGTTTTTAATCTAGTAGGAGAGGTGGGCATGGGCGGCTGTAATGCTTGCAAGGATAAAATGGCTGTGACATTGAGTTTTACTCCTGTTGCATATATTGAATGTCTTCTGCTTCAGGTTGCAAATCCTGATGACTGCAGCACAATATGTGTTATAAATAGCATTGCATCTTGACTGCAAAGGAACTCAGAGAGAGAGTGGGCAGAGAGGAACATAAAAGGTTGAGCACAATTTGTGTGGGCATTTGTTTATGGTGTTGAACTACTGCGGGGCCCAGGTGCTGATAATGTCTGGAAGAGGCAGCCTCTTTACCTGGTATGAGGTTTTGTCTCTGTGACTAAAACTCTTCTGGTGAGTGTATCTGTGTGCAAACTTGCATTCTGCCCGTGAGCATGTATGTTCACGCTTAACTGATTCAACGACTGTGTTGCCCCCAACATATTACACCAAATGTACTTAACAGCAATTAGAATGTTTGCCACCTGCTGTGTGCAAATCTCCCCAGAAAACAAAACTCTCCTAAATGGCAGTATAAGTAATTCTGGAGATTAAAGCTAGTGATTTGCAGAGTGCTTGGTTCGTTTGTTTCCTGCAAATATCAAGATTAACAAAGAAATTCATTGATCCCATTTTGCCTCCTTGCAGCTTGTGCATAGGCCTAAGGGAGTACATTGCATGTGGCTCCGTGCTTCGGATGAAGACTTGCTGTTGCTTTCTTTTACAGCCAAGATGCTGATTTAATGGCATTTCTCTTGGCAAAAGCGTCTCAAGAAAACAAATCAGTTTATGTATCTTTGTACAGGAAATGCCCCACCCAACCTTTCCCCAGTAACGGCCGTCTCCCTGGGATGGGAAGGAAGCATGATCAATTTGCGGCTGTTGAAAGGGCAGCTCAGGTCCCGACTCGAATACCGACTGTACTCATCTGATGTCGGGTAGATCTCAGCCACTCTGGGCACTCTTTTTCCAGCTGTGAATATAGGGCCTTGAATAAGTTGCTCTTCAAGTCTCCTTCCATTTCTAACGTGTTAATTTATTCAAGAACCAGTATTTTTGGAGTATGGATGATGTGCCCTGGATTGCAGCAGGCACTGGAAATACACTTGTGGTTGTGAGGCAAAGTCCTCGCCCTCACAGCCGAGAAATCCTTTCCAAGCACGCGTTATGTCACTCTATGGAGACCTGCAGCCAATGCCCGCTGACATTTTAGACACTTTCTCAGAACAGCCCTACCTCCCGTGTTCCCTTTGATCCAGACGTTTCTGTGCCCACTCTCATCTCTTCAGCTTGGAATTCTCCTCTTGGCTCCATTCTCTGACTTCAAAACCAGCCTCTCTTTGCTCCCTCTTCCCATTCCTCACTCCCCACCCAGAGCAGTTAAGTAACTTGCCCACAGCTAGTCAGTGGTAGACCAGAGATTCAAAGTCAGGCCTGCTCTAAATCTTTGTGACTCCAAGTGTTTTCCACATACCCCTGGCCTTTTCATCGACTGTGAGCTGTTAGAAACGCCAAATCTCAGGCTTCACTCCAAACTAACTGAGTTGGAATCTGTTTTTTTTTTTAACAAGCTTCTCTGGTGGTTCACATACACAGTGAAGTCTGAGAAGCCTTGTCTTAGACCAGTACACTAACCAGCCTCTCACTGACATTTATTCTTCTTGCCTTGTGGAGTAAGCACTGACATATTCCGGCTGAGTCCCTACTGGCCAGATGAGGTGGGTGGTGTTCTTCAAATGGCTTGCCTTGCATGTCTGCTGTGCTCCTGGTGGCCAGACCTATGGAGCAGATACCCCATGGCAGAGAGGCTGCCCTGCCCCAGTCTTACCCAGGCCTGGGAACTTTTCTACATCCACCATCGTTAAAGCCAACAGGCAGTGTAGGAAAGGCAGCAGAAAGAACTGTACAAAGATTAACTTTCAGCCAAGATGAAAAGCTGCAGTAAAGAGGTTCCTGAAGGTGTTGAACGATCGTGCACAGACTGATATTAAGGCAAAGTTCACTGACTTTTCCCAGATTGATGAGTAACAATTCAGTACTTTCTTCCACCTGCAACACGTGTATTTGCACTCTACGTACTTCTCTGCACACCGACAAGCCCACTGTCCCCCTAGTACTGGCCAGGACCAGAAGGGTCCACAGGCTGTCCAGGGAGATCTACAAGGCCCCTCTGAAGTTCCAGGGTGCACAGTATGTAGCGTCCACTAAACATTACTGGACATCAGCAGAAGAAATCCCAGTTGAGGATGCCCTTCAACACTTGTCTTGACAAACAAGACATGTACAGACCTCTCTTGCTGACACTTAAGATGCCTATTGGGCAATTTATGTCTCCAGAAACCCTCTGATGTTCCACCCCTAGCAAGCCCCATCCTTTTGCCAATATTTTGCATCTTCTGCGATTTCCTGCTGCCCCTGCCACATCTACCTTGACACAGAGACAGTACATGTGGGAAACAGTTTTGGAAGTCTCCAGTGTCACCACCAGCTCCTGCACCTGGAGCAGTAGACAGGTAAAGAAGACGAATCCTTGGAATCAGCCTCCTGCTCCAGGAAGGCTCCACGTTCTTCAGCAGAGATGAGGCAGCTGAAGGGCACCTTACTTGGGACTGGAGCCTGCCTCATGCCTGACCTTTTAAGTCAGGCTGTCTTTCCTACCCTCATAAACTGGCTGACCCACATAGTGAGCTGAAATTGTGAAAACTGGATGCAAACTCTTGGTTAAAGATACTAATTTCTAACTCATCAAACAGATTTGGTGATCAACCTTCCTTGATTCTTGGCATTTTGGACCTTTTCCTAGAGTTTTTTTCCCCTACTCTGAGTGTCTTGGATGAAGTCTCTCACTCCAGCCCTAGTCCTCGTAGGCCTCAGTGTCCACCACCATGTCCCACCCAGGACTGAAACCCAGCCCCTCTTCTGTGAGCTGCTTGTGTAGGGGTACAATTCCCAATAGAACGCCATTTTTCCAAATAATGGCATTCCTATAAATATTCCTTTGGACCAATCTGCAAAGGAGAACATTTCGTGGAGTATTGCAGACACTTTGCTACATATTTTTCATTAGAACCTATTTGTAATTACTCGTTAAAGCCATTTTTGAACACACACACAGACACAGAGTCTTAGGAAGAGAAGAGTTAGATGTGCCAGGACACTCATTATGAAAAAGTCATTACTTTGCTTGCTAGACCTTAACATGCTTTCTGCCTGCAATCAGGCCTGCTGGCGGAATGGGAACAAGTTTCTTCAAGGATGTAGGATCACAGGACCAGAGGGACTCATTTGCTGGGGCTGAATGCCAAGTGCAGAGTCCTGTCTTTAAAGCTACTTCCCTGTGCCTTCCCTTCTCTTCCCTCCACTCCCAGGCTCCTGGGAGGAATAGTCCTAATTCACTGCATCTGTCAATCCCTCCATTACTCATCACAGGAAACGTATATTGAAATTTACAGATGTCTGCTATGATTTTCTAACTGCCAAATCTAATAGATTTTTTTAAAGTCTCTTGTTTAATTTAAAGAAAATACACAAATAATAGTTGAGTGTGTTATTTATGAATTGTGTAGATGTCTATAGAGCAAAAAAATCTCTCTGCAAGTCCCAGAGCCAAACCTAACTCTTCTCAGCAGAGGCAACTGCTATTGGCTGTTTCATGTGTATCTGTCTGACATTTTCTTATGCGTGGATATACTGGGCATGGTCATTTTTAGTTTTGAAGGATGCTGATAACTTGCCCTCCAAGGGACTTTGCTTATTTATACTTCAGCCAGCCGTATATGAGAGTATCTTTCCTCACACTTGGCAACACTGTGTAAGATCAGTCTTTAATTAGTTTTGCCAACCTGAAGGATAAAAAACATATTTCCTTATAGCTCTTGGGTGCATTTCTTTGATTACTATAGAGATTGATCATCTTTTCATTTATTTTTTTGATAGTTTTGTTTCTTTTAATTTCTTGGAGAGATGTGTTAATATCTCTCACTGTGATTGTAAATTTGTCGTTTACTTCTTGGATTTTCAATATATTTTGCTCTGCAAGTTTTCAAACTATGTTGTTAGCTGCATACGTTCATGACTATTTAATTGTCCTAAGTCATACCTTTTATCAATAGAAAACATTCCTCTGACCCTGAATTCCTTCCTGTTTCTTGTAAAACCACTCTAGTTCTCTTCTCATTGATCTTCCTGCTTTCCTTTCTCCTCCTTTTCAAAACTTCTTCCTCGTTGCCTTCAGAGTACCTTTCCAAATTATAGATTCAGTTCTAGCTGGGAATTAGAGTAAGGATAAGTTGATGAAGGGTATGGGACCAAAAAGTATTGGTGGAAATGTTGAATCCCAATCCCCTGGCCAGGGTGGGGGGATGCTTCTTGCTTGGCTGCCATGTAATGTGTGGTCTACTGGCCTTTGTTACAGTCAGAGCTGCCCTTCTGTTTGACATGTTTTTGGTAATTTCTGGATGGGCACCCCAAAGTTATGTGGGTTTTCCTTTAAGGGATGGGGCCAGGTTAGGGCGAGGCCCCCCAATGCCTCAGGCCACTGGGAAATTGGGAAGTCAGATCTGGCAAGTTGCCTGCTTCTTTGACTGGTCTCACTAGTCATCAATGAGTCTACCAGCTCCACTTAAATTTAATTTCAGGGGTCAGCCCCATTCTGTTTGTGGCTTTGCCTACAAGGTAAAATGCCTTGTCCACAGTTTTGATGACTTGAACTAAAAAACATCATTTTCCACCAATAATGCAGTGAGCTGTAAGTTTATGTGATCAGGAAGTACTTTTTGTTATGGTCTTTATTCAGGATCCGGTAGAGAGGATCTGTTGAAGATCCACTCTGAGAACTAGTGGGTAGGCCCAACCTTTGGGACCTAGGAGAGGAATCAGAGTGTCTGAGCCAATCGTGAGTACCATTGGAGATGTCTCCACAGAGTCCACATTGCACGGGGCCAACTGGGGCAGAATCTCTGGGGCCATGTGAGGAGCAGATGAACAGACATGGCGAGGAGCTAGGGTTGTGATCTTGGTAGTCTGACATGAATGCGCTCTTTGGACAGGGGACATTTATACATGTCCTTTCTGAGAGCCTGGAACTCTGCCTCTGAGGTCCTGTCTTGGCCCAACTTGAAGAGATGTCATTCTTTGATTTAGACACATGCCATGTGTTGCATGTCGCTTCCCTGCTCTATAATTGTTGACATCATAGCTTCCCACTCTGGAGGATCGAGTCTGAATTTTGTAAACTGCCTTCAGAGTACCTGGTCCACTGTGGTTTTCTGTTCCTCACCCCATTCATGCCCTGAAACTCCTGTTTCTGTTTCTCGGGGGTGCACTATACACTTTCTCCCTTCTGGTTTTGCACATGCTATTCGTTTCCTTTTGCTTAAAGAATTTTCCCCTTTTTCTCCTCTTTCCCTTCACAAGCCCTCACCTGCAAATTACCTACTCATGCTTCATGGCCAAGATCAAATTTTATCTCCTCTGTGAAACTCTCCCTGAGCAGGTCCCTATCTATCTCCTTGCAGGCAGAAATAAGCTCCCAGAGCATCCTGAACCAACCTCCCTTGTGACATTTATCATTCCGTAATCATAATTATGATTTACCTTTTTCCCTTATAGAGCTGTGAGTTATTCCAGGGTAACAGTGAGGTTTTTAAAAAATTTCTATATCTTCAACACTTTGCTGGTCCATAATTGACATTCAGTGTGTGCAAATGTCACAGTTAAGCTAATGTTTCCAGGTGATACAGATATGCCCGTCCGTCAGTGCATTAAAAATAAAGGAACAGGCTTTATGGATGGATACAAGATCCATGTTGCTTTCCATTCATCAAAAGCATTGAGGCATTTTGTACTACTGAGTTTTTTGTGAGTTTTCTCTCTCCTGGCTCTTGCTAGTGGGACAAAAAATATTTAGAATTGAATAAGGTCACCATCCCAGCAAGGTGAGCTGCTTCTCCAGTGATCTGACGTGGCATTTTCAAACAGGCATAGGAGGTACCCTGGGAGGGGATGCAGGCTTCCTACGATTATATGCTCTTCATTTAATTCTTGGAATTCCAGGACTGTGTGCTCTACAGAACCTTTTTATGCCACAGTTGACTAGAATTTCTTTTCTCTATTTTGTTTATTAATGTATTTAACAAATATTTATTGAGCATCTGGGCTGAGCCCAACCTATGTGCTGGAGATACATCAGCTAAAGAGACGTGGTTTCTGACCTCATGGAATCTATAGGCTAATGATGAAAAGGCTAAGAGTAGGGGCCAAGGCTGTATGGAGAGATTGATTACTGCCGCTCTGCCTCATGTCCACTACCATTTCTATACCTCCCTTACTAGCGCAAGATGTGAGGAGTTGAGTCAACATGGAAGTCTCCAAGTTAGCATAAGATCTTAGCTGTGGCATTTTAGAAAGGAAGGCATTACCTGGCGGAAGGTTGAAAAGAATGAAAGCTATGTGTTATTAACATATGTCTGAGGGATGGTACAAGTGGCTGGGGAAATTCTACCAGACATTGATAAAACAATGGAAATTGGGTTTATTGAGGATTGAAAATTTTCTTTTCAGGACATTTTAGTCCAGAGCAGAAGTATGTCTTAGAGTTAGGAATCTGTCACAAAAGTCATTAGGTTGTTTTATTAATGGGTATTAATGGATGAGACTGGATGCTTGGCAAGCTCAGTTGGTTGGTTCGGTTTCCTTATAAAATGCCCAGGCTTGTGCTCACGTTCTGTGCAGAATTTATTATCATTGTAAACAGCAGTTCCCATAACCTTAAGAAAATGGCGTACAGCTGGATCTCACTTGGTTTTTAAATAAAATTATAGTCATTTTTATTTAAGTTTCTCATGCCCTTTCAAAGCTACTTGTTAACTAACTGGGGAAGGTCTATGGTTGGAAGTGATTGGTTTTATGTTTATTATACAATGCCATCATGAAATAGCTTCTGGGTAGAGAAAAAAGTTGGAGGGCCATTTCAGTGGCAGGTATGTTTGTTTTCTCGAATGGATAACATGAGGTCAGGCCATGTCATCCTTCCCCAACATCTGCATTTGAAAAGGTAGGATAGTTGTGATTTCGGTTTTAACTCAGAATTCTATTTCTGATTGTGGCATAGAGGGCACGTTGTGGGATGACATGGCGTGTCTCTTATTCATGCCAATTAATGTCATACCCCTGTGAAAATCTAAGAGCTTGTAGTCAAGCATTGCAGTTCTCTTTAATTTGGCAATATGGTTCTGTCATCCATGTATTAATCTAAACTAGTATGTTTTTCTGGGTTATGCTTGCTCACTGTGGAAAATAAGAACAGAATATGGATAAAGAAGCAAGAAAAAATTATTTATAATTTCACCACCTAGAGGCAAAATGACGTTTCATTATTGTTTTAATTTGAATTTATTTTATTACTAGTGAGAGTCTACCTATTTTCATATGCTTATTTGTTTCTTTTGTTCTCTGAATTGTGTATTCATGTTTTTCTGTTTATCTAATTGTGTTTTTTTGGGTTTTCATTATCTTTTACTGTTTTGTAATTGCTCTAATTTTTTTTTTTCAGTTTGCTGGTATCTTTAAATTTGATTTTTTTGATGATGAGAGGTTTTCAATTATTATCAAACTATAAAGATTCTGTAATATTCAGAGTTTGTATGAATATTCACTTATATTTTTATTTTACTTTCTTTATGTTTGGAGTTATCTATCTAAAATTTATTTTGAAGTGCGTTTGGAGGGGAGACTCACTATTTTGCCCAGCAGAGAGACAGTAGTCCCAGCACCGTATATTGAATGATTCCTTACCCTTTGGTTTGTGATATATTGTTGGCATAAATTCTCTAAGATTTGGTCTGTTTCTGGTTTCTTGGTTCTTTTTCGCTTGTCAGTCAGCTTGTTTTTGATTCAATTAGATTTCAACATCATGTATGTCTCTGGGTTTCCTAAATACCACTTTTTCCTCGACAGTTTTGTTATTTATTTTTACTTGTTTATTCTTTGAGGTCAATGCTTAAGTCGAGTTATTCCCTACAAAAGAGTAACATTTATAGTATTGTTTAAGTTATGAAAGTAATACATGTTTGGTGTAGGCCTCTGGAGACCACAGTGAAATATAAAGGAATAAACAAGAAGCCATCAAGAATCCCACTACTCAGATCCTCCTCCTCCATTCCATTTCCTTTTTCAGAGGCTAAGACAAGAGGCTGTGGAGTCAGGTAGATCTGGGTTTAAAATCTAGCTCTGTCTACCACTCACTTGCCTTTGGGCAAGTGACTCTGAGCCTCAGTTTTCTCGCCAGCAAAATGGGGATACCGACATTCCTGGCTCATTGTGAAAAGTCATTAGGTAACGTGCACACTGTAAAGTTCTTGGTGTAGCGAACAGCTGCAGTGGCTGGGCTCACACATGCATGTGTGTCCTGCTGGGGGTCACCTTCCCACTACCTATCTTCCATCCTCTTCTGGGACCAGAGAGCTAACCCAATGCTTCTTGGGTGATGGCCAAGGGAGCAAGAACCCCTCCAGAGCCTCATTCTCAGAGCTAGCACAGCACTTTACCTCCTCCTGGTCAAAGCAAGTCATGTGGCTGAGCCCCTTTCCAAGGGATAGGAAAGTAGACTTTGCCTCTTTAAAAGGTGAAAAAAACGTGAAAGTCATGTGACAAAGGACCGGCATACATGAAGGGATGGAGGATTGGAATGTTAATGCTTTTTACCACACAGTATAAGCAGCAGTAGTTCGGGGAGGGAGAAGGCATTCTCGGGTCGAGTAAGATAGGCAGGGCCAGGTTAGGACCAAATTGAATCTCAGGGGTTGGTGTGTGGGATTTGACTCAGAGTCAGGAGGGCCTGTCCTCGGGAAGGCTTTATAGGTGGAGGCAACAATAATAAAATTAACAACAATAACATCAAGGACAGAGTGGTGGCCCAGATGCCACAGAAGTGTTTTCAGGATCAGTGTCAGTAAAAAGTTGGCTTGACTGGCTAATTTGGCCAAAACGTTAAAAGGAAAAATAGCTAGTTTGGTAATATGGTGCTCTTTGCTGTGCTGAAGTTACAGGATAACAACGTTGTTTTTGCTCTTTTATTATTTTCTTGAGGTCACATTGGTTTATAACATTGTGCACATTTCAGGTGTACGTCATTACATTTCGGCTTCTGTGTAGACTCCCAGGATAACCACCTTTAGAACCAGATTGGACTCTGAGGGACATGGGGGAGGGGGGAAAGACTATGGCTGAGAACAGAGCATTTTGCAGTCTTTAATTTCTATGGAGAATCCTATTGACCAAATTTTGGATTTACTGAGTCTTGGAATACGGCTATTTATTATTTCCAATTTGCATCATTTTCTAATGTGTTTTTGTCCCTCCTGCAGCAGCTGGGGGTGTCCCCTCTCACCCCATTCACTGTGGAAAGGTTATAAGGTAAATACTATGTAGGAATCACTTAGGCACCATTTCCTATGCCTTAAGTGCACTGAGGTTTTCTTAGCTCTGGCCTGAGACTGTCTGCAGTAATTTACCCTTAATTATTTTTAGAAATTCTGTTCCTGGGCCATTGCTTAATAAATCTCTAGGGTTTGTCTTTTCTTTCCTATTCAGCAATATAAGCTACATCATATCCAGATAGATTTGTCTACTGAGCTGAGAATCTTAAGGCTGCCCACCCCAGCCCCCTGTGTGTGTTTCCTCCCTTCCCCTTTAGAGAGAGAAGTGCTGCACAGAGCACGGAACTGCTGTCAGAACTGATGGTTAAAGAAAGTGAATCAACCCTTTTCGCTTAAAAAGCCCTTCTGAAGACAGAGACAGGGAGGGTTTGCCCGTGTCAGGACCTCCTGCTCCACCTCGAAACTGGTACAGCTTCCACCGGCCCAAGGACAGTGAGTCTCATGGATTTTCTGGCTAAAGACGGTTGCCTTGTCCTTGAAAAAGCAACTCTTCACAACTCAAAGGAAGACACTTCCCGGGAAGCCTTGGAGCCAGTAGGTAATCAGTCCAAAAATCAAAAAATGGCTTAGGGAATATTCCAAAATAAATGTTTATAGGAACCAGGCTGGTAAGGGAGGCAAAGAGCTTTGTTGACCCTAAGGTGCTTGAAAACAGAGTGCTGGCCACGCACTGGCCTGTGACCCGGGTGTGGGGCTGCAAACTGACAGTGGTGCTCTCTGGCTGTGTGGCTCCGGTTCATCCCCTCCCACCATGCTCCTGGGGGAAGCTGCTGAAAAGTATGAATTCTCTTCCCAGAAAAAAAACAAATGCCCCTATGCCCACAACATCCTGCATTCAGTTGCAGGGGTTTTCCTGGGGCTCCATGGACCCCAAGATAAGAACACATGCCTTGCCTAGAGCAGCTGAATTTTGATTCGTGAAAATTGCCCAGCACAACTGATAGGCAGGACACATAGGGACTCAAACGCTGGAGTGGGCAGTCCATCCCAGAGACTGCTCTGTGGCAACTGAACTAATGAAGTGTGTTCTCCTTCCTGGGTGAACTGCGGAGCTCAACCTAAAGAAATTAAACCACTCAGCAAAGTGTTCATTTTCCTAATAACGGGAGCTCCAAAAGAGGGGCCTCACACATCTCAGTTATTCCACCTCACATCTTGTTTTGCAAGATTTGCTGTTGCTAAAAAGGATACCACTCTCTCCCAGGATTATAGGAAAGGCTTGATGAAGAGGGGAGAAAAAAAGGGAGTATTGGGCTGGTTAACGCACTTGACCCAAGCTGCTTTCAGAGTTTGAGGCCTGATTAGTAAATCCAGGGAGACAGCAGGCAGTTGTGTTCAGGATGGTATCTTTAAAGTGTTGAAGTGCCATCACCAATGTTATAATTGTGGGAAGAGATAAGTGATGTCTTTGATCATAAGAAGAGCAGAGGGGATAAGTAGGGAAGGTAGGAGGGTTTTCATTCAGTAACCATTTATCTGCCAAAAACTGTGCTGGACTCTGGGGAGACAGAAAGAAAGAAGACCCACTAGCTGCCCTGCAGTGGGAGAGAACAGAGTGACGAGTGGCATGATGGCAGCATGCAGAGGAGAGAAATCAACCAAGGAAAGGGGCCTGATGTTGGGCTGGGGGTCTGGGAAAGTGCCTAGAGCCAGGGCTGGAGGGAGGAGGGCGTGTTAGGTCAAAGCAGGAGTACTCTAGGCAGATAGAAAGCTGTGTGTGGATTGAGAGAGCATTCACGGTTCTGGGAAATAGGAGTAGGTTACAGCAACTGAAGGAAAGCAGGGGAGGAGATGAGGTTGGAGGGATGAGCTGGGGCTCGACTTAAGTGCCAAGCAAGGAGTACGAATCTTAAATCTGAAAGCTGTAGGAAGGCAGAGAACTGGTGTAAGTGAGGAGTGGCATGATCACATTTGTATTTGAGAAAGATCTTTCTGGCAGCAGTGGGGTGGATAGAATGGGGTTGGGCTGCAGAGGGCCAGTCTGGAGGCAAGGGACCAGTTTGGTGGCTTTTGGTGTCATTCAGGAGGGGAGTTATGAGGAGTGAGCTAAGGCAGTAGAAATGGGAGGGAAATGGACGAGTGTCATAAAGAGATCCTACAGATGGCAGAATCTCCAGGATTTGGTGACCAATTGGACATGGTGAATGGGTCGTGATTTTAGCTTGACTCCAGAAGAGAAAGGGTAGTGTCCTTGAATGCAGACAGGAAGGCACAGAGAGAGCAGGTGTCTGTTTTGGGCATTGAATTTGGGGTGCTTATGAGACGTCCAAGTGGAGATGTTCAGTGGGCAGCTGAAGCCCGGATGAAAGTCCAGGCTGGAGTTGTGGGTTTGGGAGTTGCCAGTGTAATGGCTGGAGCCGTGAATTTGGATCAGGTCTCAGGAAGAGTTTATGAAGTGAGAATAGCAGAGGGCAGAAGAAGGGGCCGTGAGGAATTTTGGAATTTGGAGGCTAGCAGAAAAGGGCAACCTGTGAAACGGAGCAAGTGACCAGGGTGGATCATGTGGGAGGATAGTGAGGGTGCCAGTTCCAAGAGTAAATACTGTTTAAGTGTTTACTTAAAAAACTGTAAATACTTAGTAAATACTGTTAAGGAGGGGCAATTGCATTAAATATTACAAAAATGATAGTCAACTAAGGTGAGGTCGGGAAGTTTCTGGTGATTCCAGCCACGCAGATTCACTGGCAACTTTAACAAGAACAGTTTTAGCAGAATAGAATAACCAGAAACCAAATGATAGTGGGGTGAGGAATGAATGAGAGATAGAGGGCTAGGGAGGGCAGACAAAGAGAAGAGAAGATGGAGATTAAGGCTGTGGGAAAGGGAGTTTTTTACCTAAATGGGAGAGACTTGAGTCTCTTCCTTGAGTGGAAAAGTCAGTGGAGGGAGAGTGAAGAGAGAGGGGAGAAAGTGGTGGGCGAAGCAAGGCCCTGAGGTGGGAGGAGGCTGGGGAGTCCACAGCACAGATGAAGGGGTTAGCTCTGACCTCCTGACTCTGCTTCCTTCAAGGGGGAGGGGCGGACAGAAGGCCGAATTCAGAGGTTGGTAAGTTTGCAGGTGGCAAGGGGTCTGAGGAAGTGCTTCTCATGTTTCCACGTGTGCAGGAATCACTGCAGAGCTTGATAGGGGATTCTGATCCAGTGGGTTTAGGGGGGCTGAGCATGTGCATTTCTAACTGACTCCCAGGTGATGCCGATGCTGATGCTGGTGCTACAGACCTGCGACCACACTTGGAAATTCCTGCCAGTGGCCTTGATTTCCTCTGTGGAGTAGGAAGCACAATTCCCTACGAGAGGGAAATTGGCCCCAGGACAGTGGTGAAAGCAGAGAGCAGTGGAGGGGAGTTGAAGCCTCTGACCTGTCTCGCAGAGAAGGTTCAGGGCTGCTCTGAGGGCTCTGAGGGGACTGGACATCTTGGATGCGTCTTGCCACCACTGCAGTTGTGGGACTTTCTCCCGTAGAATGAGCACAATGTGTGAAGAGAATGGAGAGTGAGATTGATCCTGAGCTGGGGTTTTTCAGGGCTTGGGGGAGAGAAGGCCAGGGGAGTGAGCCGGGGTGAAGGCAGCACATGGAAGAACGCAGAGCCAGGGAGGCTGACGTCCTGAGAGAAGACAGTGGCCCAGAACCCAGAGGGCTTGCTGAGGCTAAGAGGAGGTGTTTGGGGAGACAAGGTGGAGAGAACTTCAGGGAAAGAGGGGTAAGGAGGTTATAGTTATCCTTTTCATTTTCAAAGTGGATCTTTATGACCTGATGCATGTTTTCGGAGCACTTTGAAAATGAAAAGGAATCAGCCTGCTAGGAATGTGCACAGCCTGATGTGAGTCTGAGTCTGTGGTTTCAAGACGTGGCTTTTTACTGCTCCATCTCTAAACAAGCTCAGACAGATTTCTTCTGGAAGGCCCTGAAAGAGAAAAAGAAGTGGGGACCCTAGTGCCTCCATGTGCTTGGAAGAGCTCTAATTGCCCGCCCCTCCCTCTGTTCTTGACTGTGCAAGTTTGATCCAGGGATCCGTCTTCTAAATCTGGATCACAGCTCATCTTTGGTTGCAGGTATAGTCATTCGGCACTTAGCATTTCCTGCGTTGCGATACAAACTGCCTTGTTATGCTGTTGAACGTGTTCTAGCCGTCAAACCCAGACTCTCAGTTACTGACAGCAGGGTTAGAGCTCGGGCAGTGCTTGCTGATTGCTCTCTTCACTGGGGATGGGGTGAGGGGTGGTGGGCAGGCGTTGGGCAGAGACTGAGGGGTGTCCTTGCATCCAGGAGCCAGAGCTGAGATGAGCAGCTAGGAAGGCCTATGCTGATTTGCCATGTAGTGATGGCCATGTGAGCCAAGGGACACAAAGAAACCAGGGAGGCCCTTAGACAGGACCTGAGGGTCTAATGACCAGGAGTGAGACCAGGCACAAGGACTGGAGCCTGAGCACAGGCCCTGTGGGCACCTGCCCTGAACGGGCCCCGCACAGCTATCTGGAGCACACACACAGGTGCACCCTCCATGCTGAGCCCCCAGAGGTCCTGGGGCTCTCTGACCCTGCCCCCAAGGGATGGTGGGGACAGAGTCGGGCCTGGGTAGGCGAGGACTGAAGTGGTTTATCAACAGCAGGCCCTTTGCAAGGCCCTGGCGTGGCTGAGGGCAGGCGTGGCCTCTCTCTACTTGGAGTCCTTCAGTTAAGAGGCTTCTGATAACTTCCTGGAGGCCACCATGCAAGGTGGCATTCTGACCAGATTCACAGCTAGAACACTGGGAGCTTTGCCCACCAGCCATATTAACCCTGGGGGTGGTGGGGCTGGCTTGTGCTCCCCGACATCCCACTTGAAAGGAGCCCTCCTGCCCCGCTCTCTGTCTGTCCCCAGCAGGCCATAGGTGTGGTGCGGCTGGCCACAGAGCGCTGTCTCCCACTTGGGGCTTTTAGGGCGGAGACAAGGAAGCCGAGGCTCAGACGGACTAAAGAGCGTAGCCAGGGCTCCCCAGCTAGGAAGGGGCTGGATTAGAAATTGTGTGGAGGTTTGTCTGCTATGGCTACCACCCCCTGCCTTTGTTGGCAGGGGCATTTGGAAGAGTCTAACATCAGATGATGGAGTTCACATCCAGGCAGCCTTGCTGCTTTTCAGACTCGCTGTGTGACTTATGGCCAGTGACTTCACCTCTCTGTGCCCCAGGTTCCTCATCTATGAAACAGGGAGGATAGCACTGTCTACCTCATAAGATTGCTATGAGGATTAAATGTGACAGTACAGTACATGGAAGCTTCCAGCAGTTTCTGTCATGTAGCTTGCACTATGTGTTGGTTATTATTA
Source organism: Equus asinus (assembly GCF_041296235.1). Taxonomy (NCBI): domain Eukaryota; kingdom Metazoa; phylum Chordata; class Mammalia; order Perissodactyla; family Equidae; genus Equus; species Equus asinus. The sequence goes on from NC_091803.1 coordinate 21,897,153, forward strand.
TCATCATCATCATCTGTAACCTCCTGGGTCTCCTGGACCACATTGCATCTAAATTCTTTTACAATTATGGGGACATTTTGAGGTCCTCTTTTTGTTTTCAGGTTGGCAGACTGGGTCACAAATCTGTCTTGGTCCCTCTTACCTGTACCACATTGGAGTCTGCTTCTGAGAGGGTGTGGCCAGCTCCTTGGGCTTTGACTTTTTTCCCTGCTAGTGGCCTTGACTTTCTTTCATGTCAACTGTGATTCTCTCTGGTGGGTTCCCAGAGGCGAGCATCTCCCCAGCTCTCCTCATTTTACTCAGCATCAGTGAAGTAAGAGGTGCGCACATTTGGTGTTAAGTGATGTCAATGCCAGTGGCTCTGGGGTGAGGGGGATGAGGGGAGGGGAACGGTGGTTACCCTCAGGGAGTTACAGAGTTTGAGGAAGCATCCTAGACAGATGGAAAGACAGATGGACAGATGTAAGGGTCTAAAATACCTCATTTGGTTGGTTGTCTCTGCTTTCTTTTCTCTATGAGAACAGCTGCTCGGGGGATCTGTTCTCCCTCCGGCCCTTTGAGGAGAGGAACCTGGTCTTGAGTTTCTTTGTAGCCCCTTCTGGCCTGGAACATTGATTGAAATTGATCCAAACCTTAAGATAGCTTTCCCGCCAACCATCTTCTTTCAAACAAAGGATCGTTTATTGTTTACTGACTAGTTATGGAAAGGAAATTTGTGATTTCTGAGACCCAGATCTGAGTCTGTTGCTAGATGGAGCACACGACCTCTCCCCTGCCCCTCCTGGCTATGGATTTTGAAGTATTTTACAGTTTCTGTGGCATGCCATCCTCTCCTCACCCACTGGGTGTCTTTCAAATCCAGAATCTATTTTGTTAACCTCACAACCGTCCAGACTACTCCTTACTTACCAGGATTTTGCAGCCTGAGAGGCCGCTGGGGAGTCAGGAAACATGTCTGATTCTGTGGGTTCTAGTGTGTAGAGAAGAGGCTAGATGCCAAGAGGAGCGGACTGCTCCCTTCTCCAGATCTTCCTGCCTGGTCTGCCTGGTGTGGGCCATCAGGGCCACCCAGAGAGTGCCATGCACACGCTCATGGCACTGGGCACTGAGCACCCTCCACCCCTCAGCTCTGCAGGCACTCGGGAGTGGGGGGGTGGGGGCTTCTTTCATGTCAGCACCAGTCTACAGGGTGTGGCATACCCAGATATGTGTAGCTTGCATACACCATCTGAGGATCCCCAGGCTATAGTGAGAATTTATTCAGCATCAACTCTTAGGGCAAGAGCCTTAGCTGTTCCTGTTCTGTGGGCAGTCTCTAGGATTTCCACGGCCTGTGAGCCTCTCTCTTTATTGGCACCATCTACCCTTAATCTCCCTTCCCACGCTCATCTTCTGCCCTGTTGGGCATTGGGTGTCTGACTGGCAGTAACATACGTGTCAGTCAGTGGCTACTCCTCACAGAAGATGCTTAAGACTTCAGTTGTCCATCTCTCCATCTCTCTAGTGTATTCTTTGCATCTTCTCTCAGGCAATAAGCTAGGCTTAGAGATTTTTTTTGACAGATTCTACCTTCCTAGAGCTTGAAGACCAACAAAAGTAACGCTGATTTTCCTAATAATAATGACTGTATTCATTTGGTCTGCCTATTGTGAAACCCTGAGGACATTGGGTTCAGGAGAGGTGAATCGTTTAAGCTGGGCAGATTTAGAGACCTGAGTCTTGTTAAGGAGGAGTGTCCTGGGTGGGTCCTACAGGAAGGGTCTGGGTTGAGTGAAAACTCTGGAAACCTGGCCCATGGTCATGGGGGATATACAAAAGGTAACAGAGGAGCCAGAGGGGAAAATGCGGGGGCCAGCCTGGGTCTTTCCAGTAGCTGGTACGTTGCATTTTTGCGGGCTTCTCAAAACCTCGTCTGTCTTGATCCTTACAAGGACCTTAGCCAGGCATCCAGAGCTAGGTACAGTGTGGACTATTTTGACAGTTTTAGAGATGAAGAAACATGAGCAGTGTGCCCAGGGTGGCATGTCCAATGTGTGCCAGAGCACTCCTCACTTCTGAGAGCCCCCGTGATTTTCTGAATGGCCACCATGACCCATGAAGGGGAAAGATCATGCCCCGCATTCCCCTGAGGCTCCCTTGGTTCCCTGTTCACCAGAGGAATTGCCTGCTTTGGCAGAGAGGCTCGACTCACAGTTCAGTCTTGATTGCAGCACGACCACCGCCTGTGGGTGGAGAAGACGGGGCTGGGACAGTGCAATCTGGCCTGTTTGCTTCGTAATCAAGGGCCAGAAGCTGATAAGAACAAAGGACCAAAGAAACCAGCCTCAGGAATAAGAGCTCAGAGTAGGTGGGTGTGTGCAGTGTGTGCTCACGTGTGCAGGCCGGTGAGTAATGGGCTGAGAAGGAGCAGCTGCCAGCCTGCCAGGTTCAGGATGGCTGCCAGCCTCCATCAAGGGGGCTCTGCAGGGCCTTCTGGGGTGCCCTCCTCCCTCGGATCACCATGCAGTAAGTGAGATGATTCCTGCTGACTGCCCGAGAGCCTGTCAATAACCATTCTAATCTACCTGGCAGCCCCAGAAGTGAATTTACAGCGACGGGGTAAAAATGAGGCTGCATGATCAATGGGTCCCTGGACGGTCTCCTCCAGGAGACACAAATGTATATTGTAACAAAACTTTATTTTCTTCCGAAAATTGCCTCCATGATTAATATGGCCTGACACAGCCCAAGCTGTTCAGCATAAAAAACAGCCGTATTTCTTGCTCCCTCTTCAGTGCCACTTTCTGCTCACTCCATCCCTTCATCTTCTTTCGTTTGTTTCTCTAACACATTGGGCTCTACAATGTGCAATCTCACACAAGAAACAGAATGTATTGAAATGCGCTAGCTTGCTGTTCCGTTCCACTTTGTTTCCATTTGCTATTTCTGATGTAGCTCAGACTCAGCATAAAACCAAATTCCCCAGTGCTCCCCGGACAGAGAGCCACACAGAGCTCCTTGTCTGGGTGTTCAGCCATCTCTTACATCACCTGGGGCCCCAGGGATGAATCCAGCCTGGATGAAAAGATTGTTCCTTCACCCTGTCTTCAGGGCTGGGAGAGTTGCTGGATGTTAGGAGGGAGGACCTCTCAGGCAGGTGGTGCCATCTCCATCCCAGGGAGATTCTGGGGACACTTGCTGGTGAGAAGAGTTGGGGTGTGTCAAGCAGCATGCTCCTACACAGGAAGAAGACCCTCTTCCTTGATTATGATTATTTGCTTGTTGTTTTATATCTTCTCCTAGAATGTAAGCTTTGTGAAAGCAGGGGTCTCCAGTAGATGTTTTAGTTTGGCTTCCCCCAGAAGCAAAGATTTGAGTGCATTGATTTATTTGGGAGATGAAAAGAGCGTCACTAGGGGAGTGGAGCGGTAGGACTAGGAAGGGAAAGCATCCCCAAGGCGGGTGTTATGCAGATTGCTGCTGTGGGTGCTGGCAGGAGCTTGATCCCACGGGGGCACTCTGGGAGCTGGTATAAAACCTGCCCCTCAGAGTCAACCTGCTCAAGGGGTGAGGGAGCTGGGGTATTGATGCATCACCTCCCGGCTGTCTGTGGATGAGAGCTGATGGGGGCAGGCTGATGGCTTAGGTGGCAGCAAAGCAGACTGCAGGCAATGAAATGCAGATGCCTGGAGTGGGAAGGTGGCAGGTGTGTACTGCGGTCGGACTAGGGGTACGTGAGGGCACGGCAAACTGTGATACAATGGATGTGCCCAAGGCTGATGCTTCCGGTTCCTTTAGGGTGGTAAATTTGGAGAAGTGGGGCTGGATCCCTTAACTGTCTCCTCCTTAGGTTTTATTCTGAGTTCTTGGCCAAGAGAGGCCAATAGGGAAGCATGCCTTGGAGGATGTGTATGAGGATTCGGCCAAAATCCTTGTGGTGTCCAGTCACGGTGCCTGTGATTTCCACCTTCTTCTGACTCCACTCTCCCCTGCTCTCTTCCCCTAGGTGTAAGGAGCTGAAATACTCCAAGGAGCTGCCCCAGATATCCATCATATTTATCTTTGTGAACGAGGCCCTGTCGGTGATCCTGCGGTCAGTCCACAGCGCTGTCAACCACACGCCAACACACCTGCTAAAGGAAATCATCTTGGTGGATGACAACAGTGACGAAGGTATGGGGGCAGCTGACCTGCACGCATGTTTTGGAGAGGAAGATGCAAGCACATGATGTCGGTGGGGGATGCAGTGGGAATGCCACTTTCATTCCAGCGTGAGCCCAAGTGCCTTTGTCTCCTGGTCCCTGGGGCATATCTGGGGAGGGGAGATGTTTAGGAGAAAGAAATATAGGCAAACCCTGGTTCATTAGTCCTCGTGTCCTCTAGAGCTCTTAAAAATAAATTACTGGTTCTATATCTAGACTAATTTCCCCTCTTCATATTAGTAGATAACATCAAAGGGCTGAGTTCCCCTGTGCTCCCTACCCCAACCCCCATCTCCATTGTCCTTTTCCGAGAAGCAAAAGAAAAAGTGAAATTCTGCTCTGTGATGGGAACTGTTCATCTTACATCAGAATTCTCCCCTGGGCCGCTATGCCCAAAATGACTGTAGGCAGAAATGAGCAGTGTTTGCAGGTCTTAGGGAGTTCAGCTCTGATAGGAATGAAGGCTCAATTAAAATATAAAACAAGCAAATATTGGATGACAATAACAAAAATCCTTTGAGGTCCCTGGACACGAAGGCCTGGTGTCAAGGTGAGGGTGGGGATTGGTTTCACTAATTGTGCCTTTGTGTTGGCTCATCGCCTGCAAAATTCAGTGCTCACTGCAGCGAGGAACCCACACAAGTGGATGACGTGAAGAAAAGCCAGCCAGTGTGCGTGCTTAAGGCCAAGGAGGCTTATCTGCTGAGCAACTGAAGGATTAGGGGCAAGCCGAACCCCTTGCTCTCAGTGTGCTGAGTGGAGAAGGATTACCCTGTGTGTGCTCCGGGTCAGGAGAGGACGAGGAGGAGGCAGGACACCACATGGCCTGCTTGAAACCTGATTATCTTCAGGAGCACCAGGATGATCCTATGATGTTTCATTGGCCCAGGAGCTGAGGTCCCCCTGCCCCTTCTGAACCAGCCAAGTGAAGGGCTGGAGTGTGCCCAGGCCCAGCAATATGCCCATCAAGGCACTGCCATCTCCGAGGCCTCCAGATTTTGAGGACTAATAGGTCATCTGCTGGATTTTTAACATCCCTATTTTTCTCCCCTTACCTCTGGCCATTTCGTTATCTATAGATTCTTCTAAAACTGACATGGATAGTCTTCCTGTAAGAAGGTTCTTCCTTTTCCCTGAAGCCTCTAAGTCATCCCGCAAAGTCTCTCCCTGGTGTGGCTCCCAGTGCCCCTCTCTGCAGCCTCTCCGTGTGCCCACCACAGTCCTCTTGCTTCGACAGGACCTCCATGCCCTCTGCAGGGAATCCCTGCCCCCATGCTCCCCTCCATTTGCTGGCTAAGTCCCACTCGTTCCCCAAGTGTCCCTTGCATGTCACTTCCTTGGAGAATCCTTTGCCGACATCCTAAGGCGTTGCTCTGTGCTGCCTCAGCACCCCATGTACCCTAAGGTAGCAAGTGACATCACCATGTCTTACACATCTGGACTTCCAGTGCTGGGCAGGACGCTGTTTCATAGGGCTGGCTGGCAGCCAGCCCTCAGTGAGTCTCACCCAGCAAGGGAGTGAGCAATGAAGCTGGATAGGCCATGAAAAGGCAGGTAGGCGCCAGCAGCCTAGTGGCCCGAGGTGGTGCAAAGAAGAGCCAGCAAATCCAGAGAGAAGAGCAGACTGTAGGTGCTACACTGAATTGGGGTGAGGACTCACTGCTGGTCGGGCTCCCTTCCCCAAGGAAATCTCACCAGAGCCCAACCAGAGAGGAAGGAATGGAAGGCCAAGCCAGTCTCAACCAGAACACAAGCTCTGTGAGAGCAGAAGTCTTCAGTAGATGTCTTAGTTTGGGTTCTCCCAGAAATAGATCCTGAAGCAAAGATTTGAGTGCATGAGTTTATTTGGGAGATAAAAAGAGCATCACTATGGGGCTTGGGAGTAGGACTGGGAAAGGAAGGCATCCCCATAAGGGGGTGTTATGCAGGTTGCTGCTGTGGGCAGCAGGAGGGGCTTGATCCCACCTGGGGACTCTGGGAGCCTCTGTAAAACCTGCACCTCACAGTCAACCTGCTCAAGGGGGAGGGAGCTGGAGTATTTATACACCTTTATACACCAAAAGCATCAGATGCTTTTGCGTCAGAACCTCCTGGAGCCCCACCCCAAATTCTGCTTCTGGAGGTCTGATGGGGCTGAGAATTTCCATTTCTTACAAGCTCCCAAGTGATGCTGATGCTGCTGGCGCAGGGACCACACCTTGAGAACCACTGGGTTAAGTGCCGTTGCAATGGCTCACTCTTAAGGGCTAAATGAAGATGTTTAGTGCATGACAGAAAGGGGAGAAGAGGTGTTTGCTTCAGTCTGACCGTAAAGTGAATTCCTGTTCATCCTCCCCTGTCCTCAAATACCGAGGGGACCAGGAGAGACTGTATTGACAGGCACCCTCTTTTTGTTCCCGGCTCCAGCCTCTGTATTTTCTCCAGGCCAGAAGTGCTTTCTTTATAACTGGAAGAGAAATTTCACATTTTTTCTTTGTTGAGATTTCCTTTGTGACTAATATTATCGAGTTTTGTAAATGTTCTGTACACACTTGAAAAGACCCCCACACACTGTAATCATGGAATTGAATCCCTGCCAGACATCAATTTTGTGTATTTAGGTAGACTATGAGTTTATTTTCTTAACTCTTTTTGATAATGGTGTTTTAAAGTCTCCTCCTACAACTACTATTTCTTCCCGTGTTCCTAATAATGTTTGCTTTCTGTATCTTGTTGTCAGTTTCTTTGGTAACTATAGATTTGTATCTGCATGGCTTCAGTTTTAGTGGCGGTTGTTATCATTATGCAATGCTCCTTTTATCTTAAAAGCATATTTTTTTTCTTGCCTTGAATTTAGTGCGTCTAACATTAATATTGTTATCCCTGCTTACCTTCTGTTTGCCTTTGATTAAAACATTTTTTCTAGCCTTACCATTTTTTCTGATTTTAAAATTAATGCATGCTCTTTGTAGGAAAATTTGAATATATCAAAAAGCACATATAATCAGAAAAAACAAATACTGAAGAGACTAACCAGGAATAACTGCTCATTCGCCAAGGTTCTTATTCTCTTTTTAATGCACATTTTACATAGTTAAGATCCTATAATAAAAACAAGTTAATGTTCTGCTTTCCTCCTCCCGAACCGTGAAGCATAACATTTTCCTTTTTATTAAAAAAGCTCTGCAGGACCCAGCCCAGTGACTCAGCGGTTAAGTTCGCACACTCTGCTTCGGCGGCCCGGGGTTTGCCAGTTTGGATCCTGGGTGTGGACCTACACACTGCTTGCTAAGCCATGCTGTGGTAGGCGTCCCACATGTAAAGCAGAGGAAGATGGGCATGGATGTTAGCTCAGGGCTAATCTTCCTCAAAAAAAAGAAAACAAAGAATGGAAAAAAATGCTCTGCAAGCATCATTTTAATGAGGGTAGAATGGTTCATTCTCAGGCTGGTCAAGACTGGCTCTGGTAGGAACTATATCCCCCCACTTTGAGATGTTATCACGTACATGAAAGAAGAAAGAGGGTTTTTCAGGGGAAAAAAAGACTGACTTAGGGAATTTGTGAATGAAGCAAGTGACTGGATCTGTGTGCAAGTCAAGGTCTTTCTTTGGTAGTTTTTTTTGGTGAGTAATTTGTTTCATTCAGCTTGAATATTATATTGTTCTAAGTTAAGCCCAAGTAAGCCGCACTTCTTTGTACTCTAGTACATTAAACTGAAATCACTCAGGCAAAACTTGCCAGTAATCAGTGCTCACCAAATCCAGCGGGCACCGTCCTGCTCTGATCTGGCCACATCTGGCATTGTTGGTGACTTCCTTCCTGGCATTTTTCTCCTCCTGAGGCTCTGGCACCACTCTCTTCTGATTCTCCTCTCACCTTCCTCCTCCCTGGCTCCCTGCTTCCATGCAGATCACTCATTCGGATGATGAGTGTCCTCACCATCAGGACGCACTGGGCGGTCTCCTCCGCTGTACGTAATCTGATCATCCCAAATCCATCCTTCCAGCCCAGACAGCTCAGCCTCTCCCCTCAGCTCCAAACCTGTGTCCTCCGGCTCCTAGATGGCCACCCAGGGTCCCTCGGAAACTGTAAGCTCAGTTGGTCCAATGACTGACTTACCCTTTTCCTCTTGGCCTCGGAGACCTGCTTCTCGTTCTTTATTTCCTGTCTCAGTGAAGAGCTTCACCTTCAACTCAGTTAGCTCGCCGTCAAAAGACTGGACATCTTTTCACACTCTTCCTCCTCCCTTTCCCACCAGCGTCCACTTGGTTACTCTTGAGTGTGATTCTGAGCTCTCTGTCTTTCTGTTCAGCCGCTCAGCATTTTTTGCCTTGATCTTTGTTTGAGGGGCCGGGAATGGGAGAATTCAGTTGCATAGAATTATATTGATCGTAATTTTTTATGCACCTCATCATTGGCCCATGCATGGTCATCCTTTATTTATCTTTCCTTATTTTTAATTGAGACATTATTCACATAACATAAATTTCATCATTATAACATGTATACAATTCAGTGGCTTTCAGTATATTCACAATGTTTTGCAATTATCACCGCTATCAAATTCCGGAATATTTCCATCATCCCGCAAAGAAATCCTGAACCTGTTATCGGTCTCTTCCAATTCCTTGGGCAACCACTTAAGGTGCTTTATGTCTCTATGAATTTGCCTATTCTGGACATTTGATACAAATGACACTTACAATTTGTGGCCTTTTGTGTCTGGCTTCTTTCACTTAATGTTTCCTAGTTTCATCCATGTTGTAGCATATATCAGTACTTCATTCCTTTTTATGGCTACATAATATTCTGTTATATGCATACAGCACAGTCTATCTATCCATTCATCAGTTGGTGGATATTTGGGTTGTTTCCACCTTTTGGCTATTAGGGGTAATACTGCTATGAATATTCATGTACAAGTTTTTGTATGGATATGTTTTCAGTTTTCTTGGGCATATACCTGGGTGTGAAATTGCTGGGTCGCTTGATAATTCTATGGTTAACTTTTTGAGAAACCTTCAGACTATTTTCCACAACCAGACTGTTTTTCACAATGGCTGCACCATTTTCCATTCCTACTGGAAATGTATGAGGGTTCCAGTTTCTTCACATCCTTGCCGACACTTGTTATTGTCCTGCTTTTTTTTTTTACAGATGTGTCTCAGAGATATTGTGGGTTCAGTTCCAGACCACTAAAATAAAGCAAGTCACAAGAATTTTTTGGTTTCCCAGTGCATGTAAAAGTTATATTTACAATATGCTGTAGTCTTTTTTTTGGTGGGGAAGATTGGCCCTGAGCTAACATCTGTGCCAGTCTTCCTTTATTTTGTATGTGGGATGCTGCCACAGCATGGCTTGATGAGCAATGTGTAGGTCTGCAGCTGGTATTTGAACCTGTGAACCCTGGGCTGCCAAAGTGGAGCACGTTGTAGTTAACCACTACACCACCAGGCCAGCCCCTATACTGTAGTCTTTTAAGTGTGCAGTAGCTTTATGTCTAAAAAAAAATGTAAGTGCATTAATTAAAAAATGCTTTATTGCTGGGCCAGCCCTGGTGACCTAGTGGTTAAGTTCAGTGTGTTCCACTTTGGCAGCCTGGATTCAGTTCCCAGGTGCCAAACTACTCCACTCTGTTAGTGGCCATGCTGTGCTGGCAGACCACAAACTAAAAAAATAGAGGAAGATTGGCGTGAATGTTAGCTCAGGGCAAATCTTCCACAGCAAAAAAATACCAAAAAACACTTTATTGCATAAAGATGCTAACCACCAAATGAGCCTTCAGTGACTCATAATCTTTTTGCTGGTGGAGGGTCTTGCACCAATGTTGATGGCTGCTGACTGATCACCATGGTGGCTGCTGAAGGTTAGGGTGGTGGTGACAATTTCTTAAAATAAGACAGCAATGAAGTTTGCCCCATCAATTAACTCTTCCTTGCATGAACGATGTCTCTGTAGCATATAATACTGTTTGATAGCATTTTACTCACAGTAGAACTTCTTTCAAAATTGGAGTCAATCTTCTCAAACCCTGCCGCGGCTTTATCAAGTAAATTTATATAATATTCTAATTCTTTTGTTCTCATTTCAGCAATCTTCATAGCATCTTCAGCATGTTTAGGTTCTACCTCAAGAAACCACTTTCTTGGGCCAGCCCCAGAGGCCTGTGGTTAAGTTCAGCGTGCTCTGCTTCAGCAGCCTTGGTTTGGTTCCCAGGCATGGACCCACACTGCTCTGTTAGTGGCCATGCTGTGCTGGCAGCCCACATACTAAAAAATAGAGGAAGATTGGCATGGATGTTAGCTCAGAGTGGATCTTCCTCAGCAAAGAAAAAAAGGAAACCAATTTCTTTGCTCATCCAGGAGCAGCAACTCCTCATCCACTAGTTTTTTTATGAGATCGCAGCAATTCAGTCACATCTTCGGGCCCCACTTCTAGTTCTAGCTCTCTTGCTATTTCTGCCACTTCTGCAGTTACTTCCCCCACTGAAGGCTTGAACCCTTCAAAGTCATCCATGAGGGTTGGAATCAACTTCTTCTAAACTCCTGTTAATGTTGATATTTTGACCTCTTCCCATGAATCACAAATGTCCTTAATGGCATCTAGAATGGCAAATCCTTTCTAAAAGGTTTTCAACTGACTTGGCCCAGATCCATCAGAGAAATCACTATCTGTGGCAGCCATAGCCTTATGAAATTTATTTCTTAAATAATAAGACTTAAAAGTCGAACTTACTCCTTGATCCATGTGCTGCAGAATGGATGTTGTGTTAACACACATGAAAACAACATTAATCTTGTTGTACGCCTCCTTCAGCTCTTGGGTGACCTGGTGCGTTGTCAATGAGCAGTCATATTTTAAAGGAATCTATTTCCTGAGCAGTAGGTTTCAACAGTGGGCTTAAAATATTCAGTAAACCGACGTGCTGTCATCCAGGCTTTGTTGTTCCACTTATAGAGCACAGGCGGAGGAGATTTAGCACAATTCTTAAGGGCCCTAGGATTTTCAGAATGGTAAGTAAGCATCGGCTTCAACTGTACGTCCCCAGCTGCATTACCCCTAACAAGAGAGTCAGCTTTGAAACTTTGAAGCCAGGCATTGACTTCTCTGCTCTAGCTGAGAAAGTCCTAGATGGCATCTTCTTCCGATAGCAGGCTGTTTGGTCTACAGTGAGAATCTGTTTGTTGTAGCCGCCTTCATTAATTATCTCAGCTAGATCTTCTGGATAACTTGCTGCAGCTTCTATATCAGCCCTTGCTGCTTCACTTTGCCACTTTATGTTGTGGAGATGGCTTCTTTCCTTAAACCTCATAACCAACCTCTGCTAGCTTCAGACTTTTCTTCTGCAGCTTCCTCACCTCTTCAGCCTTCACAGAATTGAGGAGAGTTAGGGCGTAGCTTCTGGATTAGATTTTGGTTTAAGGGAATATTGCGGCTGGTTTGATCTTCTATCCAGACCACTAAAACTTTCTCCATGTCACCAATAAGGCTGTTTTGCTTTCTTTTCTTTTGTGTGTTCACTAGAGCAGCTCTTTTAATTTCCTTCAAGAATTTTTCCTTTGCATTCACAACTTGGCTGTTTGGCCCAAGATGCCTAGCTTTCAGCCTATCTCAGCTTTCGACATGCCTTGCTCACTAAGTTTAATCATTTCCAGCTTTTGATTTAAAGTGAGAGACGTGCAACTCTTCCTTACACTTGAACACTTAGAGGCTATTTGCAGGGTTATTAATTGGCCTACTTTCAATGTTGTTGTGTCTCAGGGAATAGGGAGGCCCGAGGGAGGGAGAGAAGCGGGGAATGGCTCGGTGGAGCAGTGAGAACACACACAAAATTTATCGATTAAGTGTGTCATCTTACGTGGGCATGGTTCATGGCGCCCCAAAACAGTTACAACAATAACGTCAAAGATCGCTGACCACACATCATCATAACAAATATAATAATAATGAAAAAGTTTGAAATATTGTGAGAATTACCAAAATGGGACATAGAAACGCTACATGAACAGATGCTGTTGGAAAAATGGCACTGATAGACTTGCTTGATGCAGGGTTGCCACAAACCTTTAATTTATAAAAAGTGCAATATCTGCGAAGTGCAATAAAGTAAAACACAATATCGTGAGGTATGCATGTGTTATTATGGTCACTCTAATGGGTGTGAGGTGATATCTTTTGGTTTTGATTTCCATTTCCCTAATGACTAATTATTTTAAGCATCTTTTAATGTGCTTATTTGCCGTTAGTCTATCTTCTTTGGAGAAATGTTTATTTAAATCTTTACCCATTTTTAAAATGGGTTTTCTTTTTATTGTTGAGCTGTAATTGTTCTTTATATGTTCTGGGTACTCAGTGTTGTCAAACACATTCTGTAAGTATGTTTTGCAAATATATTTGCAAATATTTTTCCCATTCTGTGGGTTATTTTTTCACTTTCTTGATAGTGTCCTTTGATGCACAAAAGTTTTTAATTTTGATGAAGTCCAGTTTGCCTATTTTTCCGTTAGATGCTTTTGGTGTCCTATCTAAGAAACTGTTGCCTAATCCAAGGTCATGAAGATTTATACCTACGTTTTCTTCTAAGAGTTTTGTAATGTTAACTCTTACGTGTGAGTCTTTATCCATTGTGAGTTAATGTTTGTATATGGTTTAAGGTAGGGGTCAAAAATCATTTCTTTCCGTGAGGGTATTCGGTTGTCTCAGTACCATTTGTTGAAGGGATATTCTTTCCCCATTGAATGATTATGGCACTCTTGTCAAAAACCAACTAACTATAAATGTGAAGATTTATGTCTGGACTCTAAATCCCATTTCATTGATCTATGTGTCTGTCCTTATGCCAGTACCACACTGTCTTGATAAATGTTCCTTTATAGTAAGTTTTAAAATCAGGAAGTGTGAGTCTTCCGACCTTGTTTATCTTTTTCAAGATTGTTTTGTTTATTCTGGGTCCTGTTTACTAAAATATGAATTTTAGGGCAAGCTTGTCTATTTCTGCAAAAAAGAAAGTTGAAATTTTTTTAGGGATTGCATTGAATCTATAGGTCAGTTTGAGGAATATTGTCTTCTTGTTTCCACTCCATGAACATGGGGTGTCTTTCTATTTATTTAGGTCTTCTTTAATCTCTTTCAACAATGTTTTGTAGTTTTCAGTATACAAATCTTGCCTTCTTTGGTTAAATTTATTTCTAAATATTTTATTATTTTTCATGCTATTGTATATGGAATTTTCTTAGTTTCATTTTTGGACTGCTCATTGCTAGTGTATAGAAATGCAGCTGATTTTTATTTATTGATCTTGTATTCTTCTGCTTTGCTAAACTTGTTATTAGCTCTAATAGTTTTTTTGTGTGTGGATTCTTTAGAGCTTTCTATGTCATCTTCAAATAGTGATAGTTACTTCTTACTTTCCTCTCTAAATGCCTGTTATTTATTTATTTAGCTTAGTTTTCCTGGTTCCTTTATTTCTTAAAATGTGCTTTTAAATAAATACTTGCTATCCCAGCATGTCAAGAACAAGAAATTGACCCATATGCTTTCCTAAGAGTTTACAAAAGCCTCTTCTAGAGAAGAGAGCTGGGTCACGAGTGAGATCAGGGAAACAGGGCTCACTCCAGTGGGAGTGTCTGCAGGGCTATTGTGTGGACTGGGTACTGGCTAGAAGGCAAAAATTTGAACAGATGGAATGATTACTCTGTGTTTTGTGCCTCTGACCTCATCAAGGTGTGCTGTCTACCCTCAGGAGAGATCAAGGCAGACCACATCTGAGGGATGAAATGAATGTCCTCTGATCCAGGCAGTAGGCATGGGGAGAGAACACAAACTTAGTCAGCCTGTGGTCAGAACGTCCAATTATAGGGAAGAATGGGGACAATTTATCTTCATTCAAACACCATTTCACTCACCAGAACGATAAAGGTGACAAAGATTAACAAGATTCAGTGTTGGCAAGAATACAGAGAAAAGGACACTTTCATATACTTTTCATGGAACAATACCACATATCTGAAGAATAATTTATCAATTCATAGGAAGAATTCTTGTTTCATTCAGACGATCTGTCCTCAGCTTAAAATGAGGTAAATTTGCACAAGAGATAGTAATGACGGCCCTCAATGTATCTGCCTCAAGTCATACCACTCCACTATGGACAGTTGGCTGTAGTGGCATCATTGTCACCTTCACATCCTCCTGGGGATCTCCTTTGCCCCCTCTCTTATGCCAAATTCTACACCTTTCTCTTTCCTGGTTTACGTGGTTATTTTGGTGAAACACAACAACTAGAAGCTTCTTAAGAAAGACTGCAAGGAAGATAAAATCTTTTGGGGTTGTCCGTGTCTAAAGAAAGCTTTATCCTAATTTTCTATGGGAATGATGGCCAGGTTGAGTTAGATACCACCTTCTTTCAGAATTTTGATGGTTTTGCTCCATTATCTTCTGTCTTGCAATGTTTCTTAAAAGAACCAAAGACGTTCTGATTCCTTTGCATGTTTCTTTTCCTTTGTGGAACCTTCTGGAATCTTTATTTTGTCCCCAGGGTTTTGAAATTCTAATGATGAGCCTTGGTGTGGGTCAGTCTTCATCCATTGGGCTGGACGTTTCGTGGCTTTAATCTGGAGTCTAATGTCTATCAGTTTTTGGGAAGTTGTTTGGAATGGTTGATTGATAATTCCTCCCCATTTCTTCTCTATTCTCTCTGTCAGGATCTCCCGTTATTCCATTATTAAACCTCCTGGATTGAATCCCTGATTTTCTTATCTTTTCTCTGCTATCTTATTTTTTCTTTCCTTATCTCTTTGCTCTGCTTTGTTTGCTTTCTTCAATTTTATCTTCTTTCCCTTCTGTTCAATTTTTTATTTTTGCTATCAGAATTTTTACTTCCAAGTGCTCATTTTTATTCTCTGAAAGTTCCTTTTTATAGCATATTGTTCTTATTTAATAGAAGCAATATGTTTTCTTATCCCTTGGAGGATATTAATAATGTTTTGTTTTGCTTTTTAGTTCTTCTGCCTGCGTAGTCTGTTTCCACAGGTTGCTTTTTTCTCTTTCTCATTTAGTTTCTATCTCCCATGTTGGAGGCTTCCCTTGGCTGTCCAGTCAGCCTGTTGTCTGCTCATGATTACCTCTGAGATGATGATGAGACAGCCAGGGGCTAGGGAGCGGGGACTGGAGTGTTGTTTTTTAATGGGTACAGAGTTTCAGTTTGGGAAGATGAAAAAGTTTTGGAGATGGATGGTGGTTATGGTTGTCCTACAATGTGATCGTACTTAATGCCACTGACCTGTATGCTTAAAAATAGTTAAAATGGAAAATTCAATGTTGTATATTATACACACACACACAGACACACACACACACCACACACACTCACACACACCCTGAGTGCTTGGGTTGGACTTATCAGTTTTGACAGCAGAGGGGTCTGACACATCTGTCAGTGTAGCTGCCCTGTGAGTCTACTCTCTAGCTTACCCAGTGTTGTGGTTGGTGTCTCTTGTGTTTTCTCTGACCTTGGAACGTTATGGGTTGATTTCATTTTTAAAAATCTCTTTACTGTAGTTTTCAGTGGCTTTTGAGTAGGAGACGATGTCAGATTCATGAGTTAAATTCATTATCTTATCCCAAAAGTTCTATGTTCATTTTTAAGAACTTTTAATATGAATTGATAAATTGTTCTCCAGATATGTGACTGTCCCATGAAGAGGGTATGAAAGTGTCCTTTCCTCTGTATCCTCACGAGCACTGGACCTTATTCATCTTTGTCATCTTTGCTGTTCTGATGAGTGAAAAATGGCATATCATTTTTCAATCTGCCTTTTTTGAATATTAGTGATGATGAACACTTTTTCATATATTTAACTATATTTCTTGTTTAGAGATTTGCCTATTGATGACCCTTTATTCCTTTTTCTGTTGGAGTATTTATCTTATTGATTTATAAGAACTTTGTGTATATTGAGTAAACTCCTTTCACATTCATTTTAAAGGTACTTCTCTCAACCTGTGCTTTTCACTTTAATTTGTTTACAATATTTTTTGAAAAGCATAAATTTTATATTTCTCTGAGGTCAAAATAATTAGCTTTTTCCTTTTGATGATGTCCTAAGAAAGTAATTCCTTGTCCCTAGATGGTACAAATAGTCATATATGTTTTCTTATAGGCAAATATTTATTTTCAAAATAAATTCCAAATGGCTTAGATATTTTTCTATTAAGCTGTGAGAGTTTTAACACTGAGACCCTTGTCTCGAAGTGTGGTTATTTCACTTTGTTTCATAATCCATCCTTTAACCACTGATTTGAAATTTCCTGTTTTCATATGCTAAAATATTTTAGATTTGGAAACATTGAGGCTGAATCACATGAGGACTGATTAACTGGTTGTGGAGGAGGATAAAGAGGAAGGAGAAGGCAAGGAGGACTCCCAGGGTGCTGGCTTGGGTGACAGGACGGGTTTTGGTGCCACTCATTAAGAAAGAGGGTGTAATAGGAGTGGTAGGTTTGGGAAAGAACTGAGTTCACTTTTTGGATATATCGAGTCCAGCTTCCACAGGAAGCTTAGTGTGCCTTCCAAACTCAGGGGAGAATTTAACCATCAAGTTTTCCTTAAAATAATATTAGAAGGTTTTAAAATTTCTATTATTAAAATCTTTAGTACATTTTGTATAAGTCTTCTCAATAGTTTTTAAGTACTTTTTTAAAACTTCCCTCATTACCTTCTTTGTTCTTAAGCAATAGCATGTGGAGGAAAAAGTAGAATCAAATCCTGTGTGGTCTTGGCCAAGGCACTTAACTTTTCTGATCTTGAGTAAATTGAGAATATGGTGGCTTTTATGCAGGGTTTAAATGGTAATGTTTAAAGGTAATGTTTGTACAAGTCCTGCCTGTATACTAAAGGATGTTACTATTGAATGTGCTGGTGGTACTATTTGATTTACTGGCTCCAGCTCATTCCTCAACATTCTACTTCTGTGTCACCCCCACTGGGAAGCCTTCCTGGATTTCCCAGCTGTGGCTGGGTTGTAGTCCCCTAGCCTCTGCTCCCTGGGCACCAGTGTGTGTTTTGGCTCAGTGCCTAGCATGTTGCTTCCGTGTACTTGCCCATCTCTAAACTATAAGACCTTCAGGGGCAAGAACCATGGCTCCCTCTGTGCTCTATTCCCAGGCCTTGCACACTGCTAAGTCATAGTGATTGCTGAGGATGTTCATTTAAGTTACATATGTGCAAAGTTTTTTTTTTACTTCCACTGGCATCGTCCTGGGAGTTTCTGTATCTGGCATCGTTATAGATATTTTGGCTTGAACACTACATTTGTTTTGCTTTGGATCTCAAAAACCGCCCGTCTCCCGTAATCATCGCTCGAGTGTCTTGGTGATCTGGACAGCTGCATACCATGTCACTAATACTGCCCTGTGGAGCGAGCACACTGATCAGCCTCTTCTCTCTGTTGGTGTGTTCAAAGGTTGATAGCAGGATGGCTGGAGTTAGAAAACTTTTTTGAGTGGAAGGTTATCCCCTTTGGACTTCTAAAAGGGCCTCTGGAGAAGGCACGGTGGCATTGTTGGCTTTTCTTCTTGGTTTATAATTGCAGAGATATGAGAAGTCTTGTGTTCCAGGAAGATAACATTTTTCCTGTGTTGTTAAGGCTCCGAGTGAAGTAACCAAGAGACACCTTGTTATCACACAGTTACGTGCTGGGCCAGGCCTCCTTACTGGAACATCACCTGCCTTTCCCCATGCCTGTAAGGGCCTTTCTAATCAGAAATAATACTTGTTTTGATCCCCAACCAGATCACTGCCATGCGACAGCATTTGTTCTGTGAGTCTGTAATCACAACGGGGTCGTGCATTTACATTTCTCCTTGTGTATTTAGGCCATGGGGAGGAGAGGATGAGAAGGGCTATGTATATCTTTATACAGAAGATAGTGTGAGAACCCCAGCTAAAGCTTCATATAACTGGCTTTAAAAACACTAACAGGGGCAGGCCCCGTGGCGGAGTGGTTAAAGTTCCTGCACTCTGCTTCGGCAGCCCAGCGTTTTGCCGGTTCAGATCCTGGGCGCAGACATGGCACTGCTCATCAAGCCATGCTGAGGCGGCATCCCACATGCCACAACTAGAAGGACACACAACTGAAAATATACAACTATGTACCAGGGGGCTTTGAGGAGAAAAAGGAAAAAATAAAAATCTTTTTAAAAAAATATAGCAATACAACAAAACCTTGTTATTTTGAAATAATTATAAATTCACAAGAAGTTGCAAAAGTGCACAAGAGGTCTTCTGTACTCCTCACTCAGTTTCCCCTAACAGTAGCATCTTGCAAAACTCTAGTACATCTTCACAACCAGGAAATTGACTTTGGTACAATCTACAGAGCTTATTCTGATTTCACCAGTTTAAGATGCACGTACGTGTGTGTATGCGTAGGTAGGTGTGTGTAGGTAGTTCTATACAATTTTGTCACATGTATAGATCCCTGTAATCACCACAATCGAGATACAGAACTATCCTATCACCAGGAAGCTCCCCATGCTACCCCTTTATAACCACACCCAACTCCCACCCCCTCCCTAACTCCTGACAACCACTAATCTGTTCTCCATCTCTATAATTTTGTTATTTCAAGAATGTTCTGTAAATTGAACCACACAGTGCATCACCTTTGTGACTGACTTTTTACACTCAGTGTAGGTCCCTTGTGCTCCATCCAAGTTGCAGTGTGCACCAAACGCTGGTCCCTTTTTGAGTTCTGCATGGTGCTCTGTGGTGTAGGTTTCCCACAGTTGGTTTAACACTTTGCCTGTTGAAGGGCATTTGGGTTGTTTCAGTTCAGAGTTTTTACAAGTAAAGGTGCTATGAACATTCATGTACAGATGTTTGTGTGAAAGTAAATTTTCGTTTCTCTGGGATAAATGCCCAAGAGTAGAATTGCTTGGTCTTGTAGTAAATGCATGTTTAAATGAGCTTTTTTGGTCATTTGTTCCATTTATGTGACATCCCTTCTAAAAATATCTAATTTTTGATCTTTCAGCCCAGCCTCCAGTGGAAGAAAATTTTGTGTTTTGGCCTCAGTGACCATGACTATGGCACCAAGAGGAATGGGTTACATTCCAGCAGAACCAGGAGTAATTCAAAAAGTGTGTTCGGCTTTGTCCTGGTGATCAGACTTTGGATTCTCATTAGATAGGAAGCCAACACTACAAGAATGCTAGAGGGTCTGACACAACCCATAGATGGGAGTGAGGCTGGGCAAGGGGAAGTCAGACCAGGGACTCAAACACTGCCAGGGTTCTCTGTCCTGGGTCTCTGCTTCTCTGAACCTCTCCTTCCCCTGTCACCAGTGAAGACTGGCCACCTCCAGTTCTCCAGGTCATCTGGAGTGAAATATGGCTGCAGAGATGGCCCAAAGTTGATGCAGTAGTTAGAGCTCCAGCCATTGGAGAGGGACAGGACATGTCTCCAAGAGAATCGCAGGGAAGGGAAATAGTGTTCTCGTCTGGGTCAGATGCCCGTCCTTGGACCTGTCAACTGTAGGCGGGAGGGAAGGGTATGCACAGAACCATCACACCTCAATAACCGTGAGGGGAAGCTCCAGAAAGGGAAGGAGCTGGGTGGACAAGCACATCATGGACTCCCAACGTTGTGACAACATTATGGGGATTCACACTTGGGGTTCCCACAAGTTGGGGAAGCAAATGAGGTCTTTGTGAATGAAGGATGTGGCACTTGAGTTGGATCATGAGAAATGGTTAGAATTTGGACGTGTGGAAATGGGAGCAAGCGGCAGTGGAGGGAAGTACATGACTAGAGATCTAGAGGCAGAGAAGCTTGGGGCATATAGAGAGAAGTGCCCAGGTGGGATTCGCTGTGTAAGAGTTGACAGGTGGATTGGAGTTTCAGAGAAAGAGTCCCAGTCAGAGGTAGAGGGTCTTGCTGGGCCACAGAGTTGAGGAGTGACAGTGTGAACAGGCAAGTCTTTCCGTTCTCTGACAATGCCGTGCAGCCTCAGAGCAAGAGGGATGGCAAAGCCTCGTTGAACAGTCCAGCCCAGGATGGGGATAAGCGAGGCTGATAGGGGTAAGATGGAAGGAGAGGTGGAGCAAGGAAGCTCAGGGGTTGGTCAAAATAGTTGTCAGGAAGGCTAGACATGGCCATTTTCACCTTCGTTCCTTGAAGAGCAGTGTTGGAGGTTTAATCTTATTTTATTGGAAAAGTGAGGAGGGTACTTGAATTGGCAGTGATACAAGTGTCTTTTGATCACTTTAGCTGGGAGCTCTGGTTGCCTCCTGGGCAGAGGCTCTTTGGCCTCAGGCTGTGCTGCATGGTCTGGGGTGGGGGTGCCTGTGCCGAGACTGGCACACAACAAGAGCATACCCTTTAGCCCTATAGGGCGGGATGCTGCCTTCTGAATCATGAGGGCTAGGTCCTGCCTGGCCACTCATTTCCTTCCCTTACACACATGGGAAGACAGCCGGCTGTCTGGCTTCAAGGGAGTCTGCTAGTTAATTATCCCTGCAGCACATCCAGGGACCCTGGTGGGGTCGGTGCAAATGCAGAGCTGGCGTGAAAAACCATTCCTGGGCACAGCTCCATGTTGCTAACTGAGCAGAAGTCTCTTTGGGTCTTGACAACACGGTCTGACACTGGGAGAGGGTCATTGATTTCCATTTTTAAAAAGAAGTTGAAGTTTGGAGAGAGAAGCGCCTTAGCCATGGCAGTTCTGCAGCCGGAGCTTCCAGGAGCTGAGCTCCAGCTCAGCATCCTCGTCCTGGAACCAGGACTCTCTGGCCTCCTCCCCCTAAAGCTTCCACCCTTCTGTGCTTCCCCCTCCCTTCCCCACATCCCTCCTACACCCTTACCAGAGTCATCTCTTTGTTTCCCAAGATATCTCTACTCTCCCTTCACCTAGATAAAGCTATACACATAATAAAAAATGAATAACAATTTTAACAATTATTGAGTGCTTGCTGTGGTCCAGGCACTGAGCTCCTTGCAGGCACTATTTTAAGTACCCAAAACAGCCCTATTGGGTAGGGATGGTTATTATCCATATTAACTATTTACCCTGACGTCATGCCTCATGCAGCAACTTAAGGTGAATGCTCCTGACCAGGTGTGTCACTGCCTCCCCCCGTGCCCCCACTCAATGTAAGTGCACACAAATGCGCTCGGCCCCCATGATACCCTCCTTCTTTAAGATCTTTCCATTTCATTCTTTTTCTGGCTCAAAACATTCCTGCCCTGTGCACTCTCTGTGTGTATCTAAAATCAGCAGTGCTTTTGCAGGTCTTCAGTCGCAGTGAGTGTGAAGTGTGAGCATGTCAGGTGTGAGGGGGTTGGTGTTAGCAGGGCTGCCGTTTGGCCAGCATGCTCTGGTGTGGCATTCCAGCTCACATCTGTTCTGACGGTCATTGCCTATCTTTGCCTGTTATGTATCTCGATAGTCTCCCCTGGGCCAGAAGAGACATGTTAGCTTCTGCAGGCCTTTCGGACCCTAAGAAAAGCTACTATTTATAGAATACTTTCTGCTACAAAATAGCTTAACACACACCATTTTTTGTGAGCATTTGTAAGCATCATCTTTGTGCATGGGATCCACTCTGCCTTTGACCTTGGAGAATCCAGGGCTCTGAATACAGAGGTCCCCAAATGCTGGAGAAGGGTGGACTGACCAGTTATTCCATTCCTGGCTGCCAAGTGTGTTTAAAGGAAACTCGAAGAAGTGACCAGGTGCCAAGGTGTGACCCTGTTCTCTCCAGGGCTTCACGTTTCTTGTTTGCTGTTTTGCTCCCCCCACTCCCCTTAATGGCTATGACTTTTGCTATTTCAAGGAGGAGGTTTGCCAGCTTCAGAGCATTCAGGATCAGTATTGCAGTAAGTAAGAAACGTAGTGAAAGAAAAACACACTCCAGCTTGTAGACAAATTTGATCGCTTATATTCGCATGTTATTAGAATCAGCTGCAAATACCAGACTTTCAACTGCCTTTTATGGGGCCAGATGGGGGAGTGCTCTTTTAATTTGGGGTAACAACTTGGAGGCACTACCCGTAGGCATTATGATGTTCCCCTGTTGGTTTGGGCCACTTTTATTTATTTTTAAAGGTGAGATTTAAATGGAAGAAAGTGGAGAGGAATTTTTTAACAAAGGAATTGGAAGCAGAGATGGCCTTCATTTTCAAAGCACCTCTCATGAATGCACAACTCCGTGTGATATATTTAGTTTAACACTTTGGTATTTTGCTCCTCACCTCTCTCTTCTTGCTTCTTTTCGTCTTTGCTTTCTTTTGTCCTTGCTTTGATCTCACTATGGAATCGCCTTTAAAATGCTTTCATACACAGCAAAAACATCCCTTTTCAATCTCCCCCATTCTTCTGAAGTTTCTTGATCTCGCCTCTTTTTTGCTCCCATAGTCAGAAAATGCATTATTTAAGCCCACAAAGCTGAGAGATGCTCAGAGACTGACATACGCATTATAGCCACCTTCAGTGTTTTTTATCCTGCATTTTTACATGCTCACTTCCTCTTCATTGATGTTCTTAGAGGCCAGGATTTCAGAGACAGACAATGGAGGTGGGACCATGACTCTGTGTCACTGCTGTCCCTTCAGAGTTTGGTGGAGGAGTTTGAAGCCCAGCAGGTTCTCCTGGATTCTCTATCCCTTTGGAGCCTCTCCATCAGCCAGTGGAGTTCTTTGGAGAGGGCTGACCACTGTCAGTGGACAGCTGCCTAGAAAGGTAGATGCATGTGCCAAAGCCAAAGCAGACGTGTGGGTGCTTCCGAGTCACAAAGAGAGCCGGGTCCAGGACGAGCCTGGGCCAGGCCTTGACTTATGATGTGCAAGGTACAGTTCCACATGAGCAGATGAACAACTTCAGATTTCACAGCACTGCGTCCACAGGAATCAGAGGCAGAATGACAAGGGGCACAGGCTTGTCACTTACAAGCTGTGTGACTTTCGGCAAGATCCTTACTGTCTCCGTGCCACCCATAAAATGGGGATAATAATACCACTTGCCTTAGAGAGTCATTACGAGGGTAAAAAGAGTTCATATAGGTAAAGCGATTACAACAGTATGTGACACCTAATTAGGACTCGATAAATGTTAAAACAAAAATTGTGGAATGTTATGAATTTGCAAGATAGATCATTCTCTGGTTAAATATGAAAGGGGAGCTACTCTGAATAGTGTCCTGGAACCTATCATAATTAGCTGACATTTTTAGTCAGCTGTTTAGCAATTTTGGGATATAAATATTTCATTATAGGCACAGACAAGCATAGTATTTGAAATGTTTGAGAAGTAGTGATTGTCAGCAAAGAAGGATCATTGCATTCATGAAGTCAGCCTCACCAGGGTGCACTCCCGTGAAGCTAACGAAGCGTGCTCTTTGGGGCCCTTCTCTTGCATGGCCCCTTCGAGGCCCTCTGGGGGGGCCCTAACAGTGTGTTCACGTGGCCATGTGTTTCTGTAACATTTACAAAAGAGACATGTTTTTTCTTTTTCTTAAAGAAGATCCTCCAAACTGTATAAACTTCTAGTCCCGCAAAACCCAGGTTCATTTTTGGAACTTACTATCTCCGTTTGACAAATGAGAAACCCATATGTTGCATGACCAGGATATACAACCAGGTTTATCCCCCTTCCCTTTTTCAATCTTAAAAGATAATTTTAAAAAATGCATTATTGGAGCTGGCCCAGTGGCATAGCGGTTAAATTCAGCACGCTCTGCTTCAGCAGCCTGGCTTCATGGGTTCAGATCCTGGGCGCAGACATACACTACTCCTCAGCCCACATACAGAATAGAGGAAGATTGGCACAGATGTTAGCTCAGGGCAAATCTTCCTCAAGCAAAACCGGGGAAGATTGGCAAGAGATGTTAGCTCAGGGTGAATCTTCCTCGCCAAAAAAAAAAAAATTATTGGTCTTTGTATGGCCACTTTTATGCATTTGGTTGGTTGGTTATTTCAAGCATAAAGATATTCTCAGGCATACCTGAAAATCCAGTAAAACACCTAGACGTAATTAAAAAATTAAGTCTATTTTTTGTGTTCTTTCTATGGCATCATAGCTCATTCTCACATAAAAAAATCTCATAAAAAAAGGCACTGCAGAAGCGTAGGGCATCATGACTAGTGGCTGTGCTGAACTCTGGGTGAAAGACCATGTTTTTCCCACGCTATCGTAAGGCCCCAAGCACAATGAGCTGGAAGTTTCCATGAGGGATGAAGGAAGGCTGGCGTCAGGGGAGCCTGGGGGTGTGAACAGATCCAAGAGCTGAATCCTCCCCTCAGAGAGGCCAGAGCCCCCTTCACTGAGTCTGGAGGAGCTTTGGGAATAAGCTTCCAGTCAGCCAGATAACCAAAGAAGATCAGAAAAGCGAATGAGCAGCAGAACATGGAATCAGATCTTGAGCGAGGCCTAGGGGTTTAAATTCACATTCAGAGAAACATTTTACCTCTCCCTCCCACTTTCAAAATTGACAGGGCTCACAGACACAAAAGGCCACATATTGTATGATTCCATTTTTATGAAATATCCGGAAGAGGCAAATTTATGGAGATAGAAAGCAGGTTAGTGATCTCCAGGGGCTGGTGGGGGCAGGAAATGGAGAGTGACTACTTGTGGGTGTAAGGTTTGTGTTCAGGGTGATGAAAAGTTCTGGAACTAGATAGTGGTGGTGGTTGCACTATATTGTGAATGCACTTAATGCCACTGAATCGTATGCTTTTAAATGGCCAATTTTATGTTGTATGCATTTTACCACAATAAGAAAATGAAAATAATATCAACCAGTGCTATCAAGAAGTTTTGGATTTGTGTGAGAATCATCTGGAGTGCTGGTCAACCCCAAATGCCCACTAAATTAGAAACTCTTAGGGCAGGCCTGGGAACCTGCATTTCCACAAGCTCCCAGGTGATTCCCAGGTAGGCACCACATTTTGAGGAACACTGACTTCGAGGCAGGCATTTTTTGTTTTTTATTTTTTTAATTGGAACATGCCATATGTGCTAATTTCATCCCAGCTGTCACAACCCATGCATTCCCAGCTAGTGCATGCCCAAAACTCGGCAGCTGCTTGCAGGGAGAAGTGTTGGTAATAAATGACTTTGGTGGTGACAGTGACGCTGATGGTGCCAAATGTCGCATTGGTAGAATTGTAGAGCCAGTAGTAGTAGTAAGATGAATAACGGGAGTGAGAGCAAATGCCAGAAACATATGGGATCCTGGTCAAGCAATTGACCTAATTGTGAGGTTGTTCCATGCAGAGCGGCCAGCAATGAGGATCCCAGTTTTGGAAGTGGCAAGACAGACCCTCACCATGTAGACTGAAGCCATGTCTAAGAGCTCAATCTTTCAGACAAGGCAGGATAAGAAGGCCCAGGCAGTGGGAAAAGCAGAGATGGGCAGTGACAACACTGGGATTCTGGAATGTCTGCTCAGTTAGGACGAGTCCTATTGTGCACACAGGGGCTAATTCCTCACAGATGGGGTTGGGTAGGGGGCCAGCTCTAAGCAGAAGCTACTCAAAAGTGCATTCACCAGAAAATCCAGCAATGGCCTCTTGGAGCTTGTTACAAATGCAAGTTCTTGGGTCACGCCCCAGACCTACTGGTGGTTTTGATGCAGGTTGAAGTTTGAGAAACACTCATCTAAGCTTAGACTGATTCTCCTGAGTCGCCATTCTTGAGGGAGAATTAGAATATTCACAAGTCTCCGCATCAAGACTTGGTAATTGTGTGAGTTGAGAGGTATCGACGTGGCGTGTGTGTGGTACAGATGTGGTACATGTGTGTGGCACCGAGGTTCAGGCACTGGTTTTGAGAGCAGGTGGAGATGAGTCAGCTAGGTCAGCGCTTGCTTCTGAGCAAAGCTGAGAGACAAGGACTAGACGAACAGTTTATTCTCTAATATCCGTGAAAGCACAGGATCTAGATATAATTCTGTAATAATGGTTTTTGCTTTAGTTCTCACTGTTTGTAACTTTCTTGTTGCCGATATGTACTCTTTAAGCCTGGATGGCAGGTGTTTCTTTTATTGTTAAGGAGCAGATATATCTCCCTTCTGGTCCCTCTGATCACGGGCAGTGTTTGCTTCTTCCCTCTTGACTTCCCCAAATGCTATTGCCCAAACCTTAAGAAACACAAGGATTCCCAAATGGGTCTAGACCAATATATTATGAATTTTATAAAACACTGGAAGGTAACACGTATTTTTGCAGAGATGAATGAGTTTTTGTTTTCTTCTCTGAGTTTGTTGGTGAGAAAAATCTTATGTAAACTATTTTTCTTACTGTTATTATAGTGTCCAAGAATGGTTTCATCTGTTAAGGATGCCGAAGGATCTTAGGTGATGGGTGTGACATTTCTTTCCACTGTCAGGTTGGGGCTTCGTTTCCTTCCCTGGTGAGCCTGGGGGCCTTGTTTTTCACTTGGTTAACTTGTAGGCTCTCTCACTATAAGGCAATTTCCAAATCTCAACCCCTCAGTGCCTTCAGGCTGTCACAGTTGTGTTCCACTAGGACCAGCCTTTCTGGAGGTCTCTCCTGATCTGTCCTGCTCATCCACTTCTCTCGATGCTAACCTGTCCCCACAGGGCTCACCTGCCTCCAGAAGGGAATTCTTTTTTTCTCACTGGTCCCGTCAGGAACTTACTATTTGTCTAGATCAATGGCCCTTTCTCAGCTCTCATTTTCTCTAATACATTTGACTTTCCTGACATTGGATGTGGAGTAACTTTGTGAGAACAAGAATTGTGCATTTCAGCCACGTAGCCTCTCCGTAAATAGCTGTAAAGTGAATGCGCATGTCCTCCTTTGGAAGCTCTGCCCTCAGTGTGATTCTGCCCCTGTGACGCTGTTTGTAGCCTGTCTTGTCCTCTGGCTCTTCTTTCTGTCTCCTCCGTGCACGTGTTCCCCGAGGTGTCGTTCTAAGGCTTCTTCACTCCATCTCCTGAAGCGCTTGCCCTCTCTTATGCCATCGTCTCTCGCTGACGTGTCCCTGGCACTCTGTGCCCTTTCTTCTCCGCTCTGGACCGTTATCTTGGTTCAGCAGTCAACCCCTGAATGTCTGCTGGCACTTCAGCCTGTCCCCAGGTGAACTCATCAACTTGCTCTTCCCTGTCTCTTCTTGTTCTCTTTTCTACTTAGTGTCATCTTCCCAGGTGCCCAGGGAGACCCTAGTCATTCTGTCACCTAAGAAGATCTAATTTCATACTTAGATTATTTTGCTGTGTGCTTGTGTATTCTGGAATGGTGAGAGCACACGTCAAACCTTCTGCTTCCCTCCAACACTATCTCCTCCATGAACACCACCAGCCAGAATCCTTTCTCCTTTTGTGACCCCTCCTAGTACTTTCCCTCTATGGCCATTTTTCTTTGGCTATTACGTCCATTTTCCTTGTAATACCGAATGTTGTAATTTTTTGAACGTATCTCCTTGACTAGGTTGCCAACATCTTAAGGGAGCACTTGTGTCCGAATTGATTCTTAATCCAGGCAAGGGCACAACCCAATGCCTTATGAGGTACAGAATCACACACAGGGACTGGGAAGAGAAGCCTGATCAGTGTCACTTGTTCTTGAACCCTCCTAGTTGGATGGTGGCATCTCCCTCAGTGTTCCCATGAAAGGCCATAGGTCGTCACTTGAGTTGTGTTTGGAACAACGTGCCCCTGAACTTTGTAAGGGCGAGCATACCCCTAGACAGTGAGCCCCAGACTTTAAAATGATATTGACTAGCTAGAAAGACAAGTTGTTGTTCACAGAAAGTTATAAAATTGATCCATTTGATATTATTAATAGACCAATTATAATTAGAAATAACCTTTGTTAAATGCATATCAAGGGCTTTATATAGAACATCTCATTTATTCTTAACAGCCAGAGGGCTCATACCAAATGATTAGGCATTATCCTTTTATCCCTCTATACTTTTCAAAGCTCTTTAATATCTCAGTAGCTTTGATATGTAGAAGGCCAGTGATAGTGGACCACACTCTCTTTTGCCAAATTTGTAGATGCCTGTCGCCCTCTTTCTGCTAAAGTCTCAGTCACAACCACTGAACAAATGAGGAAACCACTTGACCCTTAGACATGGTGACTGGCATGGCCAGGAGCTGACATCTAGTTGCTGGGCAGAGCCACGATGGGGTCCCAGGTCACCTGGCAGCTAAAGGTTAACAGCACCTGCAGGTCCCCTGGTATGGTGGTCAGCACTCAGAATGTTCTCCCTGAACTTATGGAGATTCCCAAGATTCCTTCCATCATGGACCACCCTTAATGAGTGGGCAGTATTCCCACTGTATCATTCCGTGGGTGCTATGCCCAGGCATGGTCCATTGCCTTCCTTGGCATGTCCCTTCGTCTCCTGCCCACCCACCCAGCACTTATGGGGAGTAAATGAAAACCAAGAAGGCATGGCCTGCCCAACCTTCTTGCTAGAATTGTGGCTCCAGGAAATTTACTTAACAGACAGGAAAACCCACCAACATTCAGTCAGTAGTTGGTTTCCAGTAGCTGAGAATTCTTTAGGCCACTCTAGTCCGTTTACTTGGTTATCCTTCTTACTCCCAGTGAGTGAAGAAGCAGAGGGTCCCATAGCCTGGCCTCTCCACCAGGCCCCTCTCCGGCTCTGGGATGATGACAAAGATGATAGCAGTGCCCGCGAACACGTAAATGACGGAATCACTTCCTGATGGTGTACTGTGTGTGCCAAGCATGTGCGAAGACTGTCCTATGCATTTTGAGCTCAGTGGTTCTCGAAGTGTGATTCTCCACATCAGAGCATGGGCGCCCCAGAGTCTGGTTACAAGAACAAATACTCGGGCCTGACCCAAGACCTTCTGAAAATGAAACTCTGAGTGACGGCCCCGGTAGTCAGTTCTAACACCTCCAGTGTTACAACACTGCGCCCTGCAGTTTGAGAACCATAGTTCTAGTTTACAGGACTATTTTTACCATCTTGGGCGCAGCTTCCTCAGGCTCCCTCGGCTGCTCTGAAATCTCTGTTCAAGTACCCTATGTGGAGGGAATGAGGGAAGATAATTACTAATACCAGCTATTCAAGGTTGAGTGTTTCCACTCTGCCAGGGATAATGCTAGGCATTCTGTGTACATTGACCGTTTAATCCTCACCACAACCCTATGAGGTCCACACTATTCTTATCATCCCCCTGCTGTGGATGCAGAAATCGAGGCACACGTTCATTGGCTAACCTGCTCCGGGTCTCTCAGGTAATCAGTGGAAGCACTGGGATCTGAATTCAGGGTAGTCTGACTCGGGTCTGAACACCCAGCCGCACGCTGTACCTCCTGAGAGGTTTCTGCCCCCTCCCCGACCAGGTTCTGGTTTTTTCTCCTTTCCAAACTAATGCCCCCCTGTATTAGTTTGCTAGGGCTGCCGTAATAACCTCAGACTGGGTGGCTTAAACAATAGAGCTTTATTTCTCACCTTTCTAGGGGCTGAAAATCCAAGATCAAGGCGTCAGCAGTTTTGGTTTCTCCTGGGGCCTCTCTCCTTGGTTTGCAGATGGCCGCCTTCTTGCTGTGTCCTCGTGTGGTCTTTCCTCTGTGTGCCTGCCCCTGGTGGCTGTGTGTGTCCAAATCCCCTCTTCTTGTAAGGACACCAGTCAGACTGGATGAGGGCCGCCCTAACAGCCTCGCTTAACTCAATCCCCTCTTTACAGGCCCTCTCTCCAAATACGGTCACATTCGGAGGGTCTGGGGGTTAGGGCTTCAACAGATGAATTTTGGGGGCACACAGTGTTCAGCCCATGACACTCTCGTTGTCCCCATCCATGCCTTTGGCTGACAGGAACTGTGTCATGTCTGTCTACCCTTGGAGACTCTCTCACCCTCATCCTCTGTGTTTTTTCCTGGGTCACATGGCTGCAGCCTTCCCAAGGACGGCAGCCATGATGTAGAGAGCTCAGCCTCCACATGTGCTGCAAATGTATAGCTTTAATTTGCTAAAAGTTGCCGTGTACAACTAGGAAGTGAGGGGTCTGTACAACATCTATAAATACAGCCTTTTTGGGTTTCTCTAGAGTGAAGTCAGAGGAAGTATTAAAGTATTGTTTGCGGACTTGTGCCTGCCTCACCTGGGCTGCTCCTGGACTCCATGAGTGACCTATAGCATGAGACTCTCCAAGGGCGGACCCTTGGAGTGGGCATATCCAAGAATCGCCTCTCCGTCAGCCACTCCCCCTCCTACATCTGGTGATTCTTATATACAGAAAGGTATCGACTTTTATGTCTGTGGAGTTAGACACAGCTGGCCTGTGTTTCAGCTCTCCCGTTACTAGGTGTGTGACCTTGGGATGGGTTAGCCTCCCTAAGACTGCTTTTTAATTTGCAAAGTGGAATTAATCTAGTTAATTAATGGAATTTATCTGGCAACTTCCTAGGGTTGCCATAGGATTAAATTACAGCATATTAATAAAGTACTTTATACCACCTGCTTGTTGCAGAAGGGAGAGTGTTCGGTCTCTGGTACCATTACTTCGGCCACCATGATAGCATTTCTACTACTGGACAAAGATTTCTTTTGCATCCTAAAACCAAAGCACAAGCCCTATTAGCATTGCATCTGGTGCGTGGCTATGGGTCTGGAGCACCCAGGACACATACTGTAAATACCAGTATATGTGCAGATGGAAAAGCCCATATAGAAGTTGATAAACAGGACCCAGGAGACAGTGGGTGGACAGGAATGCTAGCCAAGGAAGGAGGAAGGGGCACAAAGAAAGGAAATCCCAAAGGTATCTGCCAGCCTGCAGCAGCCATAAAAGCCAGACCTAGATTCTCTCCAGCTGCATACCTTGGACACAGGAAGAACACTGCTATCCTCAGTTGGTATGTCAGGGGTCTCTTCGGACTCTCACACTGACTGAGTTGTCTTTTCTACTAAAATTAGTAACATGCAAACTTTTCTGCAATCTCCGAACTTCCTGAAGTTCTCTAGGCATCCCAATGGGTTGGACACACATTTGAAATGACGTGTTTATGGACCTCCTTGTGTCTTGTCATTTGCAGAGGAGCTGAAGGCCCCCTTGGAAGAGTATGTCCACAAACGCTACCCCGGGCTGGTGAAGGTTGTCCGCAATCAAAAAAGAGAGGGCCTGATCCGAGCTCGCATCGAGGGCTGGAAGGCAGCCACCGGCCAGGTCACTGGCTTCTTTGATGCCCACGTGGAATTCACTGCTGGCTGGTAGGTCACAAGCTGAACCCTAAGAGCACTGAGGACCTGCAGTGTGGTCAGAAGGGGCTAGAATCTGGGAGGTGGGGAACTTTACATGTTTCCCCAGGAGCCACTGGAAGAATGGAGAATGGGTGGTTGAAGAAGAAAGTGAGACCATAGTCTGGGATAAAACTGGAAAGCATGAAGAAATTGTCTGCTGTCTACTCAGTCTGTCATCATTGTTGTCATAGTCATCATCATCACTGTTAAAATTCCCAGTTAAAATGATGTATTAGTTGGACAGAACTCAAGATAATCCTTGCTAAGTGGACAAGACAGTCATATTTCCATACTTCTCTTTTCCTACTTTGCTTGTTCCCTTTTCTGGGGAGGATGGTTAACCATTATTGTGAGAAAAGAGATCCATTTATAATTCCATCTACTCAGCCAAAGCTTCCCAGAACGTATAGGATTATCCTTAGCATCATTTGGAGGAAGGGAAGGGTTTATCTCTGCAAGTGTGGCCTGCAGTGTTTCTCCAGGTGAAAAAAACAATATGAGAGAAAGTGGTTAGCATTCAGGGAGTAGATATTGGATGGAAGAAGAGTGAAAAATACCCAAATCATTTAGTGAACATTAAAATTGGATTAGGGCTTTACAGTTTAAAAGCATGGGCACATCATCATTGCTAACTAACCAATGAGAAATCAAGTCAGAGGTTAAACAACCTGTGCTGGGGTTGCTTAGTAAGAAGCAGAGTCTTTAACTTCACAGATATGTTATTTACACTCAATGATACCATCTTGAATAAGTGCTGTTCAGGGTACCAGATTTGAAGCGCCAATATCCCATCCCTAATTAACATTAGATAACATTAAAATGTCTATTCTTCATTTGCAACAAACTTTAGAATCTATTTAATGGCTAGATAGAAAGAAAATAATTATTCACATGACCACACAAAGATTTGGAACCTGGGGTCACTGTTAACACTGGCACTTTGAAGAGCATACAGGTATCTGTTGTCATCTCAGACATCAGTTTTCTTTCCTGGTTTTTTTTTTTTGCCACCATCGGACCCTGATGACACACAGCTTCATGTTTTCAGTCCTGAGCTCCCCTGAGCTTCAGAGTTGTTTCTGTCTTGTAAGGAACATTCTCAAAGTGTGGTCCCTCAGACCAGCAGCACCAGCATCATCTGGGAACTTGTTAGAAATGCAGGTTCTTGGGTTCCAGCCAGAACTATGAAATCAGAAGCTCTGGGGGTGCAGAGCTCTCTGTTTTAACCAGCCCTTCAGGTGAGTCTGATGCTCGCTTAAGTTTGAAAGCCATTGACCTAGAAGCCTTCTGAACAGATGCACTTGAATGTTCCATTGGAACTTCACCCTTGGCTTATCTTGCCTTTTCCTCCACACCATTTCCTCCTCGTTTCTTTCTTGTCAAAACTGTTGGCACCACTCATGTCCCTTTCACTCGATTCTTTCCTCCTCCTCATGTCACTCATCCAGTCAACCTCCAGCTCTAGCCACTTTTACCTTCTGTTTCTCACATCTGCCTTGACCTCCACTCTCCCAGCTCAGACCTTCGTTATTTTTCACCTAAACTAATGTAGTGAATTATCCTTTTGACAAATATTTGCTGGATGCTTACCACGTCCCAAACACTCTCCTAGGCTGTGGTTTGGATGACCAACTGTTCGGGTTTTCCCAGTGCTGTGGGAGTTCCTCAAATGTAGGACTTTCAGCGGTAAAACCAGAACAGTCTTGGGAAAACTTGGACAGTTAGTTACTTGACAGGGGTTCAAAATCTGGCAAGATTTGGTGTCCATCCTCCAGTAACCTCTAGTCTAATTCTAACTGATCTCTGTGATCCAGTCTTAGCCCTTCAGACGTTTTCAACGTTTCTACCAGAGTGGCATACATCCTCTCTGGATTAAAACCCTTTTGCAATTACTGATTACGGGGTAGACCATGTGTCTCAACTTTCACTAGGTTGTACTGCTGATAATCTCCAACCTGAGTGACTTCCACCCACAGATTTCCATCTTGTCCATGTGGCAGCTCTGTGGCGAGTTGTCTGTCTGTGGCTCTGCTCCATAAGTCCTCTGTGTCCTGAGGCCAAGGAGTACTCCTATCTAGGTCATACCGTTTTTGTGGCTCAGAGAAAAGAATAATAGCTGCATCTTGCAATGGCTATTAAAGTTTCTGCTCAGATGTGACATTGCCACTTCTGCTCACATCCCATTGGCCAAAGCAACTCGCATGTCAAAGCTAAACATTCACTGAGGTTGAGGGAGAGAGTGTACCCCTCTGCGGGGATGCACTGCAGGCCACTAGGTAATAGGTAGATATCCCGAAGGAGGGGAGCAACTTACTGGGAACATTTACGCATTCTATCACAGACTTGGAGATCAAACTCCGTGCCTGAGAAGCATTATTTGAACAAGGTCTTCTGCCCCCACGCTCATGACTTTCACCACACAGTGCTGGGCTGAGCTGAATGCTTCTATATATGCACCATCAGGCACCAGACCAGCTGAGTGAAGTATGGCCCATTCAGGGAGGCAGTGGAGCTCAGAGACTGGGCCCAAGGCCAGGCCGTCTAGGTTAGAAACCTGGCTCTGCCACCAGCTGGCTGTGTAGCTTGGGGCGAGTGACTTAACTTCCCTGGGCCTTAGTTTCCTCATTTGTAAAATGGTGATCATAGTATCTACTCATAATATAATAAGTGCTTGATAAATACCAGCTGTCATTTGCTCATTAGGAAAAATAATGTGTTCAAAGATTAGCAAAGGTAACGTGTAGTCAGAGTGACTTGAATAAGGTGGGGAAGATGGTCTGAGAGTTGAGAGGAAGGAGAGAGCCTTCCTACTGGTGGAAATTAGGGAAGGCTTCTTGGAAGAAGTGGCACTTGATCTAATAAGAGTCTGTAGGTGGCTGGACTTTCTGCCAGTGGCAAAAGGTCATTCCTGGAGAAGAGCATGAGTGAAGATTGTAGGGGGCGAAGCTCTGAAGCATGTCTAGAAGCTGTGGAAAGTCAGTCCCATTTGGCTTCAGTCTATATGGTGTGTGCAGAAGTATTGGAGGCAGTAAATGGCCCAGGGTATATTTTGTTGCTCGTTTTAAATAGAAATATGGGATGAGCCAACAGGTAATTCAATAGCTGCAAGTGAAAAGAGATGGGATGTGGGCTGAGCGTTCTCGTTATTCTTGCAAATACTGCAGCGGAATGGGATTTTCACTTGACTCTTTTCCAAAGCCTGTGCTCTGTTCTAAGTGGGGAGATTAATGCCCTGGCTTATGAGAGCCATGTTTTCCTTCCTGAATATGGGAAACGATCCCTTCCTAGGTCAGCCTTGGAGACACACACTGGCAGGGGAGTCTGACCATCTGCTGTCTCCTAAAGCTGGCAGGGCTATACCTTGAACCCTGAGCCAGGCCCCTGCCTGTCGCCCACTGCAGCCCTGAGGGGCAAGCTGGCTGGGAGGCAGGATTCTGCCTGTCTTAGCAGTTTATTAGCTCCCGCCTGCCATTGCTAACCCATTCAATTAAATCCCTTTTAAGAAATCAATTAAATAATCAATTAAAACAACTGAAATAGTCGCACACACAAAGAGGCTGGTGAAATGCTTATTAAAACCAGGCCATCAAGGGCAGAAGTGACCTATTTTGGGAAAGGGAATTCAGCTGCAGCAGTAAAAACAAGAGGCATCGGCCAATGCCCTGAGGGGAACTGAAAATACTGTACAAAACTGTAGTGCCATGCACATCTGCAGACATCAGGACGGCCTTGCTTGGCTTACACTGTCGGTGGAAGCGAGAGGCCTGGCCCTTTCTAGGGGAGAGGACCTCACGTTCTGATTTCTCGCTCCAGGCCTCTCGTGTGAGGCATCACCGCCGTGGAGATCCTGCATGGGCCCCGGCGTGGGCTGCATTGCACGGCGCTTCACAGCTGCGCTTGAAACTGAATGAGCCCACCGGGGCTGGTCGCTCGGCAGCCTCAGTTTCCATCTGAGTTCCAGCCTGCCCAAAGCGCACTCTTTAGCTAGTTGCTGCTGTTCATTCTCTGGAGTCTTGGGGTCTGTGCAGCTGAGCTGTGGGCATGCCTAGGGGAGAGATTTTATTTCTACTTCTCTCTGTTTCAGGGCCGAGCCGGTTCTATCCCGAATCCAGGAGAACCGGAAGCGCGTGATCCTCCCGTCCATTGACAACATCAAGCAGGACACCTTTGAGGTGCAGCGGTATGAGAACTCCGCCCACGGGTACAGCTGGGAGCTGTGGTGCATGTACATCAGCCCCCCAAAAGACTGGTGGGACGCCGGAGACCCTTCCCTCCCCATCAGGTCTGTGGCAGGCAAGCTCTGGCAGCCGTTGAATCCCCACATCCCAGGGGACAGAGGAGTCCCGGGGGAGGGAGGCTAGGAGACACTGCCTGGGGATGGACCAGCAGTGTGCAAACAGCTGCTTTAGGAATTTGGGATGTCTCACCATCTTGGTTTTCTTCCCGAGGAAGGACACTGCATTTTGAGCCTTTAGGTAAAGTTTTCAGGTGCAGCTTATTAAACAGCAACATTGAAAGATCAAAATTGGTAGGAATGCTCACACCTTTTTATTCTCCCTCAGATCTGATGCACTGTGTTCAGGAACTTTTTAGTATGAAGTTTGGAAGGTGTTCATTCCTGGGGCTCTTTCATACTTGCAGCTTTTATTATCATAGTGCTTCTCGCCCTTTTTCACAATATAGGAACACACAGAACAGGACAATCTTTGTGTGGCATGTGGGGTAGGTAATTGAGGGCCTCTGGGCAGCTCCCTGTGGCTCTTGCTCCAGGTCCCACCCAGCTGCCCTGGAGACAAGGAGATAAATACTTCATGGCATTCCAGGTGGGAAGCTCACGTATAAAGGATGCTGAGTGAAGTGGTGGATTTTGATGCCCTATTTGTTTCCTATGACCCCTGTAACAAATTCCTACAAACGTGATGGCTTAAAGCAACACACGTTTATTCTCTTCCATCACAAAGGTCAGAAGTCTGAAGTGAGGTTTACAGAGCTAAACTCAGAGCCACAGGGAGGGGTCCTTCTGGAGGCTTGAGGGGAGAATCCATGTCCTTGACTTTTCCAGCTTCTAGAGGCTGCTTTCGTTCCTTGGCTCATGGCAGCATCACGTCCCTCTTTCTCCCAGGTGCTTCCTTTATCACATGGCCTCCTTCTTCCTTCCACTTTCTTGCCTCCCTCGTATAAGGACCCTTGTGATGACATTTGGGGTCCCCACGAATAATCCAAGATAATCCCCTCATCTCAGAATCCTTAACTTAATCATATCTGCGAAGTCCTTTTTTCCCATATAAGGTAACATTCAGAGGTTCCACAGATTACGACGTGGATTGTTTTTTGAGTGGGGGGAGGACATTATTCAGCCCATCTCAGATGCTCTGATTTTCAACCAAGATGATACCTGAGTATAGTTCAGTACTTTCTGTGAATTCTGCTTGAGGGCCAAACTGACTCTTAAAATCTTCATGGCTCTGTCTTGAGTTAGAAGAGGTGGTGGAAGCCTTCTTCCCTTGGCCTGGTTTTAGGGCTGTGTTTGTTGATATAAAGAGGGATAGCAAGAAGGAATCGTGGAGTAGGAGTGAGGACTTTTTCCTGGTAGCCATGAGGTTCTTTCTCAGTTTACACATGTTTGATAAATAAGAGTAAAATTTTAAGACATACAGATCCCGCTGCCCCATGTTCCCTTGTTTTCCTGCTCAAATCGAAAGCTTCAGAATTGCATTAGAATAGAGCTGCCCATGGGCAAATATGTGCCACAGGGAAGGTAATCTTTTGAGTCAGTAACTTAGTTAGCTGGAGATGTCTCAGGAGGCCGCTCTGTTCCCATTCCATCCTCGACATTCAGTGTCTTCTGGCAATGCTGCAGGGCCATACTCTTGGCTCTCTGCAAATAATAACATAAACCCATCACTAATGTGCCTGAGAATAAAAGCGTCATCCTTCGGGATATTTTGAATTTAATGAGTGAGAAAGCATCTCACACCCATTAGGATGGCAACCATCAGAAACAATGGAATATAACAAGTGTTGGCAAGGATGTGAAGAAATTGGAAGCCTTGAGCATTGTTGGTGGGAATGTAAAATGGTGTAGGTGCTGTGGAAAATGGTATGACACTTCCTCAAAAAATTAGAAATGATATTACCATATGATTCAGCAATTCTACTTCCAATTCTACCCAAAAGAGTTGAAAACAGGGTCTCAAAGAGATGTTTGTACACTCATGTTCATAGAATCATGATTCACAATAGCCAAAAAGTGCAAGTAACCCACATGTCCATCAGCAGATGAATAGATAAACAAAATGTGGTACATCCATACAATGAAATATTATTCAGCCTTAAAAAGGAAGGAAATTCTGACACCTGCTCCAACATGGATGAACCTTGGGGACGTTATGCTAAGTAAAATAAACCAGTCACCAAAAGACAAAGACTATCTGATTCCACTCATAAGAGGTACCTAGAATAGCCAAATTCATGGAAACAGGGAGTAGAATGATGGGTACCAGGGGTTGGGGAGAAGAGAAGAATGGACAGTGGTTATTTAATGGGTATAGAGTTTCAGTTTTGCAAGATGAAAAGAGTTCTGGAGATTGGTTGCATAGTGACGTGAATGTTCTTAACACTACTGAACTGTGCACATAAAAATAGTAAAGATAGTAAATTTTATGTTATGTGTATTTTACTACGATTAAAAAAATAATAATAGGGAGTACTTAAAGACCCCTTGGCCTTCAGAGCTTGAAAGGATAAAGTTCAAACAATGGACTGACCAACAGTAAGTTTTACGTTTTTGGCCAAACACTGCTTCCTCCCAACCCACAGGGGAGCTGATCTCTGGCTGTGACAGATAAGGGAGTGAGGGTATGACAGTGGTGTTAACAACAGAGGGAAAGAAGTGAATTCACTGCAGTGCTTTGGTATGCCCAGAAAACACAGCTATCCCTGCGTTTGTAAGGCACTCAGTGAAAATTTAGCTAGTACTTTATGAGTTACAGTAACATTAACAACTGATTAATATGCACTTTAAAAAGACTCGGGAAAATAGAGTCGTGATCATGAGTTATTAATATTACTTGCATCTCTGATGTACAAAATAGAATCAAATACTAATGGTCTCTTTTTAACTTATATATTATAACTTATGAAATGCTTAATTGTTAATAGTTACGGAGATATTTAATTGTAGGAAGGAATTTTTTTGGCCCTTCTGATGTTATTAAGAAGATACAGTTTGGTTTCTTAAACATTAGGACATGGTGGTTTCCCTCTTCCCTGTGGTTCCAATATTTTAGGGTAATGATTTTATTCGGGGAAATGACAGGATGAGAACTTTTTCACGATCAAACTGACATTAGATTTAAGGATTCTTTGGGTATTGAGTCTTACTGGTAGACAACATAATCTGGGAGATTTTGCATTAAGGGAATTTATGTCCTTTCTGTTTTAATTCCTTTCCCCTTTCTTCCTACGTGTTTTTTTCTCCTGCCTGGTAAACAGCTGTTTCCCAAGGTTTTCTGTTTTCCTCTGCCGTTCTTTGTCTACAGCAGAGTTTTAGGCATAGAGAGTGGGCAGGTGCCATTAAAGAGAGCAGAGCCACGGGTAAGGGATGGGGACTGAAGCACACATGCGGCATGCAAGGAGGCAGCTGCTTAGTGGCGGTGCTGGGCTGGGGTCAGGGTGGGGGGCGCACAAGGCTGGCATTGTCACGTGCTCAGACTTTTAAGAAAAGACACAAATCCAGATAATTTCGTGAAATCTCCTGACTTCTAATTGTCAGCAATAAATCCCTCTTCTTCAAAATTACGAGGGCCAAACAACATTTCTAGACTGCATTTGACCACCTGGGTCCCCAGAATTTGGTCTTTGCTCTGTCCTTGGAGACGTCTGTAATTCCCAGGGCAGCCTTAGTCCATGCTTCTCACACTGGGAACTGTGGGCACGTGCAATATGTGGCTTTACTGTGGGGCTGAGGGATTTGGGGAAAGTGTCACTCAAAGCCACAGGAGAAGCATGACCGGACTTCCTGGCGCTTGAGTTCAGCCATGAGAGAGCCCCTCCCACCTCCCTGTGTCACAGCCCTCTGCGGCTCAGATTCGTCAGTGAAAGGCTCTGAGAAGCACTGACCCAGCTCTCACCTCTGCGCAGAGAAGGCTCTCAAATCTATGTCTTAAGCCCTGATTTTTCTCTGAAGTATCATCTCCAGTGTCGCATCAACAACCATTCATTAGACCAGTGGAGTTTAAACTTTTTTGAGTCAAAGACCTCTTTGATAATCTCACGAAAGCTGTAGATCGTATCACCCTGAACATGAATAAGCAGACAGAACTTTGCATATAATTTCATGAAGTTTATGGGTGCCTTGAAGCCAACCTCCTAGTGGTCCACAGGACTTCTATTAAGAAACACTGCTAGATAGTTCTGCTTGGCTTTCCCAGCTGGAAAGCCTTTCTTTACCATTCTTTATAGCCCACTAGTCTGTATGCTTTATGAAGCCAGGACTGTGGCTATTTCAGTTATATCTTGAGGACCTAATGAATACCTGGCACTTGGTAGGTATGCCGAAAATATTTATTAAATGAATGAGTGGAATCTGAGGCTCAGAAGAGAGGTCAGCGCTAGTGATTATAAAGAGGATGAGATTGCCCAGAGGTACACTAGAGAAGGAGAACGGAAGCCCCAACATTTCTGGGATGAAGGGAGCCTTCATAAAGGAGACTGACAAGTCATGAATGGTCAGGGAGGCATGAGGACAACCAGGGCAATGGAGTTGTAGAGCTTCAAGAGTAGGAAGGCCAAAAGCACCCTTTGGTTTAAGGGATCAGCTCATCATAATCTTAGTGAAACCGTTTTCGGGGAGTATTTGGGTCTGAAGCTGGATGGCAGTTGGAGGAGGAATGAATTGGACACAAAGAAGTGGAGAAAGTGGGTGCAGGTTATGCTTCTGAGATGTGTGGGGGAAACTCAAAGAGGGAGAGGGACAGAAGCTGTTCAGGAGGCTACAGGATCAAGTGACATCTGTTTTTTCGAACAGGAGAAATTGAGCATGTACCTCTAGCACACTGAACAGATAGAACTCAGGGTTTATGTTTGTAAAACCCAAGTTGTTTCGGTTTCCTCATGTGACATTTAACTTGCTCAGAGCAGTGAGTCCTTCACTTGCCCCTGGCTGAAGACTCCAGCCCACCCCATGATTTTTCTTGTCACTTTTGGGTAATGAAAGTCCTAGGGTCATTTGAAGTCACTAACCAGCCTCAATCCGTTGTTGAAATCGCCCAGTCTCATGTAATCATAAAGACTTGAACTGAGTTGAAATTAAGACCTTCTCCTCTCTTAGCTGTGGCCGGCTGCTCGCTGACCCTTTGCAGTGGGAGAAGGGCTGGAGTCCTTACTCTTTCTGTCCCTCCCTCATCTTTTCCTCAGGAAGTGTATTGTCCCCACCCGGGTCCAAGCACTGGGGAGGAGAGACAGGGGGCTAGGAGGGTCTTGTCTGACTGTCACTGTCTTAGGATGGCTTTGAGCTCTCTGGGCCAGCAGGTGGGTAGACCGGGTTCTTCTGACTGCTCAGCATGGGCTCTGGGGACTCTGAACGCCCATGCTGCTTTCTCATATGGGCAGGGACTCTCCCTCAGCTGACTCTCCCAGTCCTCCCCCACTTCTGCCTTTATGTCCACCCCACACCCTCTCACGGCTTGGGGCTCCGTGCTGCAGTAAGCCACTACATTTTCCCCCCAATTAATTAATTCATTCATTCATTATTTTACAAATACATTTAAAATATTTCTTTCTTCCCCCAGCTTTATTGAGGTATGATTGACAAATAAAATTTGTGTATATTTAAGGTATATAACATACTGTTTTGGTATACTTGTACATTGTAAAATGATTACCAAGATCAAGCTAATTAACACATCCATCACCTCCCATAGTTACCTTTTTTTTATGGTGAGAACAGTTAAGATCTGCTCTCTTAGAGCAAATTTTAGGTATACAAGACGTTATTACTAACCATAGTCACCATGCTGTACATTAGGCTCCAGAACTTATTCAGCTTATCATTGGAAGTTTGCACCCTTTGACCAGCATCTCCCCATTTCCCTCACCTCCAGCCCCTGCCAATTAGCCTTTTACTCTCTGTTTCTATGAGTGCAACTTTTTTAGACTCCACATATAAGTGAGATCATGCAGTGTTTGTCTTTCTCTGTCTGACTTATTTCTTTATGTCCTCCAGGCCCATCCATGTTGTCATAGTGGTAGGATTTCCTTCTTTTTTAAGGCTGAATAGTATTCCATTGTGTATATATTCCACATCTTCTTTAGCCATTCATCCATTGATGGACTTAGGTTGTTTCCATATCTGGTAAGCCATCATCTTAGACATCCTTTTTTTTGGTTTGTTTTGCTTTGTTGATGACTTTTTTATTGTGGTAAAATACACATAACATAAATTTTACCATTTTAAAGTGTAGAATTCAGTGGCATTAAGTACATTCACAATGCTGTGCAACCGTCACCACTTTCTAGTTTCAGAATTTTTTCATTAACCCATACAGAGCCCCCTAACAGCTGCCAATCTGCTTTCTGTCTCTATGGATTTGCCTGTCTGGACAATTCATAGAAGTGGAATCGTACAATATGGCTTTTTGTGTCTGGTTTCTTTTACCTAGCATAAAGTTTACAAGGTTTATACATGTTGTTGCACATATCAGTACTTATTCCCTTTTGTAGTGAGCTTTTACAGTGACCGCACGTCAGCATCCTTCCTGGGTTCCATATCTGGCTTCTTGGGATTCACACACCTTTGTCCCACATGGGAGGGAAGAGGCAACTTCCCACACACAGGGCTCCCCCTGCTCCACAGGCCACTTTCTCTTTGTTAAGATGAGTCAGGCACCAGTGAGGATGTTTCTCCACTGACCACCAGATGGTGGAACCCCAACCCCCTACCCCTCGGAGTGGGATTCAGGCTTAGGGTTAGATGGTAGGATCCCTGCTCCCCTTGGGGAGGGGGATTCAGGATACAGCTTGCTCCAGGGAACCTCTCCTACACATTCCTCTCCCAAACTCCATTCGTTCATTCTCATTAGTCAGCTGGTTTTTGGCTGTCTACTTTGAACTTTTTGCATGATCTCTTTAAATATAGCATCTATTGTCTAACATCCTGAGCCCAAATGAGGACATGAAGAGTCCTGTTTTAACACAGTACATACAGGTGAGGTCATGGAGCAAGGAGAGAGGGAAGGTCTGAAGACGTAGAAAGGAGGGAGGGGACTGATTGAGCAAGAAGGACCCTGAACAGGGAGGAGGGGAGAGGGTCAAGAACATGAATAGCACAGTGGGTTGGTCTTACAGAGCAGGAAGAGAGAGCTCATGCTGCATGGCCCACATTTTCCTTGTGAGTTAGGAGGAGAAATCACTGCTAGGACTGAGAGTTGGACCTTGTTCAGTGGGCTGCGGAAATGTGACAAAGGTCTGGAATAGTCGCCAAGAGGAATAGGTATGGGTGAGCTGACCAAGAACACAAAAACTAATTGATGGCTGTTTTGAGGGCCCAGGAATATAAATTCAACAAATTTTCCATGAGGATTTCCCAATAAAAAACTACTGTGAATTAAGTTATACTATGATACAAACTTAAATTTTATTATTCACAACATTATGTACATACATGTGAAAAATAGTAGTGAGGATAAGAAAGAGGGGGTACAATATATTTAGCCTGAAGGCATCTAGGTTGGATACAGCATGAAATCATGGAAACCTGGCTTAGCTCAGCATC
The DNA here is from genome assembly GCF_041296235.1 of Equus asinus. Lineage (NCBI taxonomy): Eukaryota > Metazoa > Chordata > Mammalia > Perissodactyla > Equidae > Equus > Equus asinus. Next base: position 21,940,332 of record NC_091803.1, read on the forward strand.
CTTCAGAGGTCTGTAGCTCACAGCTTGGGAACCGCTGATCTTTACAGTTCTTTCCAGCTGTAAAATCCGAGGAGATGTCTACAGTGTCATCAGAGATGGGACATTTACAGCACATTGCTTTTGGGGCCCTGGCTGTGAAAGCTGAATCAGGCATCTTCTGTGAGGTGCCAGTGATGCCTGCCTGCTCTGTGTTAGGTGACCCTGTAATTAGTGACATTACTCATTAATGACTAATTCGAGCCGATGATTAACAATTAGCAATCCTTAACCCAACATATAATTTGATAATAAATTATAAGGTACAGGAGCTGTTAGATTCTTTTAGTTGAAAGGGCTGTCCTGGATATGTGTAGTTGCTGGGATCTCAAATTCTCTGCCCAAATGTATAAAAAGGGAGGAAGTGTTTTTCCTCCTTAGAGGAATATGACTGGCTTACACAGGAGGAAAGCCTTAAGTGAAGAATCAGATTTTCTTAGACTTTGTAATAGTGATATCTTCCCTATGCATCAGCAAATGTATTTTAGGAGCCAGTTGTCTGCTCATTGTGTGGTAGTAACTTCTGGAAGGACAGTATTAGTAAATTACATGATCCTCCTGAAGGAGTTCATGGGCTGGTGGGAGACACAGGGCCCAAGTGCACAAAATTGTACTTCAGCACAGTGTGGATTCAAGGGAAGGAGGGAGGGAACTTTATGAGTGGAGCAGATGGGAAAGCTCATAAAAACCATAAGCAACACTGGGATTTTCTATGTGTCAGGCATTGTTCTTGTGCTTTACACAATACAAATCCATTTACACCCCACACTAGCCCTATGAGATATAAAGTATTATTGTTATCCCCATTTTACAGTCAGGGCTACTGAGGCACAAGGTTACACATCTAGTAAGAAGTGAAGCTGGGATTTGGATCTAGTCAGTCCAGAGTCTGTGCTCCTACCCACTGTGTGTGACTTGTTGGGCCTTGCAAGCCGAAGAGGATTTTCACTAGCAGAGTATGTGGGAGATGACACAATTAGAGGTATATTAGTGAAATTGAGCATGTCAGGGTCCCCAAGACCACCCTTGGGTTTGATGATTTGCTATAAGGACTCACAAAACTCAGAAAACCTGTTATGCTCATTACAGTGAAATGGTATAGATTAAAATCAGCAAAGGAAAAAGATGCACACAATAGAGTCCAGGAGAAACCAGGCATGAGCTTCTAGTTGTCCTCTCCCAGTGGAGTTGCATGGACAGTGCGTCATTCTCCCAGTAATGATATGTAACAGCATGTATGAAGTGCTGCCAACCAGGGAAGCTCACCTGAGCCTTGGTGTCCAAGGTTTTTACTGAGAGTCAGTCACTTAGGCACAGAGCACCCCTGTGACTAACCTTGGCTACTCGTTCTTTAACCCCCTGCCCCCTAGATGTTAAACTAATACAGCGTGGCCCAGGGCCTCAGGTATGCAAAGACAGTCCTATCAGACAGGATATTCCACGGGCTTAGAGCTTATCCTCCAGGAGTCTGTCAAGAGCCAGTTCTTTGCGATGTGTAGGGTTTGGGCAACCCAAGTCTACTGAGTTAACCCTTTACTGCACCGTGAGGTTGGGGTGTTGCAAGTGGAAGTCTGGTGAGGAGACTGAAGGTAGGGAATGTGCATTTAAGTAGAGGAAAGGTTGAAGACTAAGGAGATTGAAACAGGAGGTCTACTTTATGGAAAGCTCTGAAAGCCAAACAGAGGAGCCCGGACTCCATCCACTGGTCCAATGAAATAGACTGAAGATGGATAAAAAGTTAACTGGGAGAGACAGAAGGTAGAGTTGTGGTTGCCTAGGGCTGGGGATGTGGTGAGGAGAGGAGTGACTACTAATGAGGATGGGGTTTTTTGGGGAAATGATGAAAATGTTCTAAAATTTATTTTGGTGATGATTGCACAGCTCTATGAATACACTAAAATCTATTGAATTGTATACTTTAAATAGATGAATTGAATGGAATGTGAATTCTATCTTAGGAGCCTGATGGCCATCAGCAGATAGCAGACAGCCAATCTTGGAGCAAGATGCAGACAGTTGGGTATTAATTCTTAGTTCAGGGTCTTGTGTGGCACCCATTTTGTGGGAGGTTGCAGAGCAGCACAGAGTACACCAGGAGATCAAACTGGGGTCAAATCCCAGAGCAGCAGAATTTGTCATGGTAGAGTCACAGACAGGGATTCAGAAACCATGGAGCATCCTGGGCAGAAGTGAGCATCGCCTAGAGCTAGACTGACTGCTACTGTTGACCAACCTGAGGTGTGTATATGATGCTGGCCAATTGCAGTGTGTTGTGGGTAAGGACAGGTTGAAGACCTCAGTGGTTTACTACTTCCCTTTGGGTCCAGGAGGGGAGAATCAGAAAAGGAATCTCGCACAGGGGCCAAGTGAAGCCTGTCACAATTCAGGAAGAGAAAAATTATGAGGGAAAGGCTATACATTTTCCACCTTCTTTTCCTGCCCTTGCAGTCTTCAAGTAACAGATGAATGACTTATTCAATTTTGCCACCAACAGGGTCCCTAATGAGGCAGCTCTCTCACCCTCTGTGTAAATGAGCTTTTAATTTTCTTGTCCATAAAACTTACCCAGCATTTAAAGGTGTGTTGTTCCAGTGGTAGAAAATTTCCATAACAAAGCTTTTGGTCCCTCAGATGAGGAGCACTGATTGTAAACTTCCTGAAGTTATGGCATGAGGTATTGTAGATAATCAAATGTTTCAGTTAATAGAGTTCATTTTAGAAGCAAGACATGGGGCAGTTTACAGTTAAAAATAAAAAACCTCCACGATCTCTGCTTTCTTTCTTCAGGGGATACTCCCGTTGTTAGAAGTGTTGGTTCAGTCAGTAGTGGTCAACTGCAGCCTTTCGTATGACCCCAGAGGAAGTATCGTTATAAAGTGGGATCTGGAATAGGGGTTGGTCTTTGCTTCATGAGCATTTATTGATTCCTGTTAGGTATAAACCTCCATTCTTAGCAGAATGGAGAATACTCTCCTTATGTTTCAGTCCTCTTCAAATTTATCCATGTTTATATACTTTTGAGACCCAAAATGAGAACTCAGTGAATGAAGATGCTGCTGGAGAACCAACAAATGTGTTCGCCCTTCTGTAAGATTGTCTAATTGAAGACATAGCCATTTCTTCAAAACACTTGCTATTTGGTCAGACAATTAGCTGGAAAGGACCTTGAAGGAGCGTCATCCTCACCTTTGTCACTTCCTGGGAAAGCAGCGGGTATGGCCCTCACTGTAACACAGGACATCACTGCCCAGTTGTCTGCTCTGCATAGCCGGCTACCGCTGACTGCTGCCTTCTCCTGGTGCTCAAAGAATACCTGACTTCACAGCTGGGAGCAGGCGGCTGTCAGGTGACTCTAAGAGTTGGCAGCAGGATGGGATAGAAAGAACATTGCCCGGTTCCCAAGACTAGTTTTCTAGGCCAGACTTGACCACTGGCTTTGAGCCTCAGTTGACTTCTCTGTAAAAGGATTTTGACTAGATGTGCTACAGACCCATTCTATGAGACTTGGACAAGCTACTTAACGTCTCTGTACCTCAGATTCTTCATCTGTAAATGGGGGGTAATAATAGTATCTATCTTACAGGGTTGTTGGAAGATTAAATGAGATAATACAGGTAAAATACTTAAAACAGTGAGCTAATGCGTGTAAAATGCCTGAAAACGGTAGCTGTTATGATTGTTGTTATTATTGCTCTTCTGTATCCCACAGAGGCATCCTTGCTCCTCACTGTTGGGATCATATAACCTTTTCTTCTTATCTGATCCATTGATAAAACTGCATGATTATGACAGATAACCCTATCACTAGATTATCTCTGACTTAGTATCCTACACAAGGAGAGGAACCCTGGGTGCTAACAAAGGAGAGGCATTTTTAATGCCAGGGGATTTGCACAGGAAGATAAGGGACCCACATTCCCCAAGTCAGTCCCTTCAGGGAGTCTGTTCCTTATAAAAGAAAAGTATGCCTACACCATGGTGAACATACTGCTTTTGGGTGAAATAAGTGGTATTTCCTGTCATCGCTATGTACCTTCAGCACCAGCCTGGGGAGATCAGTTTGTCTTTTTGCATGACACACTGATATTGCTGCTAGAATCCTTTCCTTTGGAAGCAGAATTCCCAGGCAGTGCCCTCCAGCTAGAGCAAGGCATTCAGGGTAGCGTTCTCTGCGATGACAGGCAGAGAGACCTGCCTCTCTCAGCCAGCCTGTGTTGTGATGGCTCCCAGCAGCAAGTAGGTGAATCTGAGTGATGCTGGGAGGGCTTTCCTCCTCACCCACACGGAGGGTCGGTGTGATGGGCTGCCGAAGAGCAGGTGAGTTTCATTTTCTTTTAAGGATTTTAAAAAATGGAAGATACTCCACCTCTGAATTAAATGCCCAGTTCTGAGTTATTGCTGAACATAAATAGGGGTGGCAGTTCCATTCCTTTTATCAGATTGATCTGGCATGGGAAGAACAAAAGCCCTCAGATTCCTCTGTGATTGGAGCTGGATGGATGCCATTGTGGATGGGGAGGGGTGGGGTGGGCTCCAGCCATTATTTTGATAGCTTTAATCCCCCTTTCTAGATGTTTCCAGAATGTGCCATTTTCCAGGCCCTTTCTTCTCTCCCTTTTTTCCACTCCACCCTCAAAGCCCAAAAAGCAACTATAGAAGCCTCTCAGATTGAGTTCAGAGCAGAAAATACCCTTTCTTCCTTTCTTTCCTGCTGCCCCATGGTTTTCTCTGCAGCATAGTATAGAACTCTTCTTATCTCCTGACTGATCTGATCTGCAGTGAATTATTATTCCTCAGTCATTTTTAGGGGGCTCTTTGGAAGAGATGACTAAGATACAGATTATAACTGTGCTCAAACCCAAACAGCCTTTTCCATTTACCCAGCTCTCTGGTAGCACTTTCGAGAGTTTTCATCCACTAAGATGGGCTAGTTCTTATCAGGACTCACCAGTTGCACAGTGTCTGCTATGTGTGAGGCTCCATTTGGATCCTAGCCCCTATCCATTTTCTCCTCTCTTGTATGGAAATACAGAACACATGACTATTTTATTTCTCTTAGATTGGAGAGAAAGCAAATAGAATTTTCTTTTAGAGCTTTAGAAGTTAATTAGAAGCACTGATAGCAGAGCCTAGGGTACCCTTCTCTGCCAAATAATGAACTGTCAGCAATCCAGCACACGCAGATGACCACGTGCTGTTACTCTCCTGGACACTGAGCCATTCTTCATCCCGTTCACTAGTACAGTTTCTAAGGCTGCTGGAATTTTAACCAGACTTTCCCGAAGCAGGGGCATTTGGGCTGACACTTTGTAATATCTATCTGGAGTTTCAGGTCACAGTCATTCTTTTTGCTGCCAGTGTGGCTCTAAAAATAGCTTCTGCAACCAGGCACACCAGGAGTCAGGGGCAGTGGGCTTCATTTTCTCCGAGAAGTCCATGCTCTTGTGTCGTGGACTTGCATGTGCTCATAGCAGTAGAGAGGTCGTGACAAGCTCTCTTGACTGTTATGATCAACGTAACAATAATGCGTGATGCAGCTGTGGCCCTTCAAAGCCTTTTGAGAACAGGCAGTGTGAGGCCTGGTAAAGCTCGCCTGCACGGGAGGCCCTTTATAGACTTGGTGGGTTGCCCAAGTCAGTCTGTTGGAGTTTGACTTCTGTGCGTGAAGTTCAATGGACCCCCAGGCTCCTAAGAAGTTTAACTTAAAGGAAAAAGGAGAGAAAGATTCCTTGAGTGTTTTTTATTAACGCTGAATTTCCGACTGCAGTGTATGCGGTGGCTTTGGGCGCTGTTGACAACCTGCTGGGGGGTGAGCCATTCCCTTGCTGTAACCAAATCTGAGGTTTCAGTTGGAGGGACGGCTGCTGAGAATGACTCTGGGCAAGTCGCAGCTTTTGCTTTAGAGGTCAGCTTCATCTCCAGCCCTAATTCAGTTTAGTGCAGTTTGTGAATTTATTTACTTATCTACCTATCCATCTTGGTAAAGGTTTGTAGCAAGTTCCACCTGTACTGAGAAACAAACTATAACTCTTAATCCAGGAGTTACTGTTACTTCTGTACCCACACCCCATCCTCTGCCCCACTCCCCACAGTGACTGATGTATGTTATTATGAAGTAAATGGAAGCAAAAAGGCGATGAGACCAAGGAAAGGCCGTGAATGTGAATTTTTTCAGCCTGCCTCTGGCACCCTAGCCTCAATTAAATGCTCTGACATGGAGATGAATGATAAAATATCACATTTGCCATTCAGTTGTTACAAAAATTCTTTAGTTTTAAGTCAAATGTCTTGGACAGAAAAGTGCAAAATATTCAGTTATTCATTCACTCACCAGCACACATTTATTGAGCCCTTACTGTACACCAGGCTCAGCCAATTCAGAAATCTAGGGACTGCTGCAGGGTTTGGCTGATTGACTGTAGTTCGTCCCTTTGGAGGTGCTCTTCAGGAAAGAGTGCTCAGGCTCAGGTGGCTTCTGCGTGTGTGGGGACAGGTAGGCTCATTCCCTCTACTGTCTGAGTGGAAGCCTCAGGATCTTTGTGTGTCTCTTCTTCCCTCCGACAGCGTCCCTGGCCTGCCCGGCTGCTTGTTGCCCTGCCAGTGTTCCTGGCAGATGTCTGCAGCTGGCCTAACTTGGGGTCTGATCTCTTGGCTTGGTCAGGGCCCCTCTGCCTCTGCTCCCTGTGGCTCATGCTGGCTGCAGACACTTGAGCGCAGGTCTCCTTAGCCACAGCTGCAGACTCACCTTGCCCTCAGGGGAGACTCATCAGCTGCTCCTCTGACTTTCAACTCAGCCTCCCCTTCCCTCTATGAGAACTGAGCCTCCTGCCACATGGCCACACTGCACCATCATGGTCACTTTGATGCTGTGGGCCCCAATAGATACGAGGCCACCAGTGAGGCAGACTCCTTCCATAGTCCCCATGGAAAATGGGGGCATGAGCCCACATCTTCCCTCTGTGCCAGCCTTACTACCTCTCTCTCTGGGCTGAAACCAGGCATCTGTCACCTCTCACCACCTTCTCTCCTCCCCGTGGAACCTTAGGGGGAAAACTGTGGGCTTTTGTTTAGAGCGCTTCCTAATTTTTCTCAGCCCCAGCCCCAGTACTTGGCTTTAGTGGGAGAGGGTTCTCTCTCCAATTATAAGAGCCCCACGGTCTGCATCCTCCAAGCTTAACATCACTTCCTGAAGGAGGAGGTGAAGGAACCAAGAAAACTCCCTAGTCACCTGCCTTGCAACTTAGAGCAAAGGTCATGTAGCCCAAAAGAGGACAGCACATGAGCAGTTTTCAAACTACCGCCTCCACTGCCCGGAGCAGAGACAAGGGAATTTCTGAAGGATAGCTGCTCCCCAGGCCCTTCTTCATCCAGTTCTTAAAGGACAAATGGGGACAGCAGTGAGGACCTCTGTCTTTTGTCAGCCCTGCCCTCAATTCCCTGGCTTTTTCTTTCCCCAGCTCCTCTGAGATTCCCACCCTCCTCATCTGCAGACTTGGTCCCACTCTAGGTCCTGGGCCAAGGCTTCTGACAGGGTTGGCCTAGGTGCAGTTCCAGCCCCCCCATTGTGAGGTGAGAGGCGGTGTTCACATCTTGAACCCTGAGCCACGCAGGCATCCTTGTCAGATCTCCCTCCTCCCACTTGCCAACCCTGCTCCCACAGGTCCTTGGTCTTGTCATGCAGCTCCTGGAGCAGCGTTCCCATGTCTAAACCCTCCATTCCACGAGTGTGTCCTGTTTGTGGAATCCTGACAGCCAGGGGCCTTTCTTACTTTAGCCACTCCCTCTCTCAGGGGATACCAGTTGTCCACTCAGAGTCCTAGGCTCCTGGACATTGTTGCTGTGCCGCCTGCCCTGGAATCACACCTCTGAATCCTGCTCTTCTGTTGGCCTGCTGCTCCCCCTGCCCCAGCTCCATGATCTCACTTTGGGTTTTTGGTGTCCCACTCGCTGAGCTCTGGTTGTAAGTTACTGGCACCCTTAAATGTGATGGTTTTGCCTGAAAGGCTGAACTTCTTCATTCCACCTGTGTGCCTCTGTGGCTAGTACATGACATTCCTTCACTCCAAATGGCCACCTTGACCTTTCCAACCCCAAGCCCTGTGTATTCCCTTGAATATACTCTCATGTCTCTAAGTGGTGAAGGACGGTGGTCTGATTGATTGTAAATTTTTACGTGACTAGGACATCCATACCCTCCTCCACCAAACCCTATAGAGTTTCTTAAAAATAACTATGCACAGAAAAAAGAAAATCCCTTAAGTCTTGTAGCCATTTCTGAAATACTACGATATTTACTTGAAGAAACTTGAAATTGCAGAGACTTCAAATCCTAAAGAATATGAGGAAGGTGGAACAGAGGCTGACAGCCATGAAATTAGAGCTCTATAATTTGTCTATAGGCGTTCAGGAGGGGAAGAAATAAAAATAATTTTCTACCCTGTTTCTAATCCAGATGTTGTCTTCCAGCCCAGCAGAGAAGAACAAGGGCAGTGACAAGGAGACTGGAGAATTTTAAAATCACATTATAAAAATACTTTTAAATTATGTATTCATTGTAAAATTTATTACGACTCATTGTGAATTTAATATTCATTGTAAAAATTTAAAAATACAAAAATGTATTAGAGAGTCACTCATAATCATACCACCAAGGGATAACCACTGTTAATATTAGTATCTTAGATATTTTAAATTATTTAGCCGTTTTATAAAAATTAAATATGTATGTATTTAAAAAATCATATATGTATTCCACAAGGCTCCAGTTGCTTTCTTGAGGCACCACTCTCCACTCTTGTAAATGATCCTTTGTTTACCTATCTCTAAATAGTGTACTTACAGTCCTACTTATTATTTTTTGAGATTTAGGCATGATTTCTTAACTTCCTACTATGGGAGATGAGGTCATGATTCTTTGTCACTCACCCATACCCACTCCTGCCATGTTTATACATACTTCTCATTACTTCCCCCATCCTCCATCGTAATTATATTATACTTTTGTTTAGATCATTTTTTAATATTTAAATTTATTATAACTACTTGCACCTGATCCACAGGGTATACTTTGGTTATTTCCCCTTTCCTGTATAGCTTTTTGTTTTTCCTGTACTTAATCATTGCTTTTTTGTTTGTTTGCTTACTTTGTTTTCTATATACTTTTCATTAATTCAACCCAAGACCCCCTGCTTCTGGTCTGAATTCCCTCTCAGCCACATTAAGTATTCTGTCTGTTTTATCTTTTTGAAGAAAACTCTAGAGTGCTCCAGCCCTTCCCATTGGGGCTGGTTACTGTCTATAGCACAGATTCTGGGTTTCCTGTTGTTACTGAGCAAGGGCTCACTACCCAATGATCATAAAGAGCCAATTATTATGACATTAGCCTTCGGGAAAAGAAGAGTAGCTTTATTTGAATGCTTCATCTTCAAGGAGGCAGGAGAGATGTGCTGTCAGATCTGTCTCCCAGATCTAGGACTGGGGGCAAAATTTATGGGATGAAGAGCAGGCCAGTCTGAAGAGTGGAGATAGATGGTTGGAGGTAAGGCGAAGTGAGGTAATTGATGATCCATGCAAGCGTAGTCAGGTTCCATGGCTCTTTATAGGATACATGTTCATAAAATGGTGGTGTTAGCATGAACTGAGGGTGGAGTCCTTTGATGTCAAAATTGTCACTTACTGAGCATTTGCCAAGTTGATGGATTGGTGGTCTCAACTAGCCTGAACTGGACAAGGAGTCATTTCTCAGTTCCTGAAAAACCACTCTTAATTAGTCTCTTGATAAATGGGGTCAGTTCATCTGGTCCTAGAAGGCCTGTGGTTACACTGTCACTTCTCTCCTATGTTGGATCTCCTGTGTCCCAATCCCATGTCTTTCTTTTCTTGTCTACTCCCACATTTTAGTGATGCATATCCTCAAGGAAGGTTTGTAGTCCTTGCATGTCTAAAGATATCTGGATTCCCACTTCCAACTTAGAATGATTTTTCCCTCAGATTTTAAGTGCAGTGTTCCATTATCTTCTAACTTCCAACATGGCTATTGGGATGTTCTGAGACATTCTGACTCCTGGTTCTTTGAAGGTGACTTGTCTTTATCTCTTTAGATATACTTTCATCCAAAGTGTTGTGAAATTTTGTGATGATGTGCTTTCGGGTAGATTTATTTTTATTCATGCTACTGGACACTTGGTAGAACTTTCCAGTGGAAATTCAGGTTCATTGTTGATATTCTTCCTTCATGTGTGTGTGTGTGTGTGTGTGTGTGTATTCTCCATTTTCTGGAACTGCTTTTATTTGGGTTTTGAACCTCTTGGACTGGTTCTCTAAATTTCTTATCTTTACTCTCTTATTTTTAATTTTTTGTCTTTTGAGTATACTTTCCAGGAAATTTTCTTAACTTTATTTTCTAAACATTCTGTTTATGCTTTTCCATTTAATTTTCAAGGGTTCATATTGGTTCTTTAACTGATCTTTTGTTATGGCACCCAGTTCTTGTTTTATGAACACAATATATTCTCCAATTATCTGAGGATATTGCTGCTATTTTTTTCAAGGCAAAAAGGATGTACAGTTCTCAGACATAATGTTAAATCAAAGAATCCAGATCCCAATGAGTATATACGATTTCATTCTTTATATATAAATTTCAAAATCAAACATAACTTATCTACAGTGTTGGAACTCAGGATGGTGGTTGCCTTTGGGCCAGTGACCAGAGGTTAATGACTGGGAGAGCACACAGTGGGATTCTGGGAGACTGGTCACATTTTGTTTCTTGACTTGGATGGTTATTAAATGGGTGTGTTCAGTTTGTGAAAACTGACAGAAGCTGAACACTAAGATTTGTGCCCTTTTCTGTACATATGCTCTGCTTCAATAAAAAGTTTTCATTAGAAATAACAACTGGCCACATTTCTGAAGTCTTTATAAGTTCTAATAATTTTCATCGATTCTCTTGTTTTTATTTTTCAAGGTAGGTCATCACATTATGAACAAATAAATGTGATTTTACCACTTTCTTTCCTTTCATTATATTTATTTTTTTATTGCCTCAACTAAAATCTGTGGAGCAATATTGAACATTAATAATGACAGCAGATCTTTATCTCATTCCTGACTTAGTTAAATGCCTTTCACCATTATGACTAATATTGGGTGTTTGTTTTAAATAGACATCAGGTTAAGAAAATTTTCTTCTTAATTAACTAGGAGTTTTTCTTGAAAACACATGTTGAATGCTCTCAGCTGCTTTTTTGGCATTTATTAAGATGATTATATATTTTTCTCTTGGTTTATTAATATTTTGAATTATATTAACAGATTCTTTAAAATAGGGCCATATTTGTATTCCTAGAATAAATACTGCTTGGTTCTGTGTGTTAATTGCTAGTATTTTAGTTAAAAATTCCAGTTCTCAATTCGTTAGTGAAACTTGTGTGTAGTTTTCCCTTTTGTGTGTATATATGCTATCTTTTAAAAAGAAAGCCTTAACAAAACCAAATCAAACAACAATAACAGCCTTATTGAGATGTAATTCACATGTCATACATTTTACCCATTTAAAATATACAATTAAACAATTTTTAGTATATTTTCAGAGTTGTGCAGCCATCACCATGAATTTCCTACATACTCATCACCCTTAAAAGCGACCCCTTACTCCTGTCCCCTGACCATCGGAGCAGCAGGGATCATCAACCTACTTTCTGCCTTTGTAGATTTGCATATTCTGGACATTTACTGTAAATGGAATAAGTGGTATTTTGTGACTGACTTCTTTCACTTAACGTAGTATTTCCAAGGTGTGTGCTGGCTTCACTGCTGTTATAATGAGCATTATGCACACTTGGAGAAAACGATGAACATTTCCATTTTCTTTTATGTTCTGGGCTACCTTGGATTGCGTGATGTTTTCCCGTTCCTCAAAAATTGATTTAATTTACTTGTAGTACAATCTGAGCCTAGTGCCTTTTTGGATAGTAATTCTTGATGACTTTTCCAGGATTTTCAATAGTTAGTCTACTCCAGTTTTCTACTCTGTCTCAGAAAGCTTTCAGGATTGACGATTCTTCCATTCATTTGTCATTAAAACATTTAAAAGCTTCTTTATGTTTGTGGTCAAACCCTTTTCTCAGTCCTAATGGCATTTATGTGTTTTTTTCTCTCCTTTTAAAATTATATTTCATTTAAAAGTCTATTTAGTTGGCCTTTTCAAGAAACCAACTCCCTATTTATCAGTTTCCCTCCCTCCCTGTACATGAATTCTACAATTTGTGTTGTCTCTTCCCTTTTTCCTCTTGGTTTCTTGCTTTCTACCCTTTTGAGTTGAACTCTCAGTTCATTTATTTTCCTTTTGTCTTGCTTAATAGCAGAAGCATTTAATGTTATGGGTTTTCCTTTGAGTACAGATCTTGCCACAGCTCATAAGTTTTTATATGTAGTGTTGGAGTTGTCCCTATTTTCTAAATAGTGTATATTTTCAGCTTTTCTTCCTCTTTGTTTTAAGAGTTATTTAGAAATATTTTTTATAACTCAGTGGTTAGGTTTTAAATGTAAACCTTTATTCTTAATTTCTTGCTTTAACTGCATTGTGGTGATTTTTTTAAGATTTTATTTTTCCTTGTTCTCCCCAAAGCCCCCCCGGTACATAGTTGTGCAGTTTTAGTTGTGGGTCCTTCCAGCTGTGGCATGCAGGATGCCACCCCAGCATAGCCCGATGAGCAGCACCATGCCCGCGCCCAGGACTCGAACCGGCGAAACCCTGGGCCGCCGAAGCACAGTGCGTGAACTCAACCACTCGGCCACGGGGCTGGCCCCTGTGGTGATTTTTTTTAAGTATTAAGTGTTTTTTGGAGGGGTAGGGACCTAATATGTGATCAACTTTGTAGTGGTTGTTGGGAAAGAAGTTGTGCTATCCATTGGGTGGAAAGTTAGTATGCGTGTTTCAGGCTCTGGTTATTGGCCTCCTCGGTTTGTGCCTGAGGAGCAGTGTGGAGCAGAGGGGCCGCCCTGTCCGCTTTCTAGTGCAGGGTCTCACGGGAAGGGGAATCTCCAGTGGGTACAGGCCCAGGGACTCTGGAGCAAGCGTAAATCATCTTGCCTTTTTTCTGTCTGGCAAGTTCTGTTTCATGAAGTGTAGTCAGAGTATTTCCTCGACTGAATCCTGGGTAGCTATTTCTCAATTTTGTCCCATATACCTTAAAATGATTACCAGTTCTGCCTAGATCCTGGCCCTAGATTCTCTGTCACTCTTAGTATTCTTACTTGTCCTATCGATCTTTTTCTCCATTCTCATTGGTGGTTCAGTGAGTCCCAGGCTGTGGACTCCAGGAGAGTGAGAGTCATGCTTACTCGCTTTGTCCACTGTTATCTCTCTAGGGTATAGTCCTCTGCCTGAAACATAGTAAATAAATGTTTTTGCATGAATTCAACTTGAGAGTGGCTGCCTGTGTTCCGGGGGTGCTAACTAGATTTCATTTTGAACATCATTCATAGTTATATTCCATATATGTTTTTGTCTAGCATACTAACTTGAGTAATAGCAAACTTGATTCCAAAGTACTTACCATTAACATTCTTTAATATCTATCCTTTACATGTAACATAGCATGGTAGGGGCAGACGTAGAATGGCTGGGAAGTAAGCAACATGTGGGGACGCTCTCCCATCCTCCTCCTCCTGGCTACTTCTTCTCTTTCAGCTGCACCTTCTCCCCTTCTCCACACGTTCTCACTGGCATTGAGTGTCTTCATCAGGTTCCTTTGGTCAATGTCAGGCAGACACAATTATTGACCCCTTTGGGTTCTGCCATTCCAGCTCCCAACTGGGCTTTTCACATCCCTCTTGTAAGAGCTGTTCTCGTTCTAGCTGAGCCATGCTTGGTGACTGACTTGCTAATCTCCTGTAAACCCGTTCACAGTACTATTTTAAAAGATCATATAACAACTTAATATGTCCCATGACTATTAACACTCTTCAGGGCTTGTCTTTGGCATTTTAATAAGCGTCTTTATGCATCTCCTCTTTCATTCATTCAGCAAACATTTCTTGAACATCACTATGAATAAGGCACTGTATCAGACCCTGTGGGATGAACAATAGTGCTCGCTCCCAGAGAAGACAGCTTTCTCTAATGCTTGCAGTTCGTCGTCCTCAGTCAGGATAGGGGAAAGGTCTTGCCAACTGGAACCTCAAATCCCACTGGACAAACACCACACTGGGCAGCAGATGACTGCTCTTTAAGGGATAGTCCTGCTTGCATAAGAGCACAAGTCAGACTTCTAAAACCAAGTAGACCTGAATCAAACTTTGGTCCCAGATCTTATCAGCTATTGTCCTGGTTAATTTCACTGGTCCTCAGATCCCAGGAGAAGTCTCAGGAGCGATTGCTACCTCTCGGGGCTCCTGTGAAGGTTAGGGTAGATGTCACGTGTGATGCCATTTGCCTGAGTGTACAGCATATTGTGGGAGCCAGTGGATTGTTAGTTCTTTCGTGTACTTCCGAAAATCAAATGTGAGGTCTGGGAGAGGAGGGATGTTTGTGTTATTGCCTTTACATTTTAAAATAAGCCTCTTTCACATCTTAACAAACAAGAAAAATCCCAAATAAGCAACCTTAAAGCACACCTAACTGAACTAGAGAAAAAAGAACAAATGAAGCCCAAAGTCAGCAGAAGGAGAGAAATAATAAAAATCAGAGCAGAAATAAATACTATTGAAACGAAAAAGGCAGTAGAAAGGATCAATGAGACAAAGAGCTGGTTTTTTGAGAAGATAAATAAAATTGACAAACCACTAGCCAGACTTACAAAGAAAAAAAGGGAGAAAGCTCAAATAAACAAAATCAGAAATGAGCAAGGAGAAATAACAACAGACTCTGCAGAAATACAACAGATTATAAGAGAATACTACAAAAAACTCTATGCCAACAGAATGGATAACCTAGAGGAAATGGATAAATTCTTGGACTCCTACAATCTCCCAAAGCTCCCTCAAGAAGAGGCAGACAATTTGAACAGACCAATCACAAGGAAAGAGATTGAAACAGCAATCAAAAACATCCCAAAGAATAAAACCCCAGGACCAGATGGCTTTCCTGGGGAATTCTACCAAACTTTCAGAGAGGATTTAATACCTATCCTTTCCAAGCTATTCCAAAAAATTAGGGAAGATGGAACACTTCCTAACATTCTATGAGGCCAACATCACGCTGATACCAAAACCTGACAAGGACACCACGAGAAAAGAGAACTACAGGCCAATATTACTGATGAACATAGATGCAAAAATTCTAAACAAAATTTTGGCCACCAGAATTCAGCAATTCATCAAAAGAACCATACATCAGGATCAGGTGAGATTCATACCAGGGACACAGGGATGGTTCAACATCCGCAAATCAATCAACGTGATACACCACATCAACAAACTGAGGAATAAAAACCACATGATCATCTCAATAGATGCAGAGAAGGCATTTGACAAGATCCAACAGCCATTTATGATAAAAACTCTGAACAAAATGGGCATAGAGGGAAACTACCTCAACATAATAAAGGCCATATACGACAAACCCATAGCCAACATCATACTCAATGGGCAAAAACTGAACCCCATCCCCCTGAAAACAGGAATGAGACAAGGATGCCCTCTATCACCACTCTTATTTAACATAGTACTGGAGGTCCTGGCCAGAGCAATCAGGCAAGAAAAAGGAATAAAAGGAATCCAAATAGGGAGGGAAGAAGTGAAACTCTCGCTGTTTGCAGACGACATGATCTTATATATAGAAAACCCCAAAGAATCCATTAGAAAACTGTTAGAAGTAGTCAACAACTACAGCAAAGTTGCAGGGTATAAAATCAATTTGCATAAATCAGTAGCATTTCTATACTCCAGTAATGAACCAACAGAAAAAGAACTCAAGAATACAATACCATTCACAATTGCAACAAAAAGAATAAAATACCTTGGGGTAAACTTAACTAAGGAAGTGAAGGACCTATATAATGAAAATTACAAGGCCTTTCTGAGAGAATTGGATGACGACATAAGGAGATGGAAAGACATTCCATGTACATGGATTGGAAGAATAAACATAGTTAAAATGTCCGTTCTACCTAAAGCAATCTACAGATTCAACGCCATCCCAATCAGAATCCCAATGACATTCTTTACAGAATTAGAACAAAGAATCTTAAAATTCATATGGGGCAACAAAAGACCCCGAATTGCTAAAGCAATCCTGAGAAAAAAGAACAAAACGGAAGACATCACAATCCCTGACTTCAAAACATACTACAAAGCTACAGTAATCAAAACAGCATGGTACTGGTACAAAAACAGGTGCACAGATCAATGGAACAGAAGTGAAAGCCCAGAAATAAAACCACACACCTATGGACAGCTTATCTTTGACAAAGGAGCTGAGGGCATACAATGGAGAAAAGAAAGTCTTTTCAACAAATGGTGCTGGGAAAACTGGAAAGCCACATGTAAAAGAATGAAAATTGACCATTCTTTTTCACCATTCACCAAAATAAACTCAAAATGGATTAAAGACCTAAAGGTGAGACCTGAAACCATAAGGCTTCTGGAAGAAAACGTAGGCAGTTCACTCTTTGACATCAGTATTAAAAGGATCTTTTCGGACACCATGCCTTCTCAGAGAAGGGAAACAATAGAAAGAATAAACAAATGGAACTTCATCAGATTAAAGAGCTTCTTCAAGGCATATGAAAACAGGATTGAAACAAAAAAACAACCCACTAACTGGGGAAAAATATTTGCAAGTCATATATCTGACAAAGGCTTAATATCCATAATATATAAAGAACTCTCGCAACTCAACCACAAAACATCAAACAACCCAATCAAAAAATGGGCTGGAGACATGAACAGACATTTCTCCAAAGAAGATATACTGATGGCCAATAGGCACATGAAAAGATGCTCATCATCCCTGATCATCAGGGAAATGCAAATCAAAACTACAGTAAGATATCACCTTACACCCGTTAGAATGACAAAAATATCTAAAACTAATATCAACAAATGTTGGAGAGGTTGCGGAGAAAAAGGAACCCTCATACACTGCTAGTGGGAATGCAAACTGGTGCAGCCACTGTGGAAAACAGTATGGAGATTCCTCAAAAAACTAAAAATAGAACTACCATACGATCCAGCCATCCCACTACTGGGTATTTATCCAAAGAGCTTGAAGTCAGCAATCCCAAAAGTCCTGTGCACCCCAATGTTTATTGCCGCACTGTTTACAATAGCCAAGACGTGGAAGCAACCTAAGTGTCCAGCAACAGACGAATGGATAAAGAAGATGTGGTACATATATACAATGGAATACTACTCAGCTGCAAAACAGAACAAAATCATTCCATTTGCAATAGCATGGATGGACCTTGAGAGAATTAGCCAGCAAGAGAAAGATAATCTGTGTATGACTCCACTCATATGAGGAATTTAAAATTATGGACTAAGAACAGTTTAGTGGATACTAGGGAAAAGGTGGGGTGGGGGGTGGGCACAAAGGGCGAAGTGGTGCACCTACAACATGACTGACAAACATTAATGTACAATTGAAATTTCACAAGATTGTAACCTATCAATAACTCAATAAAAAAATAAATAAATAAATAAAATAAGCCTCTTTGTAGACAGGAGCTAGTGACATTTTATCCCAAACCGCAGGTCTCAACAGAAGGCAGGGCACACAGCCACCCCTCCCCATACTGTGAAGCCACACTGTGTTCCCCACTAGGGCCTCTGTGCTCACCTATTCCCATCCCGTCGTGGAGTGCTGCAGCGAAGCTCAGCGTGAGGGATCATCCCAGACCTGCTGCCAGGCTTGGCAGCTGGCTAGTCCTTATCCACTGTGGGCAGAGTGGGACTTTATTTTGCGCATCAGTAGACTAACATCTGATTGATCTTTCATTGTTTTCCCATTGAATTAAAAGCTGCATGAAGCAGTGGATGGGCACATCAGAGACGCAGGTGGAGTTAGATATTTCCGTCAAGTAGATGAGGATGGCAGTGTCGTACCATAGGATTGGGAGGAATAGTAAACTACCATGAGATTCCTATTTCTTAAGCAGACTTTTTGGTCATATATGGCAGATAAAAATAAATGGAAACTGTAAGAGAGGAAAAATCTTCCTTTCTGCTCTTCTAGGTTCTCAACTGGGGCCCCGTAACAAAAGACAGATTAACGAGAGAAAAGGAAACAGAAGTTTATTAACATGTACATCTCATATGTACCTGGGATAAAGTCAGGGATGAGTAAACTCAAAGAGGCAGCTTAGAATTGGGGCTTAAATACCATTTTCAGCTAAAACGAAGGAAGGATGATGTGGAGGAGACCACTTGTGGGAAGGGGACCAGGAAGAGCACAGTAAACAACGGAAAGGTTTGTTATGCAGATTTAAGTCAGTGCCTTCTCCTCGGATAAGAGTCTCTTATGATTTAGATTCATCCTTCTCTTCTAGGTACCAAGGGGGAGACACCCTTACAAATAGAGATTTCCTTTATAGATGTACATTTTCCTTAGAAAAGGGGAACTTCTACTCTATTTCCAGCACCTCTCCTGTGTCTGCTGTTTCTCAAAATATTCAGCTCAAAATAATCTTTATGCCTGTCGATGAAAATAATCCATAACCCAATCTATAAATGAAAATTTGGGAGAGTTTATTCTGAACTAAAATCTGAGGACCATGGCCTGGGGCCTTTCTTCCCGAAGGAAGAAAGGGCATCAAAGAAGTGGGGTGCACAGAGTGGTTATATACCCCCAAACAAGATGTTTCACATAGGATTGAAATGTCCCTTTTACAATAGTTGTGAGACTGCTCTGTCGGCACAGCGATTGATGGAAACAGCATGTAGGTCTGCTGTCTCGGTGAACACAGCAGGTTGGCAGGTCTCTTGTCTCAAGCTGGGTGGTCACAGGTGAGCGCAGCAATCAGTTCCTAGCCTAAAGAAAGATGCTTAAGCCTTAAGGAAATGTCAACATTGGGAGGGGGAGGGAAGTTGCACCTTTATCTCAAGGGCCTTTGTTCTTGCCATAGGGAATGTCTAAAGCAGATATACAATGAGTGCCACAGTCAGGCCCTTTTAGAAAAAACAAAGTCAGGCCGAATTAGGTTTACACCAAATGGCTTCCTCATATACTCTAATATATCCTATTGCTTACCATTTCTATTTGTCATGCCAGAGAGTCATATTTTGGGGGCACGTATTCAGATCTCCTACAAAACTAAATCAAACCGAATGTTTCCATGCTAACAACAACTACAAGCAGAGCCATCAGTATTGTGGTCACTGTACCCCTGCTATTGGTCTATGTGGCCAGAAGTTTTTGAAGGATAAGGGGGCAAAGTAGATCTCACACCAAAGAATTGGATTTGAGACTGAAATATAAAGTAGAAGGAAGTTAGAGAGACATAAAGCTTCACATTCCTGAAAATTTTCTCATGCTTACAATTGCAACCCAGTCATTTAAGAATATATTAGCCAGGCTGTCACCACCCCATTTTCCCAGGTCTTGTAGATGACACCATAGGCTTGTCAAGGGAAAGCCAAATGTGAACATTGGAATTATTGTCTTGTGGATGTTAGACCAACAACTGAAAAAAAAACTTGGGGAAAAAATGGAGAGAGAATGTGTTACTGCCCAACTGGGGTCGTCTCCTTGCCGCAAGACATGCCAATAGTCAAGAGGCAAAGTGGTAGGAAAGAAAGTGTTTTATTACAGCTTGCTAGCAAGAGGGAAGATAGCTGACTAATGTCCAAAAGAGCCATCTTACAGAACAAAGACTACAGACCAGTTATATAGGGGGCTGGTCTCCAGGTGGGGGATGCGTAATTTTTTGTTTTACTAAATATGCATCAGATACCAGAGCAACGTCGTATACCCTGATTTAGTTAAAAGATAATAAGAACAAAATCTTTAACATGTATACTAAAGATTGCTGTTTATGTGAGTGGTGCCAACAGCTGTAGGAAAGGGCCTTTCATTTTTCTTAAGCAAGAGGCATTGAAATAATTGTTGACCTACCGCACCCTCTTCTCATTAAGAAACCAAATATTTAATGACTTCTATGGTAAGTATTCAAAACAGGGAGGTGATAATAGAAGGATTTCTTAGAAGCAGAGTAAAGCAGTCCTTTATCCAAAAGGACTTAGAGGAGTATTTAGAGACTGATTGCTGAGGGCTATGGCTTTCTTTCATGTGCGTATTAATTCAGTGTCTTTTTTACTCAGTGGGAAATAAACATACATCATTTAAATTAACATAAAAAGTCAGAAATGGGACCTCCATTAACTTATCCTGGGGGGGGGGGGCGGGGGTGGGGGGGGGAGGGAATGAGTGCTTCCTGCAGGATTGCTTGATGCTGCTGCCTCCCAGGAGCTGGGCTGCCTGGCCGGGCCTCCTGCTGACCCCCTTCCTTCCCTGCCTTTTGCTGTTCTCCTGTTCTGGAGTATCATTCCCAGCAGGCTCTCTCACCTTAGCACTCTCTCCCACAGATGTCCCAACAGGTCTGAGTTATTTATTATGTAACCACTATGAACTTGTTGTGTGACCCTCTGGGACAAGAAACGATGCATGTCTAGTTTTTGAATCAATTGAAAACTAGCTTAATTGGCTGGATGTCCATGAATGCTGTTATTCAGCTCCCCTGTTTCCATGTACTTCATCAAGGATATGGAAGTCCTGGGAAAGCAGAGCAGACCCTTGCACTCAGTAATGCTGGGGATAGGAGCTGCTCCCCGTTACAGATACACCCCTCATGTAGGTTTGGAGGATGCACCCTGGTCTTTAGCCTTCCGAAGGCATTCGTGCAGGCCCTCCCTGTTGGGGCACTGTGGGGACCAGGGCACAGTTCTCCTCTATAGTGGAGAGCCCGAAATTGGCCCCTTTTTTCAAGGATGCTCATCATCACCTCCACTCAAAGGATGTTAAAAAAATTTATGACACTTGCTAAAATGGTAAGGGAGACTTTATTCAAGACTATTGCAATAAGTGTCAACTATTGTGATACGGAAGAGAGATCGAGCTCAATTCTAAACACAACAAAGACAGTGCAGCTTGATAGCCAAGGAGCAGGGTGATGGGGTTAGTGGATGGAAAATTTCTAGGAGGAAACATCAAGAGTCGGAGGATTCTTGCTAAACTGACCTAACAGGATTCTGGCTGAAGGCAGGCTGAGGGCTAAGACATCAAGGACGGGGGCTATCTCCTCAGATATGAAAGGTGAGGGATTCTCTTTAAACTGACTTTGCAGGATCCTTGCTAAAACTGGACTCAGCAGGGATGGACACAGAAGGCCAGGGCCATGGCCGGGTGGAGAGGAGGGCTCAGAGGAGCCTAAGTAAAGTTTGCTCAAGGAGAGAGTCTTCGTGAAGGGACACCCTCCTACTGCCCTTCCCTCCCATCCCCTCATGGCCCTAACTTCCAAACAAGGGATGAGGTGGGGGCTTCCTTGGAGATGACCCTGGAATAGAAAGAAGCTGTTTTGCTGACCCTCCATTCCCCCTCCCCTAGGAGAACCTTCAGACCACAAAGGTTTGCTGGGAACATGGTCTTTTCACCCTTTCCTGTCTCTTTGTGCAAAAGAAAGGACAGGGGTGAGGACCTGTGGCGATCCTTTCCCATTGCTGGTCTCTGACTCCCACCAGGTCCGTGGACAGCGTCAGGACCCCTGGAACCCTGATGCTGGGCGACTGGTGAGACAGAGGAGATTGCTTTCTTTCTGATTATTTCCCTTCCCTACTGTTGTTGTCTTCAGCCTCCTAAACACACTTGAGTTCCAGAGTTACAACCTAATATCAGGAAGAAGAGTGTTCAAGAAACGTAATTAACCTGCTTTGCTTGCTGTCTTGAGAGAGAGTTCGCCAGATGTACTTCTTCACATGCGAGGTTTAGCCTTCACTCTCCCCAAGATGACTGCCTGATGGACCACAAATGGATGGGATGGAGCTTTCCCACCCGGCTCCGTCCCTCTCCTCCTACTGTGTCTAAGCTACCAGCACCCAACATTGGTGGAATGAAGTTCCAGAACAGCTCCCATATCTCCTCAAGGCTGCTTAGTGAAAACATTTGTTCCTGCTTTGCCTCCTACTCACGTGCTTTCTCTCTTCCTCAAGTTACGTCTCTGAAGGGTTCTTGGGAGGACAGCAGTATTGGCTCCAGAATCTGTAAAGAAGGGGCTTAGGGACAGCTTTCTGGTTGGAAAGAGGCTGGGGATTAGGCAATATCTCTTAGAGCCATTTGCACATCAGCTCTACCATGTTAGAGATCAGTATGGTCAGCTGTGTTTTCTAAATATGCTTTTATTCACATAAGACCCACATGAGATTGAGTCAATACCACTTGCCTGAATTAAAAAAGCACTACTCTCTGAAAACAACTGGGTTAATTTGGGTGATGAGGGACATAGTCGTGCCTGGAAGATAGTAATCATTGATAGAGAAACACAAAGACAAGGAGCCCTATTTTTCATCCAGAGTACAAAAACATCTCATTTTATATAAGAGATGCATGCTTGAGAAAGTGACCTTTAAAGTAATTTCTGCATTTGAATCTTACTTATCTGACCCCCTTTTCATAGTAGGACTTGGCCTGGTGAGCTACCAGCTTAGTGAGGGAAGGAAGGTTTGGGGTTCTGGGGGCCTCGTGTGGAGTTGCATCCTAGACAGCAAGGAACACAGATCACCAAAGAAAGAGCTCAAAGACTATGGGGAAAGCTGGCGTCCAAACACTGGGAAAATCAGACACGGATGGCAGCTGTGATGGAGACCAGGCGATCTCAGGGCCAGGATATGATGGCTAGTCTCTACACTGGCAAAACTACTTGGGGGTCCTGAGTGAGAACTTCTATACCTGCCGGGCCTTGCATCTTGGTTTTATGAATTGGCATGTGGGGGAGAGTGAGTATGTTCTGGGGCATTCTTGATAGAATAGATGGGCTCCCCCAAACTGTCACTAGCTTGTGCTCCTTCCATCTTGACCTGGAAGCTTGCACTGGCTGTCCCTGCACAGTGAACTTTGGGCTTTCCACCTGGAGCTTCTTTCTTTCTTTCATTCATCCATCTTGTAGTCTGTAATTCACTTATTCTTCCATTTGCTCAATAAAAATTTATTAGCTCTGATTATGTTCTGAGTTTAGGGTCATAATCATAAGCCAAAATAGAAGTTCCTGCTTCTTAAGAAGCCTGGAGGTAGGTGGTGGAGAGAGGCGTTTATTGTGTCATCACACAGACGAACTCACAATTACAACTGAGATAAGTGCCATGCTGGTAAAGAACATGTGTTATGAGAAGGTGATCAGAGAAGGTTTCCCCACAATGGGGACATTGGAGTGGAGATATGACACATAGTAGGAGTTCAGTAGGCAAAAGAGCAGGAGAGGAGGGAGGATGCTCTTGGGCTCAGGGAATGGTCAGTGAAGGCTCTGGGGTGGGAGGCAGAATCACAGGTTCCAGGGATTGCTAGCAGGTCAGTGTTGTGGAGGGAAGGGGGAATAGAGGAAAGGTACAAAAGAAGGTTCTGGAGTCTGTAGGGGAGGAAGAACTATCCCTCTACCCTCTAGGTTCTTCCGGCTGGCCTAAGAATTAAATTGACATGAAACAGAATAACAGGAGAAAATCAAACAAATTTAGTAACCTGTATACATGGGAGAAACACAGGAAAACTGAGTAATTTGTCAGAATGGCCGAAGCCACCACCGGAAATACCGTCTTTAGCTAAAGACAAAGGAGGATGTTTGGAGTAGTGGTTTGGGACTTTAAAGGGGAGGAAGCCAATTCACATGGAGATGGAAAAGCAAATGTTTGGTAAACAAATGCTTACCATGCCTTGCAGAGACAATGGGAGCTGGAGAGGACTTTGATCAAATGGGCCCTTCTAGGTTCTTCCCTGTCTACTGCACCTAGTTCATATTATACCGTAGATATCTATGGCAATAGCTCCTTCCTGGATCAGACTTTATGTCTTACATTCTTTTAGGCAGTTAGGGGGAAGGTCAAGTTTCTCCCTGAGTCTTTTGTTCTTAAAAATAATCAAGCCAAAAAGACACATTTTGGGGTGGCAAATTCTGCTCCCCTACAAGTCCCAGAGGCCTGGGTTCAAGTGTTGCCTCCACTGTGTCTCTTTCAGCAAGTTATTTAAACTTTCTCAGCCTCAGATTCCTCATTTGTAAATTAACAGTAGTACCAGCATGGTGACTATAGTTAACAATACTGTATTATATATATATATAGTATTGCTAAGCGAGTAGCTCTTAAATATTCTCACCACAAGAAAGAAATGGTAATTACATGAGCTAATGGATATGTTAAACTCCCTACTATGGTAATCATTTCACAATAGATACTTGTATCAAATCATCACATTGGACACCTTAAACTTATACAATGCTATATGTCAATTATATCTCAATAAAACTGGAAAAAATTAACAGTAGTACCTATCACTTAGGGCAATTGCTAATAATATCAGCCACTGTTTATGGCCTTTGAAGACTGAGGCCAGGGACCAGAGGACCAACGTGACTTAATCATGCGATTAGAGATATTGTCCATTGGAAAAAAAAATGTTGGCCTCAAGATATATGGTACCCATACATTTAAGATTGTAGTCTAGTTAGGAAATTAATAGCAATGATATATTACTAAAAATAAGAGACAAGATATGACTACAAATTTAAGTTTTAGGGGCATGTTGGTTGGTTGGTTGGTTTTTGGTCTCTCCTGTGGCTAGAGGAAAAACACCAACAGAAGCCAAATCAAAGGAAGCACTTTGAATTGAAAGCCCTTCAGTTTTGGTCATCCTCCTCCCAGTGTTATCCATCTGCAGTTTTTGTTTTCTGCTAAGGAAGATTGGCCCTGAGCTAACATCTGTTGCCAATCTTCCTCTTTTTTGCTTAAGGAACATTAGCCCTGAGATAACATCTGTGCCAGTCTTCCTCTACTTTGTTTGTGGGCCACTGCCATGGCATGGTCACTGACAGACGAGTGGTGTAGGTCTGTGCCCAGGGAACCAAGCCCAGACCCCCAAAGCCAAGCATGCTGAACTTAACCACTAGGCCACGGGGCCAGGCCCATCTTCAGTTTTTGTAGGTCTGTTGTTCAGACCCAGATTTCAAAGAAAATCACTTTTTAAACTGCTGACTTTTAGAAATGAAAAGACTGATCCAAGCAGGAGCAGGGAGGTGATGTGAAAACTACAACCTAGGCAGAGATTTAAAACGGATCAGAAAGTGAACAGACTAGAGAACTTGATTAACTGAAAGACACCCAAGGGAACCTTGAGTTCTGAAAATAAGTGGCTGGGAATGACAAACGAAGTCAGCTGTCTGCTTCTTGTATTTTAGAGAGTGGGGGTGTGTGTTTTGCATATTGAATAGTATTGGGATTGGTATCATTTTTTTATACAGGGAGATCATTGGTTCTTCCTGTTTCCTTTTTTTAAACTTTTTTTCATGCAAATTTGTTAAACTTGAGATGCAGTAATATACTAAAATCCTGCCAATCTGATTCCCAAGCTACAGTTAATCCCTTGGACATTTTGAAAAGCATAATTGTAAAATACAATTACGTGTGACCCTCATCGTGACTGGGCTCCTCTGGGCAGCCTGTGTTCTTATCCCTGCGTCCTTCTAGAAGCAGGGCTCAGCCTTGTAGCCTCAGAAACAAATTCGGCTCCACAAAGCATGTTTTGTGTAAAGTAGATTTTACAGGCAATTAATATGAGAGGTAGTAGAGAAGGCCATGTCACACGCCACAGAAAACTTTAAATTGCTGTTAAGCGCCAACTCCACCCTTCAGTTTCCTCATTGCCTGCCAGTTACCTCCTTCTCCTCCCCCGATATCTTTCTTTACTTCTCTCATACTAAGCACGTTAACTCTTAGCTTTTACAATCTGATTTTCTCAAGCCTGTCATCCCTTTCAGCAAACAAAGGATGCTTCTAGTGCTCCATCCTTTGCAGTTGGGGATTATAAACAACAAATAATGTTTTCCCGTCACAGATATTTATTTTTCAGTTTGCATATGTGTGTTGGCTCAGTCCTAATGTTTGCATTTTATGATTGTGTTTGGAAATAGGAGAAAAATAACTCAACTCTCCTTTACTGGGTTCATCATTGTGTCTACCCTCAGAAAGCCTGATCTGTGCTTCGTTTTTCATGTGGATTTTTGTGGAAGATGTTTACTGAACTCCCAAAGCAAACTACTAGCTTTTATGGACTCATGACAAAGCCAGTTTAATGGGACATTACAGGTCATTTAGTCATCACATTATGACAGTACAATACAGTACAATGGGCCCTCGAACCAGACCATCCTTCCTAGCTGTGTGACCTTGGGCAAGTCTCCTAACCTCTTCGGGACTCAATTTTATGATCTTCAAAATGGGGGTAAATAACAGCACCTATCTCATGGACTTGTGGGAATTAATAAGTTAATATCACTGAAGAATAATTTTCAAAACAATAAAATCATTTGCACATCTTGCATGCAAATATAGAGTGAAAATGTAACATTTTATACAAGTTATTAATTCATGAAAGAATCAATAAGATGGTAGGCTCAGTTCAAATGAAAGTTTGATTTGCAGAGATTTATATTCTTTACCAGAAAAAAAATCATCACAGGAAGCATTTGCACTGTTTGCAGTTTTCTGCAATGTAACAGCTACCCCTATGGTGGGAGGCTGAACAATGGCACCCCATGATATCCACATCCTAATTCCTAGAACCTGGGACTGTTATCTTATATGACAAGAAAAGACTCCACAGATGTTATTAAAAGAAAGATCTTGGTGAAAGATTATCTTGATGGGCCCTAAATGGAGTTACATGTATCCTTATAAGAGAGAAGCAGAAGGAGATTTGGCACCCGTATGCATACACACACACACACACACACACACACACGAGGAGGCAGTGTGACCACAGAGGCAGAGAGTGGAGCGACGCAATCACAAACCAAGGGATGCCGGCAGCCACCAGATGCTGGAAGGGGCAAGGAACAGATTCTCCCTGCAGCAACTGGAGGCAGTGCAGCCCTGTGAATGCGGTGATTTCAGCCCAGTGAAACTGATCTCAGGCTTCTGGGCTCCTGAACTGAGAGAGAATAAATTCCTGTTGTTCTAAGCCACTAAGTTTGTGGCAATTTGTTACAGCAGTCACAGAGTTGGCTACAGAGTTGTATAATAGCCTCCTCAATAGAAAGTCAATCAAAGGCATACAGTCCCCAGGGATCTCCCGGACCACACCTAGTACTCTGCTGAAAGGACCAGGAATCTCTCTTACCCATTCGTGCTATTGGACAATTCTTCCTGACAGTCTTGGGATATACAGAAAGTCTAAAGTGCTCGGATTTGCACTATAAAGCATCCAATTCAGAGTAAGCGTTACTATCTCCGTGGTAGCTACAATACTACTATTACTATGAACAATAATAATTAATTATCATCATCCTCGTCGTGATAGTTATCACATTTTCTTTCGTGTTCCCGGTTGGTCCTTTTTACTTGATGGGCTGTGTTGATTGGGAACCAATGATTGACTTGACTGATTGGGATCCATGTCCTATGGAAGAGAAGAATGGGATGACGAGTGAAGAGATGGTTGCTCAGGGTGGAGAGTAGTGTTTCAGCTCTTAGGGGTGGGAGTGCAAAGGTATTGGCAGTGAGGGGCTTTGTATCATCCAAGCCTCTCAGCTCGATGTCCTAAGCTGCTGGGGAGACGCAGACAGCAAAAAGGACAATTAAATGGAAACATGGATGGTTTTCAATGAACAGAAATCATGGAGAGTGCCAATAGAATATAAAAATGCTTGCTTGCAAATCCCCTGAATAGCAGAAGTAAGTGCTTTATTGCTAGCTTAAAAGGAGATTTTTTTTTTTTTAATGAATGAGGAAAAAATCATAGGTTGACGAGAATGCTGAAGAACTGGAGTGTGACATTTAATAGAATTTTGAATTAATCTAGCACTGTGGTTCTCAAGGGTTTGGGGGAGGATTTTGTCTCCCAGGGGACATTTGTCAATAAATGGTGACAGTTTTGGTCAACACAACTAGGGGTTCTGCTGGCATCTAGTTGGTAGAGGGCAAGGATGTGCTAAACATCCTGTGATGCGCAGGACAGCCCTGTAACGAAGGATTATGTTACACAAAATGTCAGTTGTGCCATGGCTGAGAAGCATCTAGGGTGAGAGTTTGAGGCTCCCAAGGTCAGAGCCCCGGAAGGGACCATAGAGATCATCGAGTTGAGTGGTTTTCAGATGACGTCCTTCAGATCCCACAGGGTGGGGTGAGGAGGCCCCAGGAGCAATAGTGGGACCAAAGGGGAGGGTGAGGGCGTCTGCGGGTGCTGCCGCATCACAGGCCCCTGTCTCCTGCGCCTTGTGTGGGGGACCGAGTATCTCAGCTGGATACTATTGCTGCTTAACACCAGTTTGAAAATAACAGATGTGGTTTTAATCCTTCCATTCCATAATTGAAAAATAGAACTCTGATGGCTGTAGCATAGGTCACAGTGCCAGGTAGGGGACCCAGTGTCCTGGTTTCCCCCATAACATAGCTGACCCTCTCAAGTTGCACTCAGACTCTGTTGGAAAAACCTGTGGGATTTCAAACCCATGCCTGAAAATCTTTCAGACATGAACGGGTTTAGTCTCTGACCATAATGAACACATCAAACTGGATACAATAGTAGAGTTCTTCATTTATTGAGAATCTTACTGCGACATTTACTGTGCCTACCCCGTACTTAGCTCTGAACATTTAGAGGGTATAGGATTTACAGCTGAATTATCCAATTCCAGTACGTATTCAGAAGTCGGGGTTTTAAATAAATCCACAGCTTATGTTTCTGCCTCTTCTAAACATAGAGTGGTAAGACACAGGAAAAGTAAGGACACATTGGGTGTCCTGCTGTCATCCTGTCATCCTGCTTGGTGACTGCCTAGCACTGTGACCACCCTCCCTATGTTTGGGGGAGTTTCCACCATGAGTGCCACCTTTCCAGGGTCAAAGTGGAAATTCGCTTTCCTGTCTCCCTCGCAGCGAAGGCCTGTTGTGAGAACCAGCTTCTCTGATGAGACTCGCCTGCAGGAGTCTTGGGGCAGACAGCGGCGGGAGAAGGAGGTATCACAGCATTCTGTTCTGGTGGCAGACAGGAGAAGCCTCTGAAAGGCAGAAGTGCTGCCTGTTTTTGTTGTGCATCTTGTTCCCATGTAGACCAACTGGTAGCTGGCTTAGGGTCCTGTAATAAATTCCTGTTCTGCTAAACTAGCTAGGCTCAGTTCTGTGGATTGCACCTGCAAACTCCCCCGATGCAGAAGGAGAAGTGGTACAACAGAACTGTCTCAGAGAGCAAGTCACTTTGCATTTCTGCATTTTTGTGAAATATTCGCTGTAACCATCAGACAACTCTTCACCATTCCCACGTCTTCTATGTTGCCCACTGTAATTAGGCAGGTTTGGGAGGAACTCACGATAGACCAGAAACTGTCTTTTACAGCTGAGTCCAAGCCCAGTGGCTTTATGAGAAGGCCTCGCACAGCTAATGGTGACCATATGTATGATCGGATCCATCCTTATACTTGAATTTCAAAAAATGCTTCCAGTAAAGTAAAAACAGAAAGTTAATTTTTTCCCACCCAGTTTTTCACTGTGTTGCTCAACACATATGGCTGTAGGTGGGCTCTGACTTAACAGGTTCTTGGAAGGAGTCACAGAGAAGTGGCCCTGACAAGCTCAGAGAGCTGCCCTGATTACACCTCAGCATGGCTTCGGATGACACTCAGGTGGTTAATTGATTGAGGCAAGAGAATTTGTGAGTGATAAGCAGCCCAGACCTTTTCTTTCCAACTGGTCAGTGAGAAAGAAGTCTCCCAATTCAGTCATTGAGGGTAACTTTCTTTCTCTCTCTCAAACTCGTTCATTTGCAAATAGAAAGATGCTTAAACGTTTGTAAAAACGTCCAGAGATTATACAATCGAAGATTATGTTTGCCCAGATGGCATCAAGCTCATGCTTAGATGAATAACAAAATCGCATTTGAAAGGGCCTGGGCTTGATGAGCTGTCATGGCGTTGAGTCAAGGATTGCTCTGATGTTCTCAGACTACAGGGCCCACTTTCTGGCCACTCCAGACATTTTTCTAGAAAGTGTTCAAACGGAAACACTACACTAGAGCTGCTTTCATGAGATGTGACACATCTTCTTCCACGATGCTGACAGAGCCATGTTCTTTCTCCTTTGAAGTGAACCCCTTCTCACCCAAGCAGGCCTATCCTCTGAGAAGATGTTTTTTTCCACTTGCGATGCTTCAATCCTTTGATGACTTTAACTCATGTTTCCTAGGCCATGCAAACACCGGTTAAGCCCATGGTTAAAACTCGGTCCCCAGTAATAGGCACAGGTCCATAGCTCTTGGGAACTCCTCAGAGGACTCCCACACAGTCCTGGCAGTGCCTATCCTGGGCAGGACGTCTGCAGTCAGATCTCTTGGCTACCAGCACGGTGTCCTCTCTTTTTCCCTCCTGCCCCCATGTGATGTCTCCTATTGCTTTGATGCCCAAAATGCCAGTGTTGTGGGTGGCACAGTGCCCGCAGCAGGCATAGCTGTCCACACTTACCAAAGGTGCTTTGGTGACACATGTTGCCCAACAGTGAAGCAACTCATGTCTGATGTCAAGGACTTTGTCTCTTATCATTGTAGAAGTGGCCAGTGCCTACCCTGCTGAGGCCTTGTGCTTTCAAAACCTGATAGAGAGTTTCCTGAATGAGCCGTTTCGCTGTAGCCCAGTCAGCACAGAGCTCAAGAGCGGGGAGCCTTTGCAGCTTGCCTGTGAAGATCATTAGACATATAGCCCACATCCTGGCCTCGCAGTCACCTCTCTCCTTTGAGTGTAGTCCCCCAGCTTTGTACCAAACTGGTGCACTTGCTTAGGAGGTAACTTGCAGTCCCTTATGAAAGCCCACCTGATGAGTCCTTCCAACAGACTGAGCTTAGATGAGAACTGGGTGTGGTGGCTTGGTGATGCGTCAGCTTGGCCTGGCTGAACTATACTTCCCAGAATTCCCTTCCCTGTATGTATTCCAGTGGAGTGGACCATGAGAGAGATTCCTGTGGGAGATGTAGAGGGTAGAAGTGAAGCAGCAGCCATTTTGTAGCCCATGCACATTGCCACTCATCTGCTGGCTCCTCTTCTTGGCCACTCTGCAGCTGCTCCACCTTTCCTGAGAGCCTCTTTAGCTGCTCCAACTCCTGGGCCTGGTATGCTTGTTTAGCTCCATGATGAAGGGCCCTGGCTTCTGCAGGACGCCCAAAACCGCCAAGGTCAGAGGCAACAAGACACTTCGATAAGTTTCATTCATTCTCCTCGGCTCCAGCTTGTGCTTGTGGGTTCCAGCTTGTTCTTTCTCCTCTACCTTAACAGCCATCATCTCCCCTTCCTGGCCATCTGCCCTATGAAATTCAAGCTCCAGCATCAGATGTGAAGACAGCAGCCTTCCAGAGACTGCTTAACTAGCTTCCGCAGTTGTGTGAGAGATCTAATCCCTGCAACAAACCATATATCTATATCTATCTTTATCTCTTTATCTCTTTCTTTGTAGCTATACATCTGTACCTATATCTATATCTATACACCTATATCTGTATGTCCACATCTATCTATGTCTATATCATCTTATCTATATCTATGTCTATATCTATATCTGTCTCCTAGTGGTTCTACTTCTCAGGTTGAACCCTGACTGGTGCACTGGATGCTCTGCTCCAGTGGTTTTTCTTCCTCTAACCCCACTAATCTTAGATCTTACTTTGGCCTCTGCTTCAGGCTGATGAGAGGTGTGATACCCCTAGCTTCTGATGGCATATCCTGGCTCAGATTTTGTTCTTTAGAATGTGCCTTATAGCAGGTGCATAATCGTTTTGCTCTTGTGCCATCACTGAGAGATGACCTCACTACCTTTCACCTGGACCTGATCATGGCTAAGTGGAGATAGTTTTTGAGGCCATCCAGTATAGCCATTCTAATCTTGTGCCCCATCAATACCTCCTGTTCCACAGTTAAGGAACAGGGAGTTAATGTGGCTAGCATTTCTGGAGATAAGACACAATTGGGGGTCTTGTCATTCTCTGTCATTGTAGCTCTCTTGGCATCCCCTGTGGTTCACTTAATAGTCTGACATTAGTTGTAATCCATCCTCTGGACTGAAGAGGCTATTTTCTTTATCCTCCAGAAATTGTGTTGGCTATGGAGTCAGATACAATAAGGCACAGTACCTCCTCTTAAGGTGTTCATAATCTAATTGTCATCTTTCCCTCGTTGGAGCAAAATAGTGTTTCACAGACCCAAATTTCATGGTATTAGAACAAATAAAGCTCCAGCTAGAAATTTTCAGAAGCTCTAATAGACTTAATGTGCGTTGAATGTGTTTTCTCCCTGGTCTTGACTTCACTTGTAGTGGCAGATTTTCCTGATTTCCTAGACTGCTGAGACCTTCCAGTGTGAGTCATAGCCCATTGCTTCTCACAACCACCACCTCTCCTTGCATGCCAGTGCTATGTGGATGCTGTGATGTGTCTCCTAGATCCCTCCCTTTAAGACCAAGATACCTGTTCCTCCTACTGGTGGGAGTGTTGCCTGCTGACAGCTCATAGCTAAGCCCCTCTCCAGGCATTGCCATGACTGGAGGGTGCTGCCTTGGCCAAGGTTATGCCCTTCCCCAAGTATGGCCCCCACCCACTGACTATTCACTGTGAGTCATGAAGGCCAGCCCTCTTGCCGGATTTGGGACACCTCTGTAGGGAAGCTCTGCTTCCGAGCTCCCCAAGGGATCAGCTGAGGTCTTTGTTGTACTGCATTATAGTCCAGCTTCTCCTCTGCCTAATCCTGCTTCGCTCACTCCCTGCACCCACGTCTCCGTTTCAGACTGCTTTCCAGGGACTGACACAGGGCTAGTATCTCTGTCACTTTGGTGAAGTTTCTCCTCCTTAAGCATTTCCCAGTCTCAGTTACTAAGTTTGCTGGAGCATGAACCATATGAGTTTCTTCATATACTTCCTTGGCCATGCTTAATTCACAAAGAATAGGGTAGACCAGGAGGAAACTAGAATCTGGAAACTAGAGCAGGCGAGTCAGAAGTTTGGTGATCGTACTGAAAGGCCTTCTAGGGTCCAAGGAATCACTGGGGGCTAAGCAACAATAGAGTCAAGGCAAGAAGCAAGCCTTAGGCAGTCAGAACAGGGGGCGGGGGCTGAGAGAAGAGCAAAGAGATGTTCTAGGGTGGAGAACATGGAGTGTCTGGGCAGCAAGCTAATGAAGGTCACAGAGAGCAAGACCCAGCATCCCATCTGATGGAATTCAGGACAGCCATACAGGCTTTGCTGTGGGGAATGTGAGGAAACTTTCAAGAGAAAGGCAGGTTTTGCACAAGCAGCAGGACAAGATCCTGTTACTCATCAGAACACAACCTGGAGCCGAGGTTCTCAAACTTCGGTGGCATCAGGAGCAGCTGGAGGACTTGTTGACACAACTCCCAACCTCACCCCAGAGTTTCGCATTCAGCAGGTGGGGAGAGGGAGGTGGAATCTGCATTTTTAACAAGTTTTCAGGTGCTGCAGCGGGGCCCTGCTTTGAGAACCTTGACACAGAACAAGACCAGGAGACAGGTCAGCTTGACGCTGACACCTGGATATAGCCCTGCAATACCTTATTCATGCCCAACTCCTATAGACAAGGACAGAAACCTGAAATAAGGTCAGAGATTCAGACAAAACAGACAACCTGATCTAACAGACTTTGGAGTCAGATGTTTACTATGGAAAGTGACTCAACCTCTCTAAGCCTGATTCTTCATCTGTAAAAAGGGGATAAATACCAGCCATCATGTAGGGTTGTTATAAGAATTGACAAGAATTGACAGAGATCAAGTGTGGAAGGTGCCAGCATGAAGTCTGGCCAGAACAAGCTCTCACTAGATAGAATGATTGCAAGAATGTTAGCATTCTCTAGATAGAATGATGGAATAATAGCAAGTCCTCTATAAGTGTTTGTAGAGCACATGGGGGGACACAGGCGCAGGGGGAACAGCATCTTGAGTGACCAGGTTGGAGTTCCATGGGAAGAGAGCCAGTTTCTCCAAAATTTTGACCTCCTGGTGCCTTGGGTTCTGTCTCATACTCATTGTACCCGACCTTCATGGTGATATTGAGTAGCGGGGGTGAGGGGTGGTAGAGGAGGTGGTGGGAGTTGGGGGTGAGGGTGGTGGTACTGGTGGTTTTGTTTTCCCTTAGGCAGGGAATGCAAGAAGCTGTCAAGATGACTTCTCTCCACCAGTTGCGTTTTATTGCTTATGATTTGTAGTAAGGGCCATCATGGCTGCAAAGCACACAGCATTATTTATATGTTCTTTCCCTGCCTTGTTCTCAGAAGATTTAAGGCAGCTGCACACCCTAGTAAATGAATCCACTCTCTGTGCCTTTGGGGAGAGACAGAGGTCCGTTATCAGCTGGGCCGGTCAGCTTGATGGAGTGGTCTTAGCAGCAGACCCCGGCACCATCTTCATGCAGCCGGGAGAAGACAACTGAGAGAGCTGTGTGGAGGACTTGTTCAAGCCCAGACTGCTGAGCCCCACGCAGGTTTTCTGATTCCTTAGGTCTAGGGCAGTCCCAAGGATTTGCATTTCTAGCAAGGTATAACATGCTCCTGAGGCTGCTGGCCTGGGAGCCAAGCCTTGAGAAGCACTGACCTGAAGAAACCCACACCTCTTTCTTCTGAAAGCATGAGCTGGACACCTTGTCCGTGCTCTACCGGTAACTGGGCCTCCTCCCCGCCCACAGAGCTGCCGGAGCCTCTCACTTGAACCCACCTACCTCAGATGCATCATGTGCTAGAACTTTCCAACCCTTGCACCAATGGAAACCCTCAGTCCTTTGGCTCTTACTTTCAGGGTCTTACCAGGAGCCAGCATCCTAACTCTGCTGCATTTTTACGAAGGCATCAGATGATGATCTGATGGGTGGGTCTTCCCTGGTGGAGCAGAGGAGAAAGGCTTTGATGGTGGGGGGACTTGGGTTCAAAAAATAAGTTGGCCAGGTTGGGAGAAACTGGGCAACTTGCTTAAATTCTCTGTTTATTAATCTATAGAATGGAGAGAATACAATTTCAAAGGACTGTTGTCAGAATTCAATTTGATAATACAAAGTACTTGACACACTGTCATCATTCTTCCCTTTTCCTTCCAAAATACTTTATAATAAGAGCCTTATCTTGAGAGAATGACCCAAATGGAAAGATTTGGGGGATTACGATGGGCCAGAGCAGTAATTGTGGAAAGATTGGGGGCCAGGGGTCCCCCTTGAGCATTCCTTACTTTACATGCTATGTATGGATGGGTCCCTCTCAGTACCCTGATTTGCACCTGTATCCAAATAAATTGCATGAATAAATAAGTATTTTCATCATAATGATCAATTTCTAGAGTAAATAGTTTTGATTTCTGCTACTGCTCATGCTTAAGTTCCAATAGGTACCAGGCATCTGGGTGCTGGAGGTACAGTGATAACTGCAGCCTAGTCTTGCCTCTGAGGAACTCAGTCTAATGCCCTAATCCAGCCTGGGCCTTTCTGGGCTCTCAAGGCTTTTCTATGTGGGTAGTGAGTGCAGAGTGGTCCCCTCAGCCCAGCACGGCTCTATCAGGTCACATGTATTATTGCATCTTCTGTTGTCTGGGTGTTCTTGACAGGGCCCCAATTTACTTCGTGTTGAAGAATTCCCTTCACCTAGTAAAGAGAAGGAAGTTGGCTTTGATTGGCCTCTTCCCTTCCCTCCTCTCCTCCTTCCGCCTTCACATCACTCCCTCCCTTGCCTTCACCTTCCTCTCTGAATAATGCAGATATTTCCATGTACATCTCTCAGGTGTTTCTCTCTCTCTCTCTTTCACACACACACACAAATGAACATACCTTCACTGTTGATGGCATTGGTGGCTGTATCAGGTTGGCTACTCACAGTGAAGAATGAAGTTCATTAGCTTTTTGAGAAAGCAGAGGAGAAAAGCCAAGGGAAGGCTACCTCCATATCCTGTGTGATGACAGTGCTAACAACGACAGCCATAAGGGCTGTCTGTTTTGAGCACTTCTATGTGCCAGGCTGTGCTAACCACTTTCCATGGGTTACTAACTTATTATTGCTCAAAAGAAGCCAGGGAAGGAGGTATTATTACTGTTATCCTCATTTTACAGATGAGGCAGAAAGAGATTAAGTAGTTTGCCCAGGGCTAGCAACTGCAGAGCTGGATTTAAATGTCGTGCTGTGGTCTGACCTCCAGCACCCAGGCTTCTAGCCACTGAGTCCTGCCCAGGCCTGGAAAGGGAGTGCTGTGCCCTGGCACAGCACCCGTACCTGGAGGATGTTTGATGGTAGTGTGTGGAGGCTGGGAACTTCTCTGCTTGAACTTCAGATTATGGCCACCCTCCCCTCCTCTCTCCAATTGTGTAGGAGGATACAGGGTAGAGGAAAGAGGGTTCCAGGAATGTCTATTTTTGGTCTAGAGAATGATAAAAATGGCAAGCCCAGTGACCTGCAAGTGCCACCAAGGCTGCAGAGACCATATGTGGTGTGCTTGGGAAGCAAGGAAAAGTGGAAACTCCTTCCCAGTCCCCATGTTCTACGAAGCACGTAAAAGAGGCCTGTAGCAGCTCCCGGGACTTGAGGGTGAGGGGCCCTGAGGTGGCAGGGCCAGGGCTCACAGGAGTGCCCAGGTGGCTGCAGGCCCAATAGCAGTGAGGTGGGCCTTACCCAGAGCATTTGCAGGCACAAAGCACTGATGGAGCCGATGGGAAATATGGCTGCCACTCTCTGGTGGGGGTGGGGAGGTGCTTAGCGTTGGCGAGCAGCATCTTCCCAGAAAACCTACATGCCACATGGCCTGTTGAGTGGCCACCACATTGGTGAGGCCACTAGCCACAGCTTGAACCAAAGGAGCCAAAATGAGGACAGGGTGCCTGTCAGCACGGATGTCCTCCAGTGAGCCAAGACTGACTCTGCCTCCCTCCCAGCACTGCTCCATCACCCCTGCCTGTCCCTTCTGCCCCCAGGCCCAAACTCAGGGGAGGAAGGAGTTAGACCAGGAAGCAGCAGGAGAAGGAAGAGGTATTTCAGAGTCTAGCCCGCCCTCTTTCCTGTTCCAGACCCTTCTAGCTGCTCTGGGATAGGGAGGGAGACCTGTAGCAGAATGAGATCAGCGTTCTCAGTTGATGAAAATGACCTGAAAGTTAGGAAATGTGTCCAAGGAAGGGAATTTGGATCCCTTTTGATGAACTGGGAGCAGGGACTAGATAGAAACAAGTCATCTGATGTTTCCGTCCCCAGTGAGCTGACCTTCCTTCTAGTATGAGTCTGCTTGGGCTGCTGTAAGCATTTACCACACACAGCGTGGCTCAAACAACAGAAATTTATTTTCTCATAGTTCTGGAGGCCGAAAGTTTGAGATCAAGATGTTGGCAGGGTTGGCTCCTTCTGAGTCCTCTCTTCGTGGCTTGTAGGCCACTGTCTTCTCCCCGTGTCCTCACATTGTCTTCCCTCTGCATGGGTCTGTGTCAGAATTTCCTCTTCTTATAAGTACACCAGTCATATTGGATTATGGCCCACCATAATGACCTCATTTTAACTTAACTATCTCTTTAGAGACCTATCTCCAAGTACAGTCATACTGAGGTACACGGCTAAGGACTTCAACATATGAGTTTTGGGGGGTGCACAATTCAGCCCATGACACTGTTATACATGTGGCCCTTTGGGAAGTGTGCAGTTTTCCTGGAGCACGTGCTCTAAATGCCACAGACAGCCCTCCAAGGTTAGCGTGATCCACTGCTGCTGCCCATGCCCGCTCTCGTTGCTCTGGATGAATGGCAGGCCAGGAGTGACAAGAACAACATCTGTGGGGCTCCAGCAGGAACAGCTTTGGGAACCCAGGTGTGCTTTGCAGCAATTCGTCCTACAGATGGCTGGGATTTTGGGGAGGAACATCCACAAGATACTATTATTCTTTGAAAAGGCAGTTTACGAAGCAGACAGTGCAGCACGATTCTATTTTAAAGACTGTGTGCGCATGTGCAGGTGCACGTGCGATCATGCCTCAGGTCTGTGCCAGCAAAGAACTCTGATGTGACAGCCCACCCTGAGGGCAGAGGTTATCCCTGCTGGTGAGGAGAGGGGCAACTGCCATTTCTAAAAATTCCTACCTGTATTTGCCAAATCTTCTACAACGAATTTATATTACTTTTGTAATATAGACGAGAGAAAGAACTATGTAATAAAGAAAAAGGGAGACATGGAGAAGGGGAATCTTTAGCGTCAGAGTTGCTGTCAGTGAATGGCATTTGGATTTCTGAGAAGGGCTTGAAATGTGTCAAAAATCTGGAGATAGAAAAATTAAAACCACAAGATCAAAAGAATAGTGTTTAATAGGAGTTTATTGTGCATATGAGAGTAGTTCGCAAATTGGGAGCTTTCAAACCCAAAACTGATATGAAACTCAGAGGTGTGAGGTTACAAGATGGCTTATAAAGTGAAAATGAGGAGTTTGTTTAACCTTCACAATGACTGGTTATTACCATGGGCGTTTCCAAATGGCAGAGGAATGGGTAAGAGGTATTATCTTATACCATTTTTAGGAATGTGACTTGTGTCTTTTGTGAGTATCAGAAGCATTTACAGAAATGACCTAAGTTAAGTTTTACTTATGTTCATGAAATAAGCTAGATTTAGTTTTGCTTATGTAATTTAAATTTAGGTTTTGTCTGCTCAGGAAATTTTCAAATCTCGTCTCCATTTTGTATTTAATTTTAACAAATGTCAGAGTTATGGGCTTGGGGTACAAGAGAGAATGGAGTGTACACAGAGGGGATGAACATTTGCCTAGAGTCAAGAGGGCTGGAAGCAGAGGTTGGGGATATGGTGGAGGCTGGGCGTAGAGGACCCGGTCTGTATAGCTGTGAAGCAGCAAGGAATGAGCTATTGGGCTGCCTCAGAAAACCCTGGAGATGGATGTTCAAGCAACAACCAGATAACTGCGTCAAAGAGATGAATAGAGTTGAAATAGATGACATTTAAGGTCCCTCCTAACCCTGAGATTCTGTGGTTCTGTAAAAATGCAAAAGCCCCGAGTTAAGCCATTTTTGAGGACACAGTGACATTTGATACTAAGAGCATCTGTTGATATTTTCTTTGAAATCTGCACCCTGCCAACTCTACCTGTAAGGATGGCCTGCAGGACGTTGGAATACACTTTGTAAATCTCCATAGCAACTCCTCCTGCAGAAGTATATTCTTAGGAGGATCTGAAGGCAGAAGTGTGGCATTATTTTTGCATCTCCAAACCTCATGTCCAGGGTAACTATCATTTGATGAAATGTCATTTCTTTCTCAGATCTTCCCTTTTCCTGCATCTTAATACCATTACCTGCAAAGGGCCCCCCAGTTTGGGCAGGGTTTGGGGGTGGGCTTATCATTTACTGGTGTTTTTCATGAACTGATAACATTTCCAGTCTCAGATGATGTTGATTTATTCACAGGATTCTAAGTGGGAGAGACTGACTGTAGCTCAAACCTGGTCCGAGAGCGTCGGCTCAGATCACAGTGAGAGGAGGTACTGTGTAGAGCAGCGTCTGCATTCATGACATAATCATTTCATGATGAGCGCTCTAGAGATTCCAAGGAAAAATAGCCTTAAACTCAGACAAGTCAGGAGCAAGACCATTTGCTGTGGCCTCCATCTGCCTGACGTGCACTCCCAATTTCTCTTCACCTATCTGGATTTTACCTGTTCCTCCAGAGCCATTTCAAATCCATATTCTTCCTCTAAAATCCAGCCCTAACTCATCCACCCCAGTCAATTGCTTTCTCTTGTAAATATCCTATAGCAATTATTGACAACTTACTGCACTGCTTTGTGCTCTCATTACAGTCTTGAAGGTCTATTAAAACATTTTTGTATGCTTACGTCTCCTCATAGTGTTTAGTAAAGTGCTGTGAAAACCGTAGGCACTCAATAAAGATTCTCTGATTTGTTGGGAAGGCCACTGTTATTGTGAGCAGTAAGTGTTTACTGCACAATGAGTTTGTACTCAGCTGAGGTCACCCTGATGGCAGTCCTCCTCGCCCCTCCACCCTGCCATCATCGTGACTGACTTCAGCAGCCACAGGGATCCCCCTTCTAGCATGCTGGCCTCTCCAGTTCTCAGCTTCCTCCTCTCCACTGTGCCCCTGCACTTGGCTCCGGCCACCCACTCCCGTGGTCACACCTCCAGTTTGTCATAGCCTACAAAGCAGTGATTCAGACATTGGTCCCCTGCCACACTGTGGCTTGCTGCACTGGCTCTCCCACTCCGAGTGTCCTCTGAGGGCATCAGAACCTGCGGCACACGCCCCCTCTACTTTCTTGTAGGGCGCCCCTTCCTCCTTTTCTAGTTTAGATTGCAGGGCTTCTCATTTCAGTCACACCGTTACTACGCACTGAACGCTCTTGTTCCTCCAGCTTTTTGTTGTACACATGTGGCAAAGCCTCACTCCTGATGGGTCTCCTCCTGCCTGAACTCATGACCTGAGTGGTGTTAGAGACCCTGACCACAGGGCAGACACCCTCCTGATCACCAACACCAGGTGCCCCCCACCCTGTCCCAGTGTGAAAGCAATTCCAACTCTCCAGAGTTAGTGTTTCTGTTTAAGCCACCCTCCCAACCTCTGACCACCCTTCTCCAGTGCATTCCCAGCAAGTGAATGCATCTTCTGTGGCCCAGAGGAAGGAGGAGCCATCCTCATTCTCAGGACTGCAGACACAGACTTACAAAATATCACCACTCACTCCTCCCTCCCTCCTGTCACACTGGAGGAGCCCTGTCTCCTAAGCCGGTTCCTTCACCTACCCTCAGGATTCAATCCCCTGTCTTCGCAGGCACTCTGCACTGTGCATTGATAAGCCCTTTGTTCTCCTGTTTATTCAGCCTTCCCCTCTCCAATGGGTCTGTCCCACTGCCTTTAAACATGCTCAAGTTCTCACATTAAAAAACAAAACAAAATGAATCAACCTCATGCTTGCTGACATCTACTCTCTTACTCCCATGGCCTGTCCTCTCAGTTTTGCTCACTATTTCCTCACCCCCCCCCCCATTCATTCCCGTGGCAGATTGTCTTTTCCAAAGACAACCACAGCAGTATAAATCCCATCCCTCATGCTCTTCTGACAATGTAATATTGACCCTCCTTCACTGAGATGTAGGGTCTCAGGAGGACCTTTGAACTGTCTCAGATAAAAGAATGTGGTGGAGCATTGCTGCCTGACCTTTGATGTTGAGTCATAATAGGCAATATGGTGCCCCTCTCTCTCTCTTTCTCTCAATGACACACATCTTGGGAGCCTTGATCCCAGCGTGTAAGAAGTCTGGCTTTCCCAAAGCCTCCATGCTGGAAAGAGCATGTGGAGAGGCCACATGGACACACAGAGAGATGTCCAAGGACCCCCTGCTGTTCCAGCCGAGCTGTTTAAGTCTTCCCAGTATCAACCACCAGACGTGGGTGTGAAGAAGACTTTGGAGGATTCCAGGCCTCCAGCCTTTGAACGGCCCCAGCTCATACTGAGGAGAGCAGAGACAAGCCATTCCCACTGAGCCCTGCCAAATTATAGATTCACCAGCAAAATTTAGGAGCAAAAGTCTTGTTTTAAGCCGCTAAGTTTTGGTGTGGTTTGTTACACAGCATTAGCTAACCACGTCAACTCCTAAACCTACCTCAGAGCACCTTTTGCCTCATCACATGTTTGGAATGGTTCTTGCTGGGCTCACTGTGTTGCTAAGTCTAACAGATGCTCTAGGCCTCCTATTTCTGGGCAATGAGCTCTATGCACTGTTGACCACCCCACCCTGAAATGCTGGATTCCCTTGGGATCCATCACATAACCTTCTTCTGGACTCTTTTGATTTTCTTTCTACTTCTCAGCTGTTTCTCCCCGTCTTTCTTACATCATTCCATCCCTAACTATCAAATACTGAAATTCTTCAAGACTCAGGCCTCGACTCTCTTCTCTTCTCTTCTCCCTTGATGCTCTCTCCCTAGGCAACTTCTTCCACATTCACTTTTTAATTACCACTTCTGTGCATGTGAATCACACTTTGCATCACTTCTCTGAGCTCCTGACCCATACATCCAGTTTCCTGTTGGCAGTTCCCTCTTGGGAATGTCAAAGATACCTCATATTCCATGTGACAAAGACTTCAAAACTGTCCTCATGATCCACCCCCCCCACCCCCCCCCCCCCCCCCCCGCTCTCCCGTGGGTTCACGAGAGCGGGCCATTGTAGAAGCACCATTCTACCTAGTATTTTGGTAAGACAGATGAAGTTCCTGCCTCCATGCAGCTTTTGTTATAGATACTCGGAGCAGACAATCGAATACATGATATGTAAATAAATAAATAAACTAAAAGATAGTGACAGGTACCAGACAGCAAATTTTACAAAGGTGAGGTGCTGGAGAAAGTCTGGGTCATGAGAAGTAGACGTGGAAGCTGAGATGTGAATGACAAACAGAGCCACCATGCAATGAGAGGCACGAAGTACTGACACATGCTACAAGATAGAGGAACCTGGAAAAGCTTATGCTAAGTGAAAGAAGCCAGTCACAAAAGGCCACATGTTGTATGATTCCATTTATAGGAAATGTCCAGAAGAGGCAAATCTGTAGAGAGAGAAAGCAGATTGGGGTTGCCTAGGGCTGTGGGGATGGAGGGAAATGGGGAATGATTGCTAATGGGTATGGGATTTCTTGCTGGAGTGATGAAACTGTTCTAAAATTGATTGTGGTGATAACTGCACAACTCCGTGAATATACTAAAAACCATTGAATTATCCATTTGAAGTAAGTGAATTGTATGGTACGTGAGTAATATCTCAATAAAGCTTTTGTAAAAATAAAGCCAAGTCACCACATAGAGATTAGGTGGCAAGAGCATTCTTGGCAGAGAGAACAGTGATCAAAGACGCTGAGGTGGACACAACATCCTGGAATTTGCAGGGAGCTCAGTGAATTCCATTGTGTGCTCTAGAGAGTGAGGGACTGACGGTCTGAGGTGGAGCGAAGAGGCAAGCACCAGCCAGATCACACAGGAGAGCTGGGACTGCGACTTGAATTGTATCCTAAACAGAATGGAAACAGTGGTGCGGCCATAGCAGGGAAGTGACATAATCTGGTCTAACGAGATCCCTCCACCTTCTGGGTAGAGAATGGACTGCAGGCACACAGTGGAGGCAAGGAGAGCAGTGCAGAGGCTGCTGCAGGAGGCCAGGCAGGACATGGTGGTGGTCAGACTAAAGTGGGAAGGATGGCAATGGGCAGAATTTAGGACATGTTTTGGAGCTTCAGTCAACAGAATTTGTGGGTGCATTAAATGTGGGGGATGAGAACAAGAGAAGAATTGAGGGTGATCCCTAAACCCTTGGCTTAAGCGATGAGATGGAGGATGTGGTGCCATTTTCTGAGATGGCAGAGACTTGGGCAGACATGTTTTGGGAGGTGACTTGAGTTTTATTCTGGTTATCTTAAATCTTTGATACCTGTTGGACACTCACCTGGAAACGCTAAGTAGATCCCTGCAGCCCCCTGTAGCAATCAGGGTGGTGGTGTTTAAACCTATGGGGCTGAAGAGGTCACTTAGGGAAAGTGGGTAGTTGCACAGAGAGAAAAGAAGGCACCACAATAAGCCCTGGGGATGCTGACATGCAGAGAAGCAGCAGCCCGTGAGCAAGGAGGAAACCCAGCGGAGTGCAAGGTGCATTTGGCCAGAAGGGAAAGTGAGTGCACCTACTGCCCAGCCAGTTACTCAGCGAGAAGCATCATCCTTGACACATCCTCGTCCCTCGCCCTCCATGTCCCGTTCAGCTGTCCAGGCTGTGTCCTGAGCATCTTTCCCATCCCTCCACTGCTATGCCACTCTGCTGCAGCTACCGGAGGCCAAGCTGTTGCATTTCTCACTGGTGCCTCTGCTGTAGCCTTTGGACTGGTTTACCTCCATCCCCTCTTGACATTCTCTCCTTGCTATCCCAAAGTGCTATCCTGGGGGCTTGTCAAAATGCAAATTAGCTCACACCCCACACACTTGAATGCCCATACACTACAGAATGCAGTGGCTTCCCTTGACTTTTAGGATTAGGCGTCTAATCCTTCACTTGGTTCCCAGAGCCTGGGTGCTCACGTCCTATCTCCCTCTCCAGCCCCAGCTGGAACAGTTCATCCCTTGCTTTTTTTCGCTCTCACCACACCAGGCCTCTCCTCCTCTTCCTGCCACAGGGCCTTTGTACATGCTAGTCTCTGCTGGCATGTATTCTTTTCCCCCTTCCACCAGTTAATTCCTTCTCATTACTCAGAAGTCAGCTCTTCCAGAGAACCTGCAGGGCATTCCTTATGAGGTCAGAGCCCTCCCTTCTGTGCTCTTGCCATGTGCTTCTCCTTTTGACTGTCAACTCCAGTGATTCTGCGGTTAATTCTGTGATTATTTGATTACATTTTCCTCCTGAATATAAGCCCCTTGAAGACCCTCTCTAGGTGCCTACCCTCAGAAAATTTAGCAAAAAATGTGAAGACAGAGAAAGAAGTGATAACTTGTGCTTTTGTGGCTCCCACTACTTATATCTCTGATTGTCCAACCCGACATTTCTCTTAGCTCCTTAATAAGCGTTATATGTATTCCTGAAATGGGGAAGCCACAGGCTCCATACCTCTAGTTTCTCTCTTTTTGCCTCTTGGCTAAAGCAAAACCAAGAATCGAAACCAAACCGG
Source organism: Equus asinus (assembly GCF_041296235.1). Taxonomy (NCBI): domain Eukaryota; kingdom Metazoa; phylum Chordata; class Mammalia; order Perissodactyla; family Equidae; genus Equus; species Equus asinus. The sequence continues at coordinate 21,985,222 of NC_091803.1, forward strand.
AGGACACCAGCAGGGAAGCAGAAGGAAGACTTTAACACGCACATTCAGTGCACCAGCAGGTCTGAGGTTAGGTCTCCACCCTCCCTCCCCTGCATGGACATGCAGTTTTGATCCTGAACTTATTTGGTAACTTCTTTTTTTTTCTTTTCTTTCTGTTCTTATTTTTGGGGAAGGATTGGCCCTGAGCTAACATCCGCTGTCAATCTCCTCTTTTTGCTGAGGAAGATTGGCCCTGAGTCAACACCTGTGCCCATCTTCCTTTACTTTATATGTGGGATGCCTGCCACAGCATGGCTTGACAAGCGGTGCTAGGTCCGCGCCTGGGATCCGAACCGGCGAACCCCAGGCCGCCAAAGCAGAGCATGCAAACTTAACTGCTGCACCACTGGGCCAGCCCCTGTAACTTATTTTTTTTAAACAATGAAAATTAAATTAAGCCCAAATGATGAAAACACTTGGTGTTTATGAATACAACCTAGGTGATTTCTGGAGAAAACTTTGTTGTAGGTCCAGAATAATTTTAAGATGGTTCTACTGGAACCGCTGCCTGGAAGTAAACACCCACTCGTGGCCTGTTTTGACCCTCGAGTCTGAATTTTTTGTGGGCCGCCCTTGACACACCAAGAAATTAAACTGGCTTGTTTCTCTGGACACAACTGGGCCCCAAGCCAATATGTTGCTTAATCTTCGAGCTGTGTCCCCTTAGCACAGTAGTAATTTGCGTGTTTTGATTACCTATTTCTTACCTGCCAGAACCTTACCTAGAACACTGCACGTTTCCCCACAGGAGGAAAGGAGCTGCTGCGCTGGTCTGGGAAGTGTTGGAACAGGGATGAGGGAGGAAAAGGAAGTGTCTCCCTCAGTGATAAGCCTAATTGTTTTAAGCAGGGGGATTTTAAGTTTCACACACCTGGGATCAGCATTCAGCTCACAGGCTTTGCTAAGCTCATATGACAGGATAATCTCCTTTGTTCAAGGCCGGAGGAGGAGATTTTCTGCATTATTAGACAAGTCAATGAAGATAAAACAAAATATTAACTATTTTAAGCTGCACTAGTTCGCCCCAAAGAAATTAAGCCGCCTCATTCTAGCTGTGTGTAGCTTCCTCCTCCTGCTGAGAGGGGGCGGAGCCGGGGGTCAGGGGCAGGAGCTGTTGGGTTTGCGAGGCCCTCAGCCCCCAACTCCTTCCGTGCTGCGCAAGCTTCACCAATCCTCCACTTTTCTTCTTTCCCTGGGGTGATTTGTAGAGCTAGGGACCTTGTTTCCAAGCAAAGGAAGAAAGAAAGAAATGAAACCTAAATGAAGACCACAGGGGTGTGACATCCATCAGCGTATTTTAAAAAGGCATCTTATGTCTCTTTTGCAATTATTTCAAGCCAGCTAATCCTGAGTCTGGGCTCTGGCAACTTGGAAACATTAGAGCAACTCGGCGTCAGGATTCAATCAGGCAAGAACTGCTGGTCCTGTCTTTGCATCTGTGACACTGTTTAATTTCCAACTGGCTTTTTAAAACAGAAACCTGGCTGTCATCACCTCAGCAGTGGTGGCGTTTGCCCACTCTTCTGGCTCCTTAGAAGCTAGGGCAGTCCTTAAAACCAGAGAGGTGGGCACACGCAGCCCCTTTCCAGTGGGTCAGCTGAGTGTTTTGTTGGAGCTGCTGTCCTTGCTTTAGATGGTGGTTCCTGGCCCCTGCCTGCACCAGTCCTGAGGAGCCAGGTCCTCCGGGTCCCCACCTTGCTTGGCTCTGGGCTGTAGCCCTGGTTTGCAGATGAGGAACCTGGAGGAGGTATTACAGTCTCCCAGCTTCACTGCCCTCCAGGGACCATAGGCCCCCACCCTATGCCTGGTGACAAGCCTTGCCCCCAGGAGCTGCCACATGCAGGATTGCTGCTTTATAGTTCTCTGCTCCTAGTCCTCTGCCTGGTTCTGGAGCATCAGAGGTTCCCAGGGGAAGACTATGAACCCCTTTGTGTGTGTGTGTGCGCATGCATGTGTGTGCATGTGCATGTGTGTACATGAGTGTGGACAGCTCCTCACCTGCATTATCTCCCAGCCACTCGCCTCTCCATTCTGCTAATTCCTTTCTCTGTGAGTTCTGTCCTTAGCACTGTTCTGGGTGTTTATACTTGCTGTCTTATTTAATCCTCACAAGAATGTTTATGAAGTGGGCATAATTATCTCCATTTTGTAGGTAAGGAGACACTTGGCTTCCCTGAGCCTGAAACTTGCCCAAAGCTAATCAGTTTATGGCAGAGCTAGGATTCACACCAGAGCCTGTGTCTTAGTCTGGGATGCCCCCGAAGACGCTGAGGCTAGGAGTCAGGGCAAGCAGTTTCTTTGGGGGATGATGCCAGGAGGCACTGTGAAAGGGCTCAAAGCAGTGAAGGGGCACTCCTGAGGGAGGCTCTGTGCCGGTGCCTGCTTGGCCCTGCGGGGCCCTGCTGAGAACCTGAGTGGACAGACTCAGCATTTTCCCAGGAGAGGAGAGGACTTGAGGTCTTCTTTTTTTTTAAGAGCTTTATTGAAATATAATTCACATTCTATGCAATTATCCCATTTAAAGTGTACAATTCTTCTTCTTTTTTTTAAATGGCGGCCTGGAGCTGTGGAAAGAGCACTGGACTAGGAGTCAGGAGGAGTCACTTCCCCTCTCCAGGCCTCAGTTTCACCACTGAATACAAGAGTTCTTCAATAACTATCCCATCCTTCCCCAAGGACCCACATTGTCAGGCCCCAAGCCGAGGGGCCAGAACCCCACCCAGGGATCAGGCCTTGCCCCCAAGGCTTACCAAAGTGTACAATTGAATGGCTTTTAGTGTATTCACAGAGTTGGGCATTCACCACCACAATTGATTTTATAACACGTTCATCATTCCAAAAAGAAACGCCATACTTCTTTGCCATCATCCCCTAGCCTCTCCGTCCCTCCCAGCTGTAGATAACCAGTAATCCACTTTCCATCTCTATAGATTTGCCTGACGCTCGGGTTTGTGTCCACCAAAATCTCGTCCTCCATCAGCTGGATCCCTCCTGGGTGCTAATTCCCTGGCATGTCCAGACTGCCCATACTGTAGGGTCACGGCCAAGCCCGCGTCCACCCAGACAACACAGGACACAACCAGGCAGAGAGGCCTGAAAGCTGACGGCCTCAGTGGCCTGGGGGCCTCAGGGATGTGAGCCAGGGTCCGGCAGCACCTGCTTACCGTGCCTCTTCCCTGTGCGTCTCGGCATCCTCTTCTCATCCGAGGGTCTTCTTTGCTTCCCTCTGTTAAATGGCATCTCTTTTCTTTCCGGGTCCAGGAAGGCTGTTGTGAAAAGTCTCTCCTCATTACATCCATCCATTGATTGCGTCCTCTTCCTGAGAGGGAGAGAATGTGGTTTAAGAGAGGAGGGTCAGGGATGCCTCCTGAGCGGAGATCTGAAGGAAGCAGGAGACTGGACAGCTGGGCAGAGTGCTGGGGAAGAGCACCCATGCACAAAGGAGGGGAAGCAGGGATGGGCTGGGAGTGGGCAAGGATCAGATGGGCAGCCTGGGGACATGGAGTGGTGGCCTTGAGGGGTGAGGGGCATGATGAAGTGGGCCAAGCGTGTGGGAGCAGCAGATCCTGCAAGCAGGCTCTTGGTGACCTTGGTAAAGAGTTTGGATTTTATTCCAGAAGCATTGGGAAGCCTTGAAGAGTGTTAAGCAAGGATGCACCCTGATCTGACTTCCTGTCGAGACCTAGTCTATTTGCCTAGGACTTCAGCCCTTTAGCAGTGGATCCCTGTTAGCCCTCTACAACCCCACCTGGCCCTCATCTAGCCATTAAACTCCAGTCTCCTGACGTGGGCCCTGTCACTAGCACTCTTGCTAGCCCAAAGAGCACTTTGTGCAAAGTAGGGGAAGGCACAAGACTAAAGTATCATGCCCTCCTCTTGTCAGATCTCCCAGAGGCCTGCTTCTGCTAGACATATCTGGTAGTGACTGGCACATACTACTATACTCCTAGGACCCAAGTCCCAGCTGCCTGGACAAAAATGAATTCTTTCTTTTATCTATAGTAGAGTTTGTTCCCTCAACACTGACTCGCTGCCAATATCCAGCTAATTTGGGATCCATCCTCCTGGCATCACTGAGGTTCCCCTTCCTTGCCCAGCTGTGTTATAGATCAGTGGAGAGTAGGTTCGGGTGGTGCTTTTCCTAGCTCTCTTCTAGTCACCTGTGTGGACAGCCCCTGGGTCACCCCAGCTGCCTGGGCCTCACGAAGGGCCCGCAGGCCTCCACCAGCCTTTCAGGGCCATGCCTGTGAGACTCTGCTCGGGTCATCAGCACGCGTGTGCAGAGGGCAGTTTGCTTTCAGCTCCCTCTGAGTTCCTGCTGTGGGCACCCCCGTGGACTGGTGTGGGAGCTGTTTGAGGCTGGGGATGCTTGTGAGGCTCTCAGCTCTCCCACCTAGAAGTGGCCCGCTTTGGCTGTGCCCCATTTATTCTGGAAGTGCTGCCCTGGGCATTGTTCCCCCACTGACAGCCAGGCAGGCCTTGGCTCCCGGTGTGAGGGGGGAGGGGAGTGAGGAGTGGTGGAGGCGGATGGGGAGAAACAGGCCCTGGGCCCAGGGCACCTGTCAAGGGAAATATTTCATTGTTGTCAAATGGGCCGAGATTCCTTTAGCTACAACCTGCCCTCCTCTTTTAGAATACAGTGATTTCCCAAAATGGCAAATGGAAACTGAAACACTACATTAAATAGCATTTCTATGCAATTAAAACACATTAAAATGGCAATTAAGTTTCGCAAACAGCCTTCTCTATGTTCACGGGTTGATTAGGCGGTTTGTGTTGTTTTTGAAAGATGGTTGTTGTAACTAAAGGCTGAGTTGTCTTTTTATGGATTGAGCCGTTCCATGGGAGTCAAGGAACCCTGAATTCTAAATCTTATTCTTCCCTTGGCAATTTCAGTTTATTTTTATTTTTAGCTCCTTATTATGGAAAATTTCAAGCATATACCAAAGTAGAGAGGATACTATAACACGCCTCCGTGTACCCATCACTCGGCTTCAACAGTGATCAACTCGTGGGCCGTCTCCCTTTGGTTATTTTTTCCCCTAAGGTATGAGTTATCTTTTTTCCTAAAGAGAAAAATCATGTAGGAAAATTCTGGTGAGAGAAACTGACATGGACTGGGAAGTTTCTATGCCCTAGGACTGTGGGTACAATGAGTGAGATGAAAGGCACCCGGCCCCAAGGAGCTTCAGGTCCTGCTGGGAAACTGATGAGTCAAATACAAGAACTGCACAACACACAAGTGCTGTTGTCTCTAAAGGTAGTAGGGAGCATGTGAGAGTGAATGGTCCCCACCCCAGCTGGGAGTGCTCAGGGACAGCGTCCTGGTCTAAGCTGACCCAAATAGTGAAAGGGAAAAGCCTTTGAGCTGACGGACAGTGTTCCTCCCTTTTTGGGACCTGGGGCCACCTTGCTGTCAAGGATGCTTTTCTTGAGAGATGAGGCACCGAGTCCTGTTGGATCTGCCTCTGTAAATCTCTACCATCTGTCCTCTCTCCCTGCCCCCCGCCCCTCCCCACCCCCTCCTCAGAGGTTCCTCTGGTCCCTCTCTTTTGGTAACATCTTCTAGCTGCCTTACCGCCTTCAGCCTCGCCCCTGTCCTGGCTGCCTCCTGGATGTCTGGTTAACCTTTCTGAAACACACTCTGATCCTGTCCTTACCTTGCTGAGCCTCGCTCTGCCTCCAGCAGCTCCCCTTCCTCCACAGATGGAAATCCGAACTTCTTGGTTTGCAGTTGCCAGAGTTGCTTTTTTGCTTCGTTCAGTTTCAGTCACAGTGAGACTCCTCCCACTAGAGCCTCGCCACCCTGGGGGTTCACTGGCAAAGGATATAAAGAGACAAAAATGCCTTATGAGCCAGTGAGAGGCTGGGGTTGGCCTCCCCAGGAGTGTACCTCTCCCCTCTCTCTGATTCCCCGCAGGCAGGCTGTGCAGTTGTCAGGAGACCCCCTGCTGGCAGAATGCAACCAGATTTGGGGAGGGGGGCAGTCCTGGGTAGATGTCACTACTCACCTCCTACTGAAGCTTGTCCACTGCATAACAAGCTAAATTACTCGTGTTTCTCTCTGTCTTCCATTTTCCCCCTTGTGGGCTTCATGGTCTAGAAAGGACTCCATCAGGGCTGGCAACAGAGCCTTTTAATAAAGGTTAGGCTTCTAAGGAACACTCTCCAAGGTTCCCACAGGGCCTTGATGGCCTCTCTCCTTGTTTATGTATGCGGGCCCTCTTAAAATGGGCTCATCTCTTCTTTTTCTCTTTTGCCTTCCCCATGGGGAAAGGAGAGCTATTACCTTTCTCATTTTGACAACTGAGGAATTTAGTAATCGCTCAGGATCCATAGTGACTAGTTGCAGAGGAGTATTAGGACTCAGAGCTCACAGTTTTGCAGGACCGGCAGAGCCATCCTCAGCACGTGGTCCCAGGGTTGCGGGATGGACTGTAGAACCCCTTCAATCTGAAACTAGCATCTAAGGGGTAGAGAAGCGGCCCTTCTTTATCTCCTTGTCTGCCTCCTGGGTAGCTTGCTCCAGATTGCAAGGCCTCCTTCAGAGAGCAGAGGGGTGCAAGATGCATCTCAGGGATGTAGGGTTCCTTGGAGAAGATTGAAACATGCAGGAGTTACCTGAGGGCACCCCACAGGCTTGACAGAGCAGCCCCATCTCCCAGCTGCCTGCCACAATTGGCACCATTTCTTCCTCACCCATGGCAGAGTCCCTCTTTCAGCCCAAGACTCCTACCCAGGAGAACTGCTTTTGTCCTTCCAGGCTGACCAAGACATGTTTGTTCTAGAAGCAACCACATCCTCCCAACGTCATGCTTGGCTTCTCTGAGCTCGGAGCACACAGCACCCTCTGTGTACTTTTCTTGGCCACCCAGGATGGATGTCGTCTTGGCCAACATTTATATTCTCTCCCGGGTCACCATTCCTCAGAGCCTGAAATCACCCCAGGGGCTGCTGACAGTAACTGGGGATGTCAAAGACCTCAAAATGGGAGTGCTGTTTCCTCTGGTTTTTGCCTATCTTATTGATTTTCATATGTAGCTTTTTTGAGGAATGACACAAGTTTGGGGTATCCTTCCAGCTAGTCCATTTCTTTTTGTTCCCTTTTTATTTTTATGGTGGTTGTTTTTCCTATTAGATTAGACATTACTCTAGATAAGACTTCAAGATAGATATACGATAATGAAAATCAATCATTTAATAAAAAATATTCCTTGACTGCAGCTGCGTGCCGGGGCCATTCTGGGTCTAGGGAATTCGGTGGTGAAGGATGAAGAGAGGTTCCCTCTTTTCACGGTGTTTACAGGCTACCATAGGGAGAGACATGAAACCAACCAGTCCCCAAATAAATAAAAACAGAAACCCTGAGCCTGTGATAAATGTCATGTAGGAAATTGAATAGGGTGACAGAAGTGTGACATGGGGACAGCTGCAGGTATGAAGGACAGGAAGGACTAGCTGTGGGGAAAGGGTTGGGACCAGGAGTTCTCATCCGGGAGGGAGTAGCTCATGAAAGGCCCCAGGGGAGAGAGCACTTGGCCCCTTCTGGGAACTAGATGACAGGCAGGGAGGCTGGAGAGCAGAGATTGCAGCCAGGGCTGGATCATGCCGGGGCAAGCAGGTTGCGTTTTATTCTTAGCTCAAGTAGAAGCCTTTAGAGAGGTTTAAGCAGGGGCATGACATGATCTGACCTAGTTTATAAAAATAGAAACGATGTGCGAGGATGCTCATCAGTAATTGCTGCCTCGTGTATCTTCTTTCTTATTTTCTACTGATTTTGTACATTTCCTGTTTTCCTTGACTTTTGAAGAAAACAATTACTTGATCTTCACATCATCATTTTTCCTGGTCCTTTTCTTTGGTTCCAAGTTATAACCCAGAAATTGCTTTCCCCAGGGAACTCTAGTTGAGTGGTTTGCCATCACTTAAAGTCATCGTGACCTGCCATGCTTTGAATATGGTGTTACTCAAAGTCCTGGATAACTGTGAGATTTAATCAGGATACCGTTAATCACCCAAGAGACATAGGCCAGCATGTGTTACTAAAATCAATATAACTTGAGGTTGTTATTTCCGGAACGTCTCCTCACTCAGTGAGTCACCAGGAAGCTTCAGAAGAGCTATATTCATCCCCCAAAATGTGGCTTTCCCTAAACATGATTTGGACATACGCTCACTCTGCTCCTTGGGTGGAGGGAGAAAAGATGGATGTTCTGAATAACACATATTTCTAAAAGCCCATTGTCAGACAAGATTAAATCCTTTGCCTGGAAGGAAATTGGAAGATTCTCTTGGTTCTAGTAAATGGTTGCATGCTTATTTTTGCCTGTCTCTTGCTTGGGTTAGGTAAATCATTGAATCAGTGCGCGTTGGCCAATTCATTCATTTATTCTCACACACATTCATTTTGTAACCACATACTCTGCCAGATGTCCTGGAGGGCACTGAGAGGAGAAAGATATCACTTCTTCCCTTCAGGAAATTACAAGGATTCTTCAAAGTTATGATTGAGAATCATTTAGGCATATTTCTGTTTTCCGAGTTAAAGTGTTAGCATTAGAAAAAGCCAGGAGGGACCATTCAAGTTGGCTCAGAGGGTGTGATATAGAGAAGTGTGAGGTAGAAGTGGGTTCAGCAGTTATTCTAAGGAGGTGTGTGTAACTACTGTGTAAATGTAGGATGCAGGAGGGGTGGGTAGATAGACGGAAGTGAACTGTGGCCATTATGCAACCAGAAGGCAGCAGTATTCATTCATTCAGTTAACATTGATTGAACATTTACTGTATGCTGGGCTTTGTATGAGGCTCTGAGAAATTAGTAAGATGCAGTCCTGGCCTCAAAGAGTTCATAGTTCGAGTGGGAGACGTACATTGAGATAGGTAATTGTAATACATTGGGGCTAGACTATGGCTCATTTATGCACGGGGTCCCGTGGAGACCAAAAGTTGGGGGGCTTCCGATCCTGTGTGGCCTCTCCATGGACTCTTCCTGAGAAAGTGGTGCTAGAATTCCATGTTAAAGGAAGTGGGATGGGATGTCTGGGCAGAGGGACCAGCATCGGCAAGGACAAGGAGGTAGGAAGCAGGATGGTGTGTGTGGAAGCTACAAATGCATATTTGAAGTGGATGGCAGATGGCGGGAAAGGCAGGTAGAAGGAGGGACCACCCTGTCTTGGCCTGGCATCCGGATGCCACTAGATTGACCATTTTATTCTCAGTCAGTGGGGTTCCTGGAAAGATTACCAGGTGGGGCAGGGGGTTAGGAGTCTATGGTAAGCTTGGTAGGAGAGGATGGGGCAGGGGCTGCAGGGACCCAGCAAAAGGACTTTAGGAAGAGAAAGTAGGAGAGGACGAACAGGAGCAGCCAGTGGGTAGCTTGGATTAAGTTTTGCTGAGTGGCTAATGATGCCACTCTCCTCTGTTTCACTGTAGAACCTACAGTAAAATCTGCTGAGGGGTCAGTGTTATCTTTTGGCACTCTCTGAACTACAAAGCTAACTTCCAGGTGTTGCGGGGAGAGCAAAAGCTGCCTGTGGGAGATTACTGAGAGCCATGGGGAGCCACTGAAGATTCTGGATGTGTGCGCATGTGTGTGCTTGCGTATGTGTGCATGTGTAGCGAGTACTGGGATTCCAGAATGTCACACACACCTCTTTGTAGCGTAACAGAGCTGTGACTGTGGATGCTCAGACAGATGCCAGCTCTGTTTCCAAAGGCAGATTCTAGGGCTGGCGTGCATTTGTGCATGTGTGCATTTGTATGCTAGTGAGTCAGGCAAAAGCCAGGCTTAGCACACCTGTCCCCAGGTGGCCAGAGCAGCCAGGTCTGCCCAATATAAAGGCTACATTCTTCCCCCATTCTTGCTCATCTGCTCAGAGCACCTCCTCTAGCCTCTGTTCATCTCTTTCTCCGGGGTCTTGGCCACAGATTTCCAGGGCCTATCTGGGAACCCATCTTTGTATTAACTGCGGCTACCCACACCTTCTCCATGGAAGTCCTTGGAACCCTAGTGCCAACATGACAGCCTTTCTGCTTCTAGCAAGTGAGAACATCAGTTCAGTCAGATCATGGTGGCTGAACTAGCTCTGGGCCTGCTGCCGACTAAGGCAGCTCCACTCCGTTTTTCTTGGACTTCTCACACCCAGGCTCTGAGCCCAGCATGTTTCACCACACTGACTTGCATGGAAAATGATTTCTTCCTGATACATTTGGTGGCAGGTTGAATATCATCAATCACACAGCAAGAAAGGACACAGATTACCAGCTGATGGCATTGTTGTGTTTATGACACATCTGAAGCAGTAACAGATGATCTGTATTAAAACTGTAACTGTTGAGTGAGTACTCCCAGAATCATAGTTTTTTTCCATTAAAGTTTTGATTCTAGAAGAAGTCTTAGAACATTAGGCCATTAGGGCTCCTGGAAAGCTTCTTGTCCAAATGTCTTGTTTTACAAACAAAGAAACCCAAGTACAGTGACATTAGGTGAGTTGCCCAAGGTCATTGAGCTAGTTAGAGATGAAGCTGAGAATAAAACCCGGGCCCCTGACATCCATTCCAAGGTTCTTTTCGTAGCCCTGTGGGGCCTCGGGATCCAGGTTTTGTCTTCTCTTGGAGAAAAAAGCAGAACATGCCAGAAGTGCACAGCGTTGATATGTTCCTGGCACAACATGAGCTCTGGGCTGTGAGCAGTCCTCACACCCTTTCTGAGGGGATGTAGGTGACTCTTGGGGCCTCTGCTGGCGTGGACTGACCACGCCCATTAGCCCTGCTCTTCAGGCCAGTGAGATGGTCACAGAACTGGGCCTCCTACTTGATGGAATCCAGTTTCACCTGAGGTCGTGTCTTTCTTTTTTTAAACGTTACTTTATCGAGGTCATATTGGCTTATGACATTGTGTAAATTGCAGGTGTACATTATTATATTTCAGTTTCTGTATAGACTGTATCATGTCTAGTTTTTATCAGTCACCATACATACGTGCCCCTTTACCCTTTTTGCCTGCCCTCCACCCACTTCCCCTCTGGTAGCCACTAATCTATTCTCCTTATCTATGTGTTTATTTTTTTTAGATTTCACATATGAGTGAATCATACAGTATTTGCCTTTCTCTGTTTGACTTATTTTGTTTAGCATAATACCCTCAAGGTCCATCTACATTGTTGCAAGTGGCAGGATTTTGTTTGTTGTTAGGTCTGAGTAGTATTCCATTGTATATATATACCACATCTTCTTTATCCATTCATTCATTGATGAGTGCTTGGGTTGCTTCCATGTTTTGGCTATTGAATTGAAAATAGAAATACCATATGATCCAGCTATTCCACTATAGGGTATTTATCCAAAGAGCATAAAATCAATAATTCAAAAGGATTTATGCACCCCTATGTGCATTGCAGCATTATTCACAATAGCCAAGATGTGGGGTCATTTCTTGATTCATTAAGGATGTTTGGATCAGTAGGGGAATGAGTCATCTAAGCAAATGGTTCTCAAAGTTTGCTTTCTGGACCAGCATCATCAGCATCCCCTGAGAACTTACTAAAAATGCAGATTCCCAGCACTCCTCTCCCCAGACCTACTAAGGCACTCTGGGGGTGGTCCCAACAAATCCTCTAGATGATTCTGATGCCACCCGCATCTGAGGGCCATTGGTCTAGGCTGTCCCCAATACGTAGAGCTCTGACAGAACTTAACTCAAAGTCCACACATGACCCCAGTGTCCACCTGGCTGAGCAGATGGCTGTGCTCAACCAGAAGTATTTCCTAAAATATTTGAAAATTGCCTTTGAAGAAAGATGTCCAAGAAAGGGAAGTCACTGTGTTCCCAAGAGTCTAGCTTTTCTGTGTTAATCTTATGGACACTGGTGAGAGAGTCTATCAGCAAGGTCTCTGATTTGTTCGGCAGGCAGGCGTAGGCTGTCCTCGTGCTGAAGTTCACACCGCCGCCCTTGCTTCATTGTTTTTTGCTTTTGTCCAATAGATCTTTGCCCATGTTTTTAACCTTTCTATGTTGCTTTGTTTTGAGCATGTTGTTTGTGAGTAGTACATGGAAGGAGTTTGTTTCTAAACTCCAGATTAGAGTCTGTACATTTGAGTACAGGACTCTGAGCTCTCTGTGATGACTGTCAGAATTGTCACCACTGCCCCATCTCGGTGCTCTGGGCTGTCTAATTTGCAGACCTCCATGGCCTTTGTTTTCTATCTTTTTCTCTGATATATATTTTCTTTGTTTTATTGTTTCTGGTGATTTGGAAAAATACACACTTTCCTTTTAGTTGTATTATTTTTTATTTATATTTTCAAAAACACTTGAAGCCTATATCTTTAATGATCAAAGTCAAGAAGAAATCTCTATTGACTGACTTTTCTCACAATAAGACAAAACATTGAGCTCATTTAAATGTTTCCTGCCTCTTCTCTTCCTCCCTCCTTTCCTGCTCTCTATGAATAAAATCGGAGGTTTTAGGCCTACATTATTACCAGTTTATTAATTTTTACATTAGCTCTCTTCTCTTTGAAGAATAGGATTTGACAATCACTTTTACTTCTGTGACCACATCTATAATAATTATTAGACTTACCAGTTTAGATGTTTTCAGTACCAGCCACAAGTTCTTTTAGTCCACACTGCTCCCACTCTTCCTTCTTCACTTTGATTCTTCTCTTGGTGAGATGTTAGACTTTTTTCTCAGAAAAGAGTCAATGTGATTGCTGCTTACATGCGGTGCCAGGAATAGAAACAGGACCTAGGTAATTTTGATTTCCTTCCCTCTGCCTCTCAAACACGGACATCTTTTCCTGAATCTGCAGCCAATTCCTCACAAACTGGTTGAGCCTAATCAGAGGACCAGACAAGACTTCTCACATTGCAGTGCAAAATATGTTCTTTTGCAAACTGGAACCACACCAAAGCCGTGCTTTCCACCTTTCCAGACACAACCCTGCTTCAGTGGCTTTGCTGACATGGTTGCATCTGGTTAAAATGCCCTCCTTGTCTGCCAATGCCCAGAAGCAAGGTCAGCCATCTCAGTGCCACCTCCTCCATGCAGCACACCTGCATCTCCAAAGTCAATGTAATCTCTCCACGGCCCCTTCATCTGCACCTCACTTATGGTGATGATCATTTTCTTTGCTTTATTAGTTATTAAATTTCATACCCCTGTCACTTCCATCAACCTCCGAGCTCTGTTAGATTCTTTCATTAGAATTTTAAGATAGAATCTGGTCCTATTTATTTTTGTGTCCAGCCTGTATTCTGCACAATGTAGCACAAAGAAGACATTCCATCCTTCATTGTTGTAATAATTATGATTGTTGATGGAGATATCCAATAAACTCTGAATGAATGAAGTTAAAACAGCATATGTGCAACATCCCTTCAGTGAAAAAAATAAAGAAGGAAGGTCTAAAGAGAGTTTAGTATGATGTATAAAAATCATACAGAAAAACCATTATATAGGTCATTAGGCAATACAAATCCATAGCAGAGAAAATTAGAACAAAGTCATCACGTAAGGCCACCGTTTAAGTGTGAAGAACTGCTGTTTTCCCCTGCTTGTGTGAGATGAGTCCTCTGAGAATGTCATTTGGTTTCCTGGTATGTAATTGAAAGGAGCTGTAGGACTGGAGATTTCAAAGCTGCAGCTACGTGGAGATCCATTTTCCCTCCTTTCTGGCCTGATTATTATCCTGTCCTCCACAGGCTGGCACTGAAGGCTCGCTTTCCTCTTGACCTCAAGGCTTGGGTAAACTTTTAACTGTCTTTTCTCACTGTGCTCATTTTATCATTGGTTTGTTAATAAATATTTGCCATCTGTAGCAAATTTTAAAATCTAGCAAAATCTTAAAATGTCTACAGTCAAAAGTGAGATAAGGAACTTGGCATTTCATAAGAAGAGACCTTGATTTGTTCCTTAAGCACCCACATGTGTGTGCACACACGCACGCGCTCACACACCCACACACACTACCCACCACCATCCCTCTTCTGTATTTATTCCTCTTTTCTTCACTTTTGAAATACGACTGTTGAACCAAGGGTTTTACCAAAATTCCCTTCAGTTTTGAGGGCCAAGTAATCAAGGCTATGTGCCAAACCCCAAGGGTCTCTGCAGGGAGATATAAAATAGGCAGAGAGGCTGAAAATGATTCATCACGGAGCAGGGAGCTCTCCCCTCTCCTTGCAGTCTAGGGCACAAGACTATTGAGTGCCCCTGGATCTCATTTTGCAGTATTTGCTATCACCTCGTTATCTGAGAATTCTTTCTGGATTTTTTTGCTAGAAGGTATTAGACAGGTGTATACACACGTGTCTCTGACGTCATATCAGGTATGATGTCCTGTGAGCTGATTCTAGCTGAGAATGCTCCATCAGAGGTGGCCAGTGCTCTAGTCTTGTCCCTTTGCATCAGCAACAGCAAAATTAAGAAGAGTGCTTATGCTGTGTTATGTGGCATAACCAGTGACCTCAAATCTTGGTGGCCTCACCAACAAAAGGTCATTGGTGCTCATGTCAGATGTCATCTGAGGTTGGAGGCAATCCTGCAACTCTTCTCCAGACTGTGGGCTGAGTGGTGTCTCTTCCAATTCTTCTCAGTTGGGAACTCAGGTCAAAGAGTAGTACATGTGGTACATGCTATTCTTCTGGAAGGGGCAGGAGCAATCAGCCAAACCACACAAGGTCACCTGAAGATCTTGTTTGACTATGGCTTCCATCACCTCCATTCACATGCCATTGGCCCAAGCAAGTCAAACGACCAAGCTAATGATCAGTGAGTGGGAAAGTACCCAGGAAAGCATGGTCAGAGCAGGGAGAAGACAAACAATTGTGTTCAATTAATATAAACTATCTCCCTTTATAATTCTAGTATATTCAGGGGGGAATTAGAAATCCTAGTGAAATTAGTTACCAAATGGTAGCCATCACCCACAAGCAAGGAAGAATAGTTTGGCTGGCTGGCTGGCTGGCTGGCTGGATGAATTTATAATCACCTATTTGCAGAAAAAATGTGAGGAGACTTACAGTAAAAGCACAGCTATATGAGACTTAAATCATGTGACATAAGAGTAAATGAGAAAAAAAAGATTGATTGTAAAATAAAATGCAAGGCTACATATAAAGTGGAAAAATAAAGCTTCAGGGATTGAAATGGCCCACGTGGCAGTCAGGGCAAAGAGAGAGCAGTGGAATACCTAGCTCTCATTTGGTGGTGGTGAGATGTGTACCAGTACATTAGGAGAGGCAACTTCTCCCCGCTCTGAGCTTTAAGAAGCATTTGTTCTTTGGTTCTTTGCCGAAAGGGATTGAGCAGTTTGTTGAACAATACTCTCAGTAGCAGGTTATGCATGCCACTTGCATCTCCTCTGCAGGCAGGGAAGGTGGAGTGCGTGTGTTACAGCTCATCTGGATGATTAATAATCCGTGAATTTTGGTTATGTTTACTTTAGCGTTTGCAAAGCTAATTATGCAATCAAGAATTCATTGTTACAAAAGTGTTGCTTAAGTTAGACTCCTGGGCTTTTCTATGGAAAGCTTTTAAAGTATAAATACTTATGAAATGTAAATAAACTTTTGGTTAAAAATAAAGATTAATTGTGATAATCAAAGTAGAAGTATTTACTAAACAATGAGCTTTGTGCTTAGAAAGGAGAACAGGAACAAATAATTAATTAGTTGGTGGCTCGGGCAACATTTGGCTACTCATCATTTCTCCTACTTCCCTGGTCAACTGCCATCCAATGACAGAGTTCTGCTGAGCAGGTGGCAAGTCCTGGGGCACTGCTGTCCCTTCAGCACAGTTAATATACTCCTGATCATCTGGGTTGACTGAGGTTTTGTTTTGAGTTGGAGTCATGTGTAAAATTTTTATTTCTATTATCCTGGTTAATTGTGAGTTAATAGCATTTTTGTTTGTCAGTGTAATACACACACACACACACACACTTCTCTTAGACTATTTTAGGAGGAATGTTAGGAGATAAATACCTCATTCCCTATCTCAGTCACTCTTGAAGTGTGGTCTGGGAACACCCACATCAGGAGCACTTGAGGGGCACTGCTATCAACAGTGATTGCACAAATCCTCTAAATCAGCGTCTTTGGAGGAGCACAGGAATTTTCTTTTTAACCAGCTCTCCAACTGGAGGCACACAATGATCTAGATCAGCACTGTCCAGTAGAGCTTTCTATGCTGATGGAAATGTTCCATATGTGCACTCTGCAATATGGTAGCCACATGTGGCTACGTGAGCACTTCAAATGTGGCCAGCAACTGAGTAACTGAATTCTTTTTAAGTTTATTTTATTAATTTATAGTAAAATTTAAACAGCTACATGTGGCTAGTGGCTGCTGTATTGGATAGTGCAGCAATTCAGCAGCAGTAACAGATATAGTAACAATAGTAGTAACAACAGCCAGTACTTGTGTGTGACTTGACTCTTGGGCTTTTCAAGTTGACTATGTGCCAGACACTATTCTAAGTACTTTCCATATATTAACTCATTTAAACCTCACAAAATTCTAGGGTATTTCCTCAAGGCAGTGGCTCAGTTAGGGTCCAGTCGGGAACACAAGCCAAGCTAAGTATTTCAGAGAGGGTGTTAATGGCAAGTGCTCAGTTCACCTGGGGCCCCAGTGCAGGAGGCTCCAGGAACTCTGAGGTTCACTGGAGTCTGCAGCTCTTGTCTCCCTTCGCTTCTTGAGAGATGTAGACCCAAGCTGAGGACAAGGAATGCATCCTGTTTTCTTCTCCTGACTTCAAGCCTCCTGCCAGTGTCTCCCATTGGCAGAATCTAATTTTATGGCACATATAATCTGTACAGACTAATTTAACCAGAAATCTAATCAGAAAATATATAGGCAAAGGGGTCTGGAAAATGTCATCTGGGCACTCCCTGCCCCCATATCACAGTTCGGGGTTCAGCAGGGTAGGCTTGGCACTGAGGAAAAATACATGCGTCACCTACACAGAGTTTTGTGATCAGCACCTCTCTTAAATGTACTTGTGTCTAAATGTATTAATGATGTCATGACTTCCCGAACTCAGTAGCACAGGTTAAACAATGTCATCTGAGATGACTTGGATCTAAGGATCAAATCTTGACTAATGGTCAATGTCCACATTCACCTCAGCTAGGTTCTGTGCATAGGTTTGTATGCACAGGGGGGCTGTCAGCCCCTTTCACAGGGACTTCAACCCTGTTCTCCTAGTTGGTCTCCTCTCTGATGAGCCTTGGGGGCTCTCTTAGGCAGTTGGCTTGAAGCTCTAGAGGCAAGCCTGAGGGACCAGCTTCTTGCTTTTCCCCACCCTGTCCGTGGTCCCACAAAGCTCACTACTCCCAAGTGGGGAGTGAGAAAGGAATAAAAAATACGTGGAAGAGAAGTTATCTCTTGCTATACCTATTTACAGGTTCTGGGCTTCTCTCCAGTAAAAACCCCATTGCATTAGTAGGGCCTCTGTTCTCCTCCTTTTGGCCTGGGTTGTACCAGCTCTTCCTCTTTGGAGATGGACTGCGCGAGTATGCGCCCCTACCTCCACCCACCAACCCCGAGTGAGGGAGGAGAGTAGTCAACGCTCATATTTCCCTTTCACCCAGCACTCAGTCCAAGACATTTAGAAATATATTTCTTAATAAAAATTAGAATTATCGAGGAGGATTTATGTTCATCACGTGGCTTAAACATCCTCACATGGAAGTGAAGTTAAGGAATTGAGGCAGGAGCCAACATGAGTTGGTACTCTGAGTGACTAGCTCATGAATTTATTAAACTGTAGGGGAACAAAAATGTGTCCATCTTTGCTGCCAGAATCCATCAAATAAAGGTGAAGTATAATGTCTTAGAAAATAGATTAGGGAGGATCGTGAGACTATGTATTCTTGCTGCTTGCAGTTGCTGATGACACACTTTTTTTTTTTTAAATTTCTGCTTCCTGTAGCAAACAATTTCAGAGTGATACTCTTTCTTTGAGACTTTGAGGAAGAGAAAGATATTCTCTTTCCCTTGCATTGCAGTATTTTTCCACAGACTCTTGTCCCTGGGAGAGACCCTGGGCAAGATGGTTGGTTATCTCAGGCTTGAGTTGCTGGTCAGAGCAACTGCCTCCATCCTTACAGCCAGGGGCAGAGGATGTGCACAGATCACAGGTGTAAATCTTGAAGCTTCATTCATGTGCCTCTGCTGGGCCGAGGTGGCATCATCTCTCTGCCCCCTCCCTGGGGGTCTCTAAGGCTATGTAGGTTTGCTTTTGCATGTTTGTTTTGGATTTCTTTGCCTGCATTTTGTATATTGAGTCTTGCGGTCTCAGTGTTACCTCCTCCCTTCTCTGCCCACTGATGAGACCTGCACTTCTGTGATACCGTGCACCATGTTCCCTCCAGCTCTATTTCCAGCCTGCTGTTTTCTGGGAGTTCCAGACTCACACCACCGAGTGTCCTGTCCCCCAAAGTGGTAGGAGCCAAGGTGCCCAGGGTTCTGTTTCTCTCCATCTCTGAGCCTTTGGGCCAGTGGGAAGATGGTGAAGAAGCGCCATATAGCTTTCAATCATCCTTCAAGAGGGCAAGAATGATGTTTCAAGAGAGAAGCCACAATTGTGTTTCTCTATCCAGCCCCGTTGACCTGTGGTTAGTAGATATTTCTGCCATGTTCTGGCACTCAGTTGCCTGAATTCAAATTTTAGAATGATCAGCAATTTTTATTTTCTTCTGCATTTTCATTCATCTTACTACCTGATGAGAAGGTGGCATGGGGGGTTCTAGCCAGATGCTAACTGACGTCCGAATCTGGCTCTCCTATTCTTATTCTCCTGTCTCTTTGTTCTGAAATGTTACCCAGGTTCATTCTCTCTGGCAGATGAGGACACCAGATTATATCTGTATGGAAAAGAAGGGCAGTTGAGTAAAATCTGCTACATTTCCTTTACTATCTATCTATTTTCGCCTGTGAAGTAAAAGTGTATAAAAATTCTATTTGGGGACCATTAAGTTCTGCTATCAAACGATCATTGTACAAACAATAAGTCATCCCACTTTGTGATGCTTTCTTCTAACATATGGCCTGCTAATGACCATACTGTCTTTGTCTCTAGAGTTTCATCAAGCATCTGTGTTAGAAAAAAGTGGTGGCCATCATACCCTTGATCAGGCGATCATGATTTCATTTTATCTGCTTATTAAGAAGACAGACACCATTTCTGGGCTAAGTGTCAAGACCCAACCGAGTTACTCAGCAATTGGAATATTAGTTGGTAAACATTAAGTATTTCTGCCCCTGAGGCTGATTTCCCTAAGGCAGTTTAATTTGTAGAAATAAATGCATTTAATTTCCAACAGTTGAAATTTTTGACTCTGTGTACTGTAATCCTGAAGCCGTGTCTATATAACACCCAGCCAGGCCATTATCGGAGCTTGTTGAGTAATAAAAATCAGTGAATTCAGTCTAACAACTCATTTTATGCTTCAACTGACTGTATTCACAATCAGTCTATTTGGGCGTTTAGCTCTCAAAGATTAAAGACCAAACATCAATGACTTCACAGCAAGAGAGATTGTTAGCAACTTTAGTCACTGCTCTTCTTAGAAACTCCTTTTCCCAGAGACACCTAAGAGGGCTAGGTGTCATTAGTAGACGTGTTCACCAGATTTCTGATTACACTATATACTTTGATTTTGGGAAGCTTCTACATCTGGGCCTCACCTTTTCTCCAGTTGGAGCAGCCTGGCACAGAGATCCAGGCCCTGGACCCAGCTATGGCCTGGGCGTTGTTTGTTGCTCAGGTGGGAGCAAAGAAGATGGGCCTTCAACACCAAAGAGCTCCTTAATAAGGGAGAGCACACAGGCGCAGATGTGTTTGAAGTGACTAAAAGTTTGCCCTTTAAAGGGATGAGTGATGGCAGGTGGTTGGCAAGATGTGGACTTGACAAAACAAGATTCTTCACGTCCTGACCCCACATAGTCAACCCCATCTCCCGGTTCCTCCTCCCTAGAGACACACACACAAGGACCCCATGCTCCTTCCCCTTGGGTTACTTTGAATGCCCTGCTCATGCAATGTACATTCAAACCTCCATTCCTTCCTCTATGAGCCCGTGATCTTTCTGCTGCTTCGGATGCCCATACTCATGTCTGCATCTTTGTCGGCCTGGTGATGGCCTATTCATTCTTTGAGACTCGGGCCAAACACCTTCTCCTTTTTACAGCTTTCCCCTAAATCAGCCTCTCTGCTTCAAAATTGTTGTTTCCATCCACCTTTAGTATTTCATATTGCATTGTATCACAGTTATTTGACTACACATAACAAATTATGAACTCTTCAATGGGGAGAATTGTGGCTTCTGTATCTTGTATCCTCAGTGCCTAGTCTAGGGTGGTGGATTGAATGGTGGCTCCCCAAAAGATTTGCCCACATCCTGACCTTTGGAACCTGAGATTGTGACCTTGTCTGGAAAGGGAGGTCTTTTCAGATGTGATTGAGTTGAGGATCTTGAGATGAGACCATCCTGGATTATCCAGGTGGCCCTAAGACTGATGGAAAGTGTCCTTGAAAGAGACACAAGAAGAGAAGACACAGATAGAGGAAAGAGCCAGGATTGGAGTTATGCAGTCACAGGCCAGGGAATGCCTGGGGCCACTGGAGGCTGAAGAGGCAAGGACAGATTCTCCCCTGGAGGCTTTGTGGGGAGTTGTGACCCGCCTGCATCTTGATTTTGGGCTTCTGGCCTACAGAATTCTGAGAATATAAGTTTCTGATGTAAGCCACCCAGTTTGTGGTAATTTGTTCCAGCAGCCATAGGAAATTGATATATATAGTAACTGGTACAAAGTTGGGGCTCACCGGTTAAATGAATAAACATTGAGAATTTTGTACTTAGAACACTTCAAGTGGTTAAAGATATTTAAAAGAAAAGCGAAAATTCTCAGCATATCTTCTGCCTCAATCATATTTTTATGAGTCCACTTGAAACCCTGAAAATCAGAGCTTTGCAATGCTATTTCAAGCACTCCATGAAGGATGAAACGGCCTCTTATTCCTTTCACTCATGGAGGGCAACTTCATCCCCTCTGCTTCCAGTGTTCAGCAGGGATGAAAGACCAAGAACTCCACTGTGCTTTCCAGTCAACCTGATAGGACATGGCAGATTGCAGAGCAAAAGTGCACGGAGAGATCATGAATTAACCTAATAAAGTTGATTTAAAGACCTTTAAACTTAAGAGCAAGTTCAGTCCCTGTCAAAGATCCTTCTAGTCCCTTGAAGTGATGAAATAAAATGATCAATCGCCCTTATCAACTTCGTTTTTTGGTAATGTGGTGGCAGGAATAACTTCTCCACTGTCAAATTAACCCTTATTTTATAAAGGGTTTCTCCAGTCTCGTCGCGGCTCCCTGTGAGCTCAGGAGCTGGGCCCGTGGAACGCGTTTCTCCTTCATCTCTCACCTCAGAGTCTGTTGGAGGGGGAGGCAGCCACGCAGGACTAACCATGGTTGGTGACTGCCGCTTATGCAAGTTACTGCGCTCGGCCCTTTGCTCAGGGAGGTTTTCTTGGAGGCTGAGTTTTTTAAATGTCATTTAAATTACAAAAATGGAAAAATATTTCTTGTAAAAAATTCAACCCTTCAAGAATTGTATAAGCCAAAAGTCCCTTATCTCACGCCCTTCCTTTGAACAGTTCGGTATGTAGCCTTCCAGATTCTTTTCTGTATTTATTTACGTGTGTGCCTGTACACATGCTCATAAACATACATGACACCTTCTACATAAACTCAACAAACGTTGTTTTCCAACAAATATTTTGATGGCACCTACAATGTGCCAAACTCCAAATACATCATTCATATTTTTCTGCAACTTGTTTTTTTTTCACTTAATATATGAAGGGCACATATCCATAGCTGGAATTTGGTTCTATTGCAGTCTTTTTGATAGTTGAGTGCCATCCCATTCGGCTCGTAAACAAATATTTATTGAGCACCTACTGTGTGCCAGCGATGTTCTAGGTGCTGGTCTTGCAGCAGTACACATGACAGACAGAAGTCTGTCTGTCCCGTGGACCATTTTAATCAGGACCTATTGATGGATACTAGGTTGTTTCTTTTCTATTCCAACAAATGCAACGGTTAATAGCCTTAATGTACGTTTACATTTCCTTACACAAGTATATTTCTGGACCAGTTTCCTAGAAGTAGAAGTCTTCTGTTCAGTCATGAACATGACAGTGTTTTAATTCACAAACCAGGACAGGAGGTTTGAACTGCCCAGGAAGACAGTGCTCACCGATGGGCCATTTTCTTTCTTAATAGGAGGTTAGTTACTGTCAATAGCTGCCTTAGATCCATGCCTTCTCCTTGGAATCTCTCCTCTGCACTGGCCCACCCTGGATTCTTTGAGCCACCACACAGAGTTGAGCTAAAGGAACAATGGCCACTTGTCACCAGGTGGTATGGAGAGAGAATTCTTTGGTTTCCTGTCCCCCCTCAGTTCCCATTCACAGCCCCCTTTACTGCGTAACTTGGTCACCATTCTATTCTTTTGCAACCTCTGACAACGTGAGGAGATTTGGACCGGAGCTGGAGCATTTCCCCTTGAATTCTTCCTGAGAACCAACATGATCAAGCTGCAAGTCTGAAACAAGAATAGAAAGGACAACTTAATTATAAATATGACCTCTTAGTGACTTGCACAGCATTTCTTTCTGAATTACTGCTGCTCTCTCATGAATACACATGGTGGCCCTTTTCAGAGAAGACTTCTCTAAGCAAAAGAGTTACTGAAGAAAGAGTGTCCTAATCAGGCCCTTTCATTCATTTGCTACCCAACAAATATTTATAGAGCTCTTACTAAATGAAAGACTGTGTTAAATGCTGTTGAGGATACACAAGGGGACTAAAACATGGGCACATTTTTAGAGCGGGAGAACTCAATATAGGTGAATAACTGCAATTTAAGGTGCAAAGCAATAAATGGCTAAGAGAGATGAAGAACAAAGCTTGCTTATAGTTCGAAGGAGGCAGCTGTCACTCTGCTCTGCTGTTGATTGCTCTGTAACTCTGGAAGAAGCCAATCTTCTTTAATAAAAGATAATGATAATCTTGAGAAGGTTATTGAAATTGGCAAGGATGTAGCTGGAGCAGGATACATAGATCTGCATTCTACTTTCCTTGTCCTTTTGAGAATTAAAATATACAGCAGATATTTTGCAAGCAGATTTACCCAGACTCCTCCTGCCAAGGTTAATGAATCCAGAGCCTCATCAGATTTAAGATCCCACCTGGCAGATGTGTTGAATCCCAATAACTTATAAATTTGAGCTATCAGAATATAGAAATCAAGCCTGTTTGATGTGGGAAGGTTTCTTAGGAACGAGATGCCTGAGCTGTTTGTTTTAGTGTCTCCAGGGAGAAAATTGCTAGACCTTTTAAAAAGAGAGCCCACACTCCAAAAAGAATTTCATTTTTCCCTCCCTATCCTTTGGTGAAAGAGTTTCAGTAACCCTTGGTTGAGTTATGGTTTCAACCAATGGTTGAGAATATGTTTCTCATCTTGTGCCCTACCTGTGAAATTGACCCTAACATGTTCCCATCCAGTTTATTTCCCCCTAAAATAGGGAACAAATGAATGATGCATTGTCTCCCTCCCACCCAAAATTATGAAGGCCCCAGTGAGAACTGGCTGCAGCCAGCAATTCACCTGTTTGCAAGCCAGCCCCTATCCTCTCTTTCATCCTCTGCAGCTGCAGGCTAATTCTGCCTAAGCAGATAGAGGGAGGTCTCAAAGACAAAGGATTATTGCTTTGTGGTTCTGGCCGGAGGCTGTTGTGGACTTCACACTGTGAAGACTCAGTTAACTCGGCAGTTTCTTCCATGAGCATCCCAGTTGGCATCTGCTATGGTCTGAATGTGTGTGTTCCTCCAAAATTCATGTGTTGAAATTCTAATGCCCAATGTGGTGGTATTAGGATGTGGGGTCTTTGGGAGGTGATTAAGTCATGAAGGCAGGCCCCTCATGAATGAGATTCATGCCCTTTTAAAAGAGACCTGAGCTTCTTGTTTCTTCCATCACGTGAGGATACAATGAGAAGTTTGCAAGCCAGAAGCGGGCCCTCATCTGAGCATGCTGGCACCCAGATCTCAGACTTCCAGCCTCCAGAACTGAGAAATAAATTTCTGTTGTTTATAAGCTACCCAGTCTGTAGTACTTTGTCATAGCAGCCCAAATAGACCAAGACAGCATCTCCCTTTCATTAAGAAATATTCGTCAAGAGGGCATGTAGTACAGAAGGAAGGCTCTTGGATTCTGAAGATTCTCTTTGGTTTTCAGCTTCATCATTGATGAGCTGTGTGATTTTGTGGAAGCCCCTTAAATCTTTCTGAGCTTCCATTTCTTCATCTGTAAGATGAGTAATTTAATATCTGCACCTTCATCGCATGGATTTCTTGAGGATCAAATGAATTATATGAATTTACCCAAAAAGCTTTATTTATAAATTATAAAGCTTTCTTCAAATGTAAAACATTTAGTAATTTCCACTATTGTTGGCAGCAGAGAGAAATTGCCAGGCCCCAGTGGCTGGCTGGCTGGTGTTTACGTGGCAGGATCCAACTTTTATATCTCTTAATCTCTTTTGCACATTTTCCATCTCTTTTTGTGCGCTGAGGGTAATTTCATCAGTCTATCCCTTTGAACACTCTATTTCTTTCTTCAGCTATGTATCATCTGCTATTTGACTTGCCTGCTGTGTTTTAAATTTCAAAGACTGTATTTTTCATTTCTAGAAATCTTGTTTAGTTGTTTTTCACATCTGCTTATTTATTTTTCATAGAGTCTTATTCTTATGTTCTTGATCCCTATTTTTATGCTTTTAATCATTTTGAACGTTTTTATTTTATGGCCTCTATCTGATAGTTCTATTATCTCAAGTTCTTGGGATTTCTAATCTTACTGTTTTTGCTGACTCATTCCTTGTGCTTTGTTTCCTCATCTTTGTAATTTTCGATTATGAGGTCACCTTTGGCGGAGCTTCCGGGTTGGAATTCTGGGTTGTCTGGCTCTGGGTTAACTGTGGGTCTGTCCAGTGAGGGTTTGCATTTGCTTTTGCCAGTCACTCATAGGTGTCATCAGCTGGGGGCTATGTTTCATCTAAACTTATGGCTCCGCTTTTCCTAACTATGCAGCTAATGTAAGTTAAAGTCTCAAACCCTCTTAGGAGCAAGTCAGCGTGTACTCTCAAGGGACACTGCCTCATGCCCAGAGCTCATGAGAAGACAGACAGGTTTCCTTGTGATTTGTGTTTAGAGCAGGTTTTCTGAAAGCAGACAACCTGCGTAATCACTGACTGAGAGTCAGGGGGATCCAGGTTGGCATTTTCTTTGCTTTGTTAAAGCAAAGCACTCAAATTCTCTGAACTTCAGTGTTTCCAACTCTCCAGAGCAGATGCTATTACCTATCTAAAAGCATTGCTGTGAGAATCAGATGGGATCACAAATACAGGTGGAGCTCCCGGCCTCGGACATGCCACAGAGAAAACAGTACATCAGTGGTAGCTGTTCTCCGTCTCCCTAGTTCAGAAGTGAGGAAACTCAGACCCAGAAAGACTCGGTTGCGGCACCAGTAGATAGGCACTGTGCTTTCTTCGTGCTCAAGCCATTAACCTCCTCTCAGAAACCCTATCATGGGTCCACTTGTCTGTACTTGGGTAAATTTGCCTGCCTTTAAACAGTAGAAGAGCTAAGGGTTTTATTTTTATCCTTTTCTTAAAATCTGTCTCAAACTTAGAAGTGCATCCTTGGCTTCAGCCTGCAGCGGGGGAGGAACCCAAGCTGAGAGAGGAGGGACTGTCGCTGTTTTCATTGATAATGAAGGCAATTTTCCAGTGATAAAGAAAGCAAAATAAAAGCGATCTCACATAATGACCTTCATTACTCATTCTCTGGTTTTTTCTGAACAATAGGTTATTAGCTATATGCAATAGGGGCTGAAGCTAATTGTTTTCCCTATTTTTCAAATAAAGAAATGAGTTGTATACAGTGATTTCTTAAGGACGCTTCTAGTGCTACTATTCTGTGAATTGCTTTGGTTGAGAGAAGTGTGGAAGAGTTAAAATTTCATGAAGACTGGGAGCTCTGTTGTCTTTTTGTTTTCTTGAGTGGTGGAGACACATTCCAGTCTCAGTCTATCCCTAAATGACAGCAGTGACAACAGCCTGTTCTTACCCCTTTGTGCGCATGGGTTTTCTGGGTTCAACCCCGTCCATGGGCCATGCCTCCCTGCCTTTCTTTGTGAGGAGGGAGGAGACTGGCTGGCCAGTCATTTTCCAGATCGTTTTCTCAGTGACTTAGACACAAGCATCTTCTCAGCCTTTGACCTGCTCCTCTGGGAGGGAACCAATTCCTGCCTGCCTCCCGTACAAGATTAGCATGAGGCCTTTAATAAAATAGGTATGCCTTGGAAGTGTGGAATCTGGCACAAATGGAAAGAAAAGGTGGCTCTGTTAGGGTGTTATGTTGTCTATATTGGATTGTGTACAGGAAAGAGTTAACATGGCAGGTCTAACTATTTATTCTTAAAAAGGCCCACTTACATGGTTGGCTCTTGGCTGACATCTAAGAACCTGGATTTCTGATAAGACTGGCTCACCACACCTAACCTGTTGGTACAAACAATATGGTTTATGCTTAGTATCTGCTTTCCTTCTGGGAGACTGGAATTTTGGTATATGCTAGGCAGAGTGTTCCTCCATGATCACCCTCCCAATGAAAACCAGGGGTACTGAGTCTCTGATAAGCCTTCCTGGTAGACACCATTTCACACATGTTGTCACAATTCTTTGCTGGGGGAATTAAGCACATCCTGTGTAACTCCACCAGGAGGGGATCTGGAAAGATTGTGCCTGCTTTCTCCAACTTTGTTCCATGCACCTTCCCTCTGCTGATTTTTCTTTGTGTCCTTTTGCTGTAATAAATCGTAGCCATGAGTGTGACTATGTGCTGAGTCCTATGTATCTTCCTAGGGAACGATCCAACATGGGGGTGGTCTTGGGGACATCCTAACAAAGATGACATTAAATCTGAGGTTTGAGTAACCCAGTGCGCTAGACTCCCCTAAGTATACCCCAGTGCCCTGATTTCACAGGGCTCAGAGCCCAGCTGTGACTCTCAGCGGGCCTAGAGTCTCAGAGAAAGAACAGGAGGCGGGGGGCCCAGCTGAAGCAGGAGGGATGTGGACTAGAGGAGCTGGGAAGATACACATTCTCTGGGGACAAGTGGCTGGATTCTGGAAGAACAGGAAGTGCTGAAATTGAGACGGGGCACGAAGAATCTGCCTACAGGAGAATATGAACCAGGGGAGGACCAGACCCATCACTCTGTGGACCACTCCCGATAGTGTGGCTCCCCCTGAGGCAAGAGCCAGGACCCACCCAAAGGTGAAGCAAACTGGTGGAAGGTCAGGTGGGGAGGAGGCTCTGTGGGCCTTGTCTGAGGGAACCTGGGTTCAAGTCTTGGCTACAGCACTTACTAGTGGTTTGCTAGTGGGAAAATGATTCACCTCCTTTGTTCCTCAGTCTCCTCATCTTTAAATTGGCAATATTAATAGTACCTATCTCATAGGTTATTGGGAGGATTAAGTGAAGTAAGGTATGTAAACACTTAGAACTGTGCCCAGGACTTACCAAGCACTCAATAAACCTGAGCTATGATGGTGTTGGTGGCAAAGCAGCAGATTTAGCGGCCCAGAAACTGCCCCTCAAGCCGGGCAGCAGAGGCTGCTCACAGTGGACCAGTGAGGAGAGGGATCCCCCAGGACCATAGAAAGCAGCCAAAATCGCAGCTGCCCAGTCAGTCCTTCGGGAACACACCTCTGCTCCAACTTTAACTCTGCAACTCCTCTCTCTAGGTCTGGGCTTGACTCTGACTCTGAACTTGGATTTTTCTGGCCTCCTCACTAGAAACCATTTGGAGCCCTGCCTTCTAAACTCTGAACCCGGCAGGGCTGCCAGGCATACGCCAGCCCTGTACAAAAGGCCAGCCTCGTGCCTGATCTCCCCCGCTCCATCTCTGCCAAGCTGCCTCCTGCTACCCAGCTGCTCCCAATGTGTCATGAGTCAAAGCTTTCTTAGTATCTCATTCCCTCCTGGCTTCTTCTCAAAGCCCTCCATGACAGAATTATTCTGCTCTTTTGGACCCAATTTGATGAGTGTGGATGGCAGGGCTGCAATGCACTCATCATATCCGTTAAAGGCTGAAGTGTGCCCTACTGCTGATTCGTGTGCCCCAGCTCCCCATCACTGAAGGCTATGGGCACAGTGCCCATGACCGAGAAAAGAGCAAGATGGCCATTTCCCCAGTCCTGGGGCCTGGAGGTAGGGATGAGGAGAGACAGGAAAAAAGAAATACAAAACAGTACGCTTGCCAAAGAAGCACCACTGACAACAGGTACTCTAGAGGTTGAGGGCCACCGTGCTGAGCTCATCAAAGGATTCCTGGAGACAGCTAGGCTGAAGCTAACCCCGTAAAATATGAAATCTGGAATAGGAGATGGCAAGGGATGGTCTGAACACAACACAAGGGATGGAAGAAGCACAAATGCTCTTGGCATTTGCCTGAGGAGCAGAGGATTCACAGAGGGGGCTGTAGAAAAGAAATTTGCGAAGCTAGGAAGGGGTCAGATCTCAGTGAGCCTTGAATATTGCCTGGGAGTTTGGGATCCTTCGGGAAGGTGTTGGGGATACCTTGAAAGTGAGCATGGGAGGGACCTTTAAAGACCATTGCCTTTGTAACGGAGGTGACTGAGAGAAAACATTTCAGGCACTGGAACGTGTTATGAGGCAGAGCTGGCTGGTCTCACTGTGCTTAGAATCGGTGTCCTGTCTCTTCTTCCTCAGAACAGAGACCTTTAGAAAGGAATAATTTGATTAAGGAAAAAAGCAGCAAAACTCCTGTTCCTGTAGAATATTGCTTAATTATATGTGTTACATCTCTGTGTAATTATCAATTTATCAGTCTTCTAAGGAAATAGCTGACTGCACTCACAGCTTATTGCACTGAGCCAGGGAGCGAGTGAGGGTGTGTGAGAATCTGCTTTGCTTCCCAGCTTCTGGGGGTTCTGGATCCTGGGCAGCCCCTTGCCAACCTCTGGACACTCGTAACCACATGGCCTGTACGTATAACCCCTTCCTCATGTCGTTACCTCCAGGAGGGCAGGGACGGTGTCGTCCATGTTTCTCATGGTCTTGCTGTTATTCCAGTGTCTCCCACACTCCGTCTGTTTCACCAGGGTTGTCAGTCCTTCTAGACACCTGCTCCTTTGTTGATTTGATTCCTGAGTGGTATTCCCGAGGTTTTTAGACCCATATGGGTTGAGGAGGTGATAGAAGGAAGTTTTTCTTCATGAGTTTCTTGGTTAAGCATCTGTAAGACGCTGAGATAAGATCTTAATATAAATCTTATGATAATACGTTATGATTTTATGTGACTTATTGTCCTAAAAGAGTATGTCTTTTTTTCTCCTTGAGTTGTGTTAGAAAAAGCCCTTTTCTGTTATCTCTGCTCGATATGTGCCCTGTCCAGGAGGGGATGGGGACATGCCAAACCTCTGGAAGAATTTTGGGGGAAAAAGAATCCCATCCTGTCACATGTCTCCTAGGAGATCAGGAGACAAGATTTAGAGGGAAAGCTTGGTGGAATGTCCACAAAAGCATCCATAAAAGAATATGTGACTTTCTGGCTATGTACTGACCCTGCTCAAGTAATACCATGTTTGAACAGAAAACCATCTCCTGCCTGTCTTTCAGTGCATAAACCCCAATGTACTTAGAAATAGAATAATTAGAATGTAACATGGCAGAATAACAGCTAGCTCAAATGGGTCCTGCCCCAATTTGAAATTGAGAACAACAATGACTGTTAGCGTAGTATATTTAAGTGAAACTAAGCAAAAGCACCTTTTTTCCTGGTTATAAAAGCCAGTGGGTTAATGGTATAAATATGAAAAATGTTTAAAGAAGAAAATAAAATAGCCTACAACCTCACCACCTGGAAATGGTGATTGGCAACATTTTTAGCATATTACCTTCCATTATACCATATTTATTTAAATAAAGGGATCACATGTAGATATAATAGTATTTTGACTTTTTTTATTAGCATTGTTACATGAACATTTCCTATATCATTCAGTATTTTTTAAAATGATGTTTTAATAGCTGCATATATTTTATCAGGGAGATATGCCAAAATATATTCAACTATATCCCTATTGATGAAATTCAGAAGGTTTTTAGTTTTTCTCTATGATAAATAATGCTTTGATTAGAATTCTTATACAAAAACATTTTTTTAAATCTCTGATTATTTCTTTTTCCCCTCTTACTGCTTATAAGTTGTTGTCTCTGTTTTTTAAAAATTTCATTACGAGGTGTTTAGATGTGGATTTCTTTTTTTTTATTCTGCTTGAGATTTGGTGGGCTTCTTGAATCTATGTGTTGATATCTTTCCTCAGTTCTGAGAAATTCTCAGCCATTACCTCTTCAAATATTGCC
This sequence comes from Equus asinus, assembly GCF_041296235.1. Taxonomy (NCBI): domain Eukaryota; kingdom Metazoa; phylum Chordata; class Mammalia; order Perissodactyla; family Equidae; genus Equus; species Equus asinus. The sequence continues at coordinate 22,015,793 of NC_091803.1, forward strand.
TCTACCTTGTTTCTTCTCTTCTGAGATTTCACAAACCTGTGTCAGACCTTATTATTGTGTTCTCTGTATCACCTACCCTCTTTTATGTATTTCCTTCTTTCTCTCTGTGCTTCATTCTAGAAAGGTTCTTCTGACTTCACTTCTACTTCAATAATACTCTCTTCAGCTGTGTCTAATCTGCTATTAAACTATCCGTTGACTTTTTAATTTTGGTTATTCAACTTTTCAATTCCATACTTTTCTCTTTCTTCTTTTTCAAACCTACTGTGTCACTTTTTATAGTTTCCAGTTCCATGCTGAAAATTTAAAGCTTGGTTTTTATCTCCTCAAACTCAGTAAAGATACTTTGCAATTAGTGTCTGATAGTTCCAACATCTGGAGATCCTATGCAGACCTTTCTGTTGTCTATTTCCACAGGCATGACTTTTGATATCTTGACTACTAGTGCTGCTGATTGTCTTTGATTATGTGTTTGAGATTGTATTTGAAAAATTACTCATTGAATTAATTTGAAATCTAGGATGATATTATTTACCTCTAGTGAGAATTTTGAATTACTTCTATCAGGAGCACAGGAGTGCTAGTAGTCCTGATCCCCATAATCGAAAGTCAAGATTCAAGGTTATTGTGGGCTACTCCAATGAAATGAAGTGGGCTTGCAGCCTGTGGGGAGGCAAGTTGAGTTCTAGTAGACAGTTACTCTTAGAGACAGCCTTTCAGTGTCTTAGCCAAAAAGGGGGGGTGGCTTATCAGCATTGAAGTCCAACTTTTAACTCCCTGGTCTTTTGAGGTTGCCAGAAATGCAACCTCAAAAAGGGGCTCAGCCCCTCTTCTGGACTAGTCCATACCTCCGAGCAGAAGCAAATCCACTTCTGGGCTTCTCTCGCTTTGCTCCAGTCTTAGCCAGTTCTCAACTTAATAATTTCCATTTTGTTCATCTTTAATGGTTTTATTAAGATTCTAAATTTTTTAATCCATTTTATTTCATTGTTTTCATGTGGAGAGTTGTCCAAATCACGTAATCCGATGTTCTCAGAGGCAGCAATCATTATTATTCTCTAGGATATATTCCTGGGAATGGGATTTCTAGGTCCAAGACATGTACGTTTTTAAGACTTATAAGACATATTCTGACATTACTTTCTATAAATGTTGTTTTTCTTCTGTGACTCTTTTGTTCTTTTTCCCACCTAGTTTTCTGTTGGTATCTTAGAGTCCATTCATTCTTCTAAGTAGTGTAAAACCTGTAGCAGGTTTTAGATCATCGTTGCAAGTCAGATGCAAAAAATGTTGACTTATTTTTCTATATTTGAATTCAACTTGCTCTCTAGCCCCCATTTTCACTGATGACAGAAAAGAAAACTAATCTTGTCATTTCCAGGTAACTCAGTTTCTTCCATTTTAAAACTCCATCTCTTTGAAGTCAGTTGCTCAGTTAAATTGGGATTTAAACAAGCTATTCTCTATAAGCACAGCTCTTCCCCCTTGAGGGGTCTCCCTCTCCCACCTCCCCTCTTGAATATTACCTAGGAGCAAGGCTGGCACTGCACTGTGGTGTTGGGGAGATGTGTCTGTGCTGCAGGCTGTCCTCTAGAACCTTCCTTCTCCCTACTGACTTGTCTCACACCTCCCCATCTTCAGAGTTATATCCCCTCTGTATTCACTGCTGATGCCCTGGGTCCTGGTCCTGAACAACAGACACAAGATCCACCCATTCTGTGTACTCTGGTCCCCTGACTCTTCTGTGATTGAGCCTGTTCAGCCTTTTGCTCCCACTCCTCAGGGGAATGTAGGAATGTCAGGATTTCCTACATGCCAGGAGCTGGATGTGGGCCCTGGGAGCAGTATCATAGGTCTTCTCTCTGCCTAAACATCACTCCACCGTCTCTGCTTCATGGCCTGGGCATGGTGCATGACATTCTCCCTCCTGCAGAGATTTCAGCCCCAAGCAAAGCATCCATCACTTTTGCCTTCCTAGCCTCAAATCTAATTGCAGAATTTCTCTCCCGACACCTGACTTCCAACCTGAGCAGTCAGACTAGGTTAAAACTCTCTCAGAAGAGGTCTGACCTCAGATCTGTCTTTTCTGCTCCACTCTTTTCAGATTTCACCCCCAACCTGGGAAGAATTAGCCTCCTTTGGGGAATGGAAACATCCCATATGTCAGTGGTTCTCAACCCTGGATGCACTTTTGAATCAAATATGGATGTAGAACAATTGAATCAGAGTATCTGGGAGTGGGCCTGAGCACAGGTAATTTTTCAGAGCCCCCAAGGTGAGCCAGCATTGAGACCTTGGCCATAGCCAAGTCATAAACTCTACCCTCTGACTGCCATTCTTTGTATTTCAAAGGAAGGTTTGGAATTTAGAAAATACTTTTCTCCAGTGCATGGCTCATGCACTTGAAACCCTGGCTTCGAGACTGTTTCAGAATTTAGCTTCAGGAGTTGGTTTTATGGTCACAACCAAAAATTAACATCTTCCATGCTTCTTTTCATGTCTGCTCTGATATGGCTCTGGATAAAACAGCAAATCCAGAATAGAAAAGCCCACTCATATATATACATTTGTGTGTGTGTGTGTAAGATTGTCTGTGAGCTAACATCTGTGCCGATCTTCCTCTGTTTTGTATGTGGGAAGCCTGCCACAGCATGGCTTGACGAGTGGTGTGTAGGTCCACACCTGGGATCTGGACCCATGAACCCCAGGCTGCTGGAGCAGAGCATGAAAACTTCACCACTACATGACCAGGCTGGCCCCTGTTCACGCATATATTTCAAAATGTATAATTTTATTTGACTACTTTCTTTTTTTATTATTTTATTTATTTATTTTTAATTGCAGTAACATTGGATTATAACCTTATATAGCTTTTGTATGTACATCATAATATAGTCCGAATTCTGTGTAGATTACATCATGTTCACCACCCAAAAACTAATTATAGTGCATCCCCTAACAGGTGAGCCTAATCACCCCTTTTGCCCTCCTCCCTCTCCCCTTCCCCTCTGGTAACCACCAATCCAATCTCTGTTGCTATGTGTTTGTTTGTCGTTGTTTTTATCTTATGAGTGAGATCATACGGTATTTGACTTTCTCCCTCTGACTTATTTCACTCAGCATAATACCCTCAAGGTCCATCCACATTGTCACAAATGGCCAGATTTCATCATTTCTTATGGCTGAGTAGTATTCCATTATGTATGAATACCACATCTTCTTTATCCATTCGTCCCTTGATGGGCACCTAGGTTGCTTCCAAGTCTTGGCTATTGTGTATAATGCTGCAGTGAACATAGGGGTGTGGATATCTTTATGCCTTTGCGTTTTCAAGTTCTTTGGATAAATACCCAGCAGTAGGATAGCTGGATCATATGATAGATCTATTCTTAATTTTCTGAGGATACTCCATACTGCTTTCCATAGTGGCTGCACCAGTTTGCACTCCCACCAGCAGTGTACAAGAGTTCCCATTTCTCCACATCCTCTCCAACATTTGTTGTTTCCTATCTTGTTAATTATAGCCATTCTGAGCAGAGTGAGGTGATACCTCATTGTAGTTTTGATTTGCATTTCCCTGATAGCTAATGTTCTTGAGCATCTTTTCTTGTGCCTGTTGGCCATCCGTATATCTTCTTTGGAGAAATCTCTGTTCAGATCTTTTGCCCATTTTCTAATTGGATTGTTGGTTTTTTTGTTGTTGAGCTGTATGAGTTCTTTGTATATTTTGGATATTAACCCCTTGTCTGATATATGGTTTGCAAATATCTTCTCCCAATTGTTTGGTTGTCTTTTCATTTTGTTGATGGTTTCCTTTGCTGTGCAGAAGCTTTCTAGTTTGATGTAGTCCCATTTGTTCATTTTTTCTTTTGTTTCTCTTGCCTGGTCAGACATGGTACTTGAAAATATGCTGCTAAGACCGATGTCAAAGAGCATACTGCCTGTGTTTTCTTCTAGAAGTTTCATGGTTTCAGGTCTTACATACAAGTCTTTAATCCATTTTGAGTTGATTTTTGTGCATGGTGTAAGGGAATGGTCTACTTTCCTTCTTTTGCATGTGGCTGTCCAGTTTTCCCAGCACAATTTATTGAAGAGACTCTCCTTTCTCCATCATATGCTCTTGGCTCCCTTGTCAAATATTAGCTGTCCATAAATGTGTGGGTTTATTTCTGGGCTCTTGATTCTGTTCCATTGATCTGTGTGTCTGTTTTTATGCCAGTACCATGCTGTTTTGGTTACTATGGCTTTGTAGTATATTTTGAAATCAGGGAGTGTGATACTCCAGCTTTGTTCTTTTTTCAGGAATCCTTTGTCTATTCAGGGTCTTTTGTTGTTCTGTATAAATATTAGGATTCTTTGTTCTATTTCTGTGAAAAATGTTGTTGGAACTTTGATAGGGATTGCGTTGAATCTGTAGATTGCTTTAGGAAGTATGGACATTTTAACGATGTTAATTCTTCCAATCCAAGAGCACGGAATATCTTTCCATTTCTTTGTGTCTTCTTCGATTTCTTTCAACAAGGTTTTATAGTTTTCGGTGTACAAATCTTTCACCTCTTTGGTTAAGTTTATTCCTAGGTATTTTATTCTTTTTGTTGCAATTGTAAATGGGATTGTATTCTTAATTTCTCTTTCTGCTGCTTCATTGTTAGTGTATAGAAACACAACTGATTTTTGTACATTGATTTTTGTATTCCGCGACTTGACTGTATTCCTTTATTGTTTCTAAAAAATTTTTAGTGGATTCTTTAGGGTTTTCTAGATTTAAAATCATGTTGTCTGCAAAGATTGACAGTTTCACTTCTTCTTTTCCAATGTGGATCCCTTTTATTTCTTTTTCTTGCCTGATTGCTCTGGCTAGGACTTCCAATACTATGTTAAATAAGAGTAGTGACAGTGGGCATCCTTGTCTGGTTCCTGTTCTTAAAGGCAAAGCTTTCAGTTTTTCTCCTTTGAGAATGATATTTGCTGTAGGTTTGTCATATATGGCCTTTATTATGGTGAGGTATTTTCCTTCTGTACCCATTTTATTTAGAGTTTTTATCATAAATGATGCTGTATCTTGTCAAATGCTTTCTTTGCATCTATTGAGATGATCATGTGATTTTTACTCTTCATTTTGTTAATGTTGTGTATCCTGTTGACATTTGCGGATGTTGAACCATCCCTGCATCCCTGGAATGAAACCCATTTGATCATGTTGTATGATCTTTTTAAGGTACTGTTATATTCGATTTGCTAGTATTTTGTTGAGGATTTTTGCATCCATGTTCATCAGTGATATTGGCCTGTAATTTTCTTTTTTTGTGTTGTCCTTGTCTGGCTTTGGTATCAGGATAATGTTGGCTTCGTAGAATGAGTTACGAAGCCTCCCCTCCTCTTCAATTTTTTGGAAGAGTTTGACAAGGATAGGTATAAGGCTTCTTTGAATGTTTGGTAGAATTTACCAGGGAAACTATCTGGTCCTGGACTTTTCTTTTTGGGGAGGTTTTTGATTGCTGTTTCAATCTCTTTACTGGTGATTGGTCTATTCAAATTTTCTACTTCTTCTTGGTCCAGTTTCTAAGAATTTATCCATTTCTTCTAGATTATCCAATTTGTTGGTATATAGCTTTTCAGAGTATTCTCTTATTATCTTTTGCATTTCTGAGGGGTCTGTTGTAATCTCTCCTCTTTCATTTCTGATTTTATTTATTTGAGCCTTCTCTCTTTTTTTCCTGGTGAGTCTAGCTAAGGGTTGGTCAATTATGTTTATCTTTTCAAAGAACCAGCTCTTGCTTTCATTAATTTATTCTATTTTTTTGTCTCTATTTCATTTATTTCTGCTCTGATTTTTATTATTTCCTTCTTTCTGCTGATTTTGGGCTTTGTTTGTTGTTCATTTTGCAGTACCTTTAGATGCACTTTTAGATTCTCTATCTAGGATTTTTCTTCTTTCTTGAAGTAGGCCTGAATTGCTATAAACTTCCCTGTTAGAACCGCTTTTGCTGTATCCCACAGATTTTTGGCATGTCGTGTTTTCATTTTCATTTGTCTCCAGGAATTTTTGATTTCTCCTTTGATTTCTTCATTGGGCCAGTCGTTGTTCAGTAGCATTTTGTTTAATCTCCACATTTTTGTGGCTTTTCTGGTTTTCTTCCTGTAGTTGATTTCTAGTTTCATACCTTTGTGGTCAGAAAAGATGCACGGTATTATTTTGATCTTCTTAAATTTATTGAGACTTGTTTTGTGTCCTAATATGTGATCAATCCTGGAGAATGTTCCATGTGCATTTGAAAAGAATGTGTATTCTGTGGTTTTTGGATGGAATGTTCTGTATATATCTACTAAGTCCATCTGGTCTAATGTGTCCTTTAAGGCTAGTGTTTCCTTATTGATCTTCTGTTTGGATGATCTATCCATTGGTGTAAGTGGAGTGTTAAAGTCCCCTACCATTATTGTGCTACTGTCTGTTTCTCCTTTTATGTCTGTTAATAATTGCTTGATATATTTAGGTGCTCCTATGTTGGGTGCATAGATATTTACAAGTGTTATATTTTCTGGTTGGATTGTTCCCCTTAGCATTATGTAGTGCCCGTCTTTGTCTCTTGTTACAGTTTTTGTTTTAAAGTCTATTTTGTCTGATGTAAGTATTGCTACCCCCACTTTCTTTTCTTTGCCATTTGCATGGAATATCTTTTTGCATCCTTTCACTTTCACTTTGTGAGTGTCTTTAGGTCTGAAGTGTGTCTCTTGTATGCAGCATATACATGTGTCTTTTTTTTTTATCCAATTGGCCACCCTATGGCATTTGATTGGAGCATTTATCCATTGACATTTAAAGTAGCTATTGATAAATATGTATTTATTGCCATTTTGTTACTTTTTCTTTCTGGGTGTTTTACTGGTTCTTCTCTGTTCCTGTCTTTTTCTCTTGCTCTCTTCCCTTGTGGTTTGATGGCAATCTTTGGTAATATGTTTGATTTCATTTGTCTTACTTTTTGCTTGCTTATTATATGTTTCTGATTTGTGCTTACCATGAGGATCCTGTTTAATATTCTGTGTATATAACAGTCTATATTGAGTTGATAGACTCTTTGGCTTGACCTCTTTCTAAAAGCTCTACTTTTCCACTCCCTCCTCCCACATTTTATGTTTTTCAAATCCTATATAGTCTCTTGTTTAGTGTGTGTCCCGTCCATCCATTACCCTCTTATCACTGAAATAGGTGATTTTAGTACATTTGTCTTTTAACCTTCATATCACCTTCACAGGTAGTTAATCTGCTAGCTTTACTATATTTTTACCTTTACAAGTGATTTTATTGCTTGGTTTTATCTGTTGTTGTTTTGTTTTTTTGATAATAATTTTTTTTAAATCTCTATTTGTGGTCATTGCTTTGCCACTTAAATAACTCCCTGCATCATTTCTTGTAGAACTGGTTTCTTGGTGATAAACTCCTTTAATTTTTGCTTGTCTTGGAAGTGCTTTATCTCTCCTTCCATTCTGAATGATAGCCTTGGTGGATAGAGTATTCTTGGCTGTAGGTTTTTTCCTTTTAGCACTTTAAATACGTTGTGCCATTCTCTTCTCGCCTGTAGGATCTCGGCTGATAGCCTGATGGGCTTCCCTTTATACGTCACTTGTGGCCTTTCCCTTGCTGCTTTTAGCATTCTCTCTTTCTCTTTAATTTTGGACATTTTAATTATAATATGTCTTGCTGTGGGCCTCTTTGGTCTTATCTTGTTTGGAGCTCTCTGTGCTTCCTGAACTTGGATGTCTGTTTCCTTCCTCAGATTAGGAAAATTTTCGTCTATTATTTCTTCAAATAAATTTTCTGCCCCTTTGTCTCTCTCTTCTCCTTCTGGGACAACTATAATATGAATGTTAGCACACTTGATATTGTCCCAGAGTTCCCTTAGACCGTTCTCATTCTGTCTAATTCTTTTTTCTGTTCTGCTTGGGTGATTTCCTCTAGTCTTTCATCTAGCTCACTGATCCATTCTTCTGCATCATCTACTCTGCTATTGAGTTCATCTAGTGAATTTCTCATTTCCAGTATTATATTCTTCATTTCTGATTTTTTTTTAATATCTTCCAGTTCTTTGCTGATGTGCTCACTGTGTTCATCCATTCTTCTCCTATTATCTGTGAGCATCCTCATGATATTTTGTTTGAACTCTTTGTCGAGTAGGTTGCTTGTTTCTGTTTCATTTAGTCCTTTTTCTGGGGTTTTGTCCTGTTCCCTTGCTTGGAAAGTATTCCTTTATCTCCTTATTATGCCTCTTTCTCTGTGCTTATTTGTAGGTATTAGGTGAGTCAGCTATGTCTCCTGATCTTGGAGAAGTGGCCTTATATGTGAGATGCTTTATGAGGCCCAGCCGGTTGCTTACCTCTCGTCACCAGTCCAGAAGATCCAGGAGTGACTCCTTTGTGGGCTACTTGTGTCCTTCTGCTGCGGCAGGGTTGCTCCCTCTGCAGGTACCCAGGGAGTCTAGTCTTTCCTTCCCTGGCCAGCTGTTTGTAAATCTGGTTTGGGGAGCCTCAGCACCCTTGGCTACACAGTCTATCAGCACACTCCTATTGCAGTTTTCCTCTTAATTGGGTTGTTACCCAGTGTAGCTGGTTGCTAGGCTCAGGGGCTTACAGTTGCTATAGGCCTCAGGCCTATGAGGCTGTTGTCAGTTCTCTCAGGAGTGCAGCTGAGTGGGGCTGGCCCTAGGCAGGGGAGCACTCAATTGTTTCAGGCTTTGGAAGGTGGCTCCGATCCTTTTTATGGCTATTTGTGAAGCACAGGTCTTCTGCTGCTGATAAGCCTCACCCCCCACAGAACCACACACTGTCAACACAGACCTGGTCTGTGCAAACTTCTCAAACCCCTGGAGCGTACCCTGATGCCACACTGCAGAGGCCCCCACCTCTCCACCAATGCCCCCCACAGTTCACCTGGTCCTCACACAGGCCCTGCCCCACAGAGGCAGACACCCTTGCCTGCCTGTAGAGGATCAAGGCACCCAGTCAATGCAGGCTGAAAAGTAGCCTGAGGGCTTGCTGTTAGGTGGGGCCCGCTAGGGTGGGTTGCCTGCCCTGGCTGAACTGGATTAAATCTGTGCTCTAGTGGGAGTGGCAGACCCTTGGGCTAACAGGCCAAGGGATGAACCTCAATGGCACCCACCGGGGTCTGCGTCAGCACACCTGGATCAGTTCAGAACAATGGCTCCCACCAATGTCTCAGTCTCCGGAGAAGTCCCTCCTCTCACCAAGATGCCCCCAGAATCCACCAGGTGAGTCTCATTTCACCAAAGGACTGTCAGCCTTCTCTCTGGTGATTTTAGGTTGCTGCAATGAGTGAGTTTTTGCGTAAGCCCTTTAAGACCCGGGTCTTTTCACCTTTTGGCTGATAGCTTTTCTGGGGGTATCCTTGCTGCAGTTAATAGCCAGCAAAGCCAGACAGTAAGACCCCCATCTCAGTTGGGCTGAGTCTGAAGGATGCTTATAGCAGTATCGGCCCCCGGTCCGGATCTCACTCCTCCAGGGAGGGCTGCACACCTTAGGGTGGCTCTGCCTGGCCAGCTGAGAAACTCCACTGCTCCCAAAGGTAGCTTTTTTCCTCTCCAGCAGGACTTTCTGCCTCTTCCGCCTTAGTCAGGACTGCCCCTTATTATGGGGGTTCTTTTTATCAAGGTTTCAGTTTTCTCTGCAGGGTAACTTTTCCAAAAATAGTTGTAACCTGGTTGTGTTCGTGGAAGGAGATGAGTTCAGAGTCTGCTTATGCCACCATCCTGACGAGATCCTCTGACTACTTATAACTATTTTACTCCTAGCCTAGCCCTTACATAAGCAAGACCCCAGAAAGCTATGTTCTTATTTGACCTCATTTTGGCCTTAAGAAAATTGTCCTCATCTTATTATACTTGGGTGAATGCTGTGGGCCGGTGCTGAGGAGCGTTTTGAGAAACAGGTTTGTGGAGTTTGTTGTATTACTGAAGTGGTGCTGCAAGGAAGCTGTTCACCAGGTTGCTCAGTAAAAAGTTTCTCTTGGGTCTTCATGGCCAAGCAGCTGTATTTCTCTTTAAAAAATCTTTTAGACGTTCTAGGGATTCTGTTCGCAGTGACTACGAGAGAGTATAGCACGACACTGTGGCCACCTTTTCTAAGTACACATTTTGTGCACTAAGCTCACCCTTGGCATCATCTTCTCCTGCTCATTTCCCCATTGTCCTCTTCTTACTTACTCTTAATTGTATGATATCCCATAGTGCCTGCATTTATACAGGGTGTTCTAAAACCTTCTCAGAAGGATTCTCCACCATGCACAAATCTCAATACTCTTCCTTTTGTAGGAGAGGAAAAATAATTTTCTCTCTACCTTTCTAGGTTCTTGGCTGAGACACCCCTGTAATGAAAAGACAGATTAACAGGAGAAAAACAACAGAAATTTAATAACATTTATACCTCCTGTATATGTGGAAGATAGCTAGGAAAACTGACAAATTTCCCCAAATGGCCCAAGCCACCACCTTAAATACCATCTTCAGCTAAAGACAAAAGAAAGATGTTGGGGAGAAGGGAGGCCTGTTAATGGGAGGTGATGAGGGAGAGCACAGTAAACAAGGGTAAGGTTTGTTATAGAGATTTAAGTCCATGTCTTCTCCATTGATAAGAGTTTCTGGAGATTTAGAGTCATCCTTCTCTTCCTCGTACAGAGAGGGGGACACCCTTACAAATGGAGATTTCCCCCATGAATGTAAATTTCTCTTTCAAAGGGGTAACTTCTAGGCTTTCAGATCTTCTCCTGTGTCTGCTGTTTCTTAAAAATAACCAGCGGAAGATAATCCTTATGCCAGAAAGGCACATTCTGGGGGGGATGGGGGGGCATTCTGCTTTCCTTCACTTTCTTTCCAGAATGACGTGTGTGCTGCTAGCCTGATGCCACTTTCAAGTGTTTGGCCCAAAACCTTTATCAAATTTGTTCCTATGTCAGCCGTGGAAGCTAGAGAGGGACTGTTAGCTCCCTTTTAGAGATGAAAAGGAGCTCATCCATCTTTCAGGTCTTTCTCCGCCCAGTCCCTTATCTGTCCTTTTCAAAGTTACCTTTCTGCCAGTCATGCAGGACCATGTTGCTCCACTTGGAGTCTGCTCTCCCTCCAGGGTTCATGTTCTAGAACAGAGTTCAGCAAAATTTTTCTGTAAAGGGCCCGGTGGTAAATATTTTAGGCTTTCCTATCCAAGAGGCAAAATCAAGGCTATTATGTAGATACTTATAAACAAATGTGAAAACAATTTCCACAAATATTTTATTGACGAAATCCAAAATGTAACAATAATGAGTACAGCTTTTTGGCATTCAGCTCTACTAATGAGGATACTTGAATTTTTGTTGGAGGAGGGGTAACTTTTTGCTTCACTGAGGTTCAGAGCTAGTGGTCCCATCTTCACATTGATATGTTTATTACAAATGTTACTTACATTATATTACATTACATTACATAACATCATTACATTATGTTATTTACAAAAAAACATTCTTAGCTCTCTGGCTGGACAAAAATGTTATCGCACAAGGATGGGGATCTCTTGTCTGATGTGCATAAAAAGCCAATTAATATGGGGGCTGGCCTGGTGATGTAGTGGTTATGTTTGCACATTCTGCTTCAGCAGCCTGGAGTTCACAGGTTCAGATCCCAGATGCAGACCTATGCACCGCTCATCAAGCCATGCTGTGGTGGCATCCCACATAAAATAGAGGAAGATTGGCACAGATGTTAGCTCAGGGCCAATCTTCCTTACACACACACACACAAAGCTAATTATTACAGCATTAGCTTTTGAGGAAAGAAAAAAGCTTTATTGTAAGGTCAACCTGCAAGGAGACAGGAGGAAAAAGCTCTCAAATCTTTCTTTCTGGTCCAGGGCTTGGGGCAAAATTGGGGTAAAGGGCAGGAGATCTGAAGTGTGTAGATAGATGATTGGAAGAGAGGAGAAGTGAGGTAATTGATGATCTGCACAAGCATAGTCAAGCTTCTTGGCTCTTCATAGCATGTGTGTTCACAAAATGGTGGTATTAGCATGATCTAAGGGTGGAGTTTTTGGCCTCTTGACATCAAAAGGGTCATTTATGAGGCATTTGTCTGGGCCCAGTTGATGGGTTGATGGTCTCAACATGTTTCAACTGGACAAGCAGTCGACTCTCAGTTCCTGAAAGACAACTCTTAATTACTCTGTTGATAAGATGGGGCTAGTCGAACTGGTCCTAGTGGGCCCATGGTTACAGAGACAGGTGGTGGAGTTTGCTGACCCTTGTTCTACACCTTTCTTCTTTTTCTCTTCAACAAGCATTCACTCAACCTATGTTCCATCTCACAAGACAGCTAACCAGACACTTAAAATATTTTTATTCCATATTAGTGTATATATGTATATATATATATATATATATGTATAAAGTATTGATGGCTGATAATGGTTTAATGTGTTACCACTCCTTAAGAAATTTTGTGCTTTTACAAAAATCATTTTCAAAGGATTATTTGCAAATCAATTCTCAAAGCCTGAAGAAAATATAATTAGCAAAGAGCAAAAGTGTTATGCTGAGAAACTTACTTATAGGAAACATCTTACTAGGCAGTTTGAATATGGTCTTTGTTTTAATAAAACAAACCCAGACGAAATCAGTCAGCCAAGGAAATGCATTTGGGACTGGCAGCTTCAATCTCCACTGGCATTTTCTGCATCTGTGAAAAATCACACTTCAGAGAGATGAGCATTTCCTTTATCCCCCACAAGGAAAGGCTCTTAATACCCAGACAGTTCACTTCCCAATCTGGAGGAAGTTGTTGTTTCAGCGTGAAATATCTTTTCAGCAACAAAAGGGAAAGTGCTGCCTCCATTTAACAGGCGAAGCACTGGCCTCTGGGTCCTATTTTCTTGTGAGATATTTGTGTGCTGGATACGGCATTTGATTTTTAAAAAGGCAGCGGTACCTATCCTTTTGGTATTTATATGTATAGCAGAGAAAAATGGAACTCTAAGTATTAAATTACTGTACTGTGCCAGTTGAGAATTCTATGCAAGCCAGCCAACTCCTTCCCTAAAATTGTAATTTTAGTGTTTAGCAGCTGTAAGTTCCCAGAAATCTTCAAAGCGGGACCACTTACTTGGCCTGGTGCGAGAGCACTTAGCTGCTGCCAATCTGCAAAGATCCGGTCTGGGAGGCAGCAGGATACCTGGGAGGGTGTAAGGTCAGACCCCACTAGCTTGCTCCCCGCTCTGCACTTTCTTGTATGTGTCTGCCCTTGGCCAGTTCACTTAACCTCTAGTTTCAGTTTCTTCAGCCGGAAAATGGGGCTAATAATGTCTACCAAGTAGGTCCACTTTGAGGGTTAGAAATAGTTATCAATCAATTGTCCCATGGCAGCACCGGATGCATCTGTTTGCTCGGCACAGGGCGTTGCTGGCCTGGATGATGTGGCACCTGCCCAGTTCTCCTTTCCCTCCCCTGCCCTGTCCTTTGGTCACTTAGCGTATCATTGTCTGTGCCAGAGGGTGACCGAAGAAGGGTGACATCCACATCAGGTACTGGTTCTGTTTATTAGGAAACGGTGTCAAATAACTCATGGTATATGATATTGTAACAAAATGTGCTAAAATAAGGGCATTTTGATTGATTAAGCTACCATTTGCCAAAGAAGTTGACAATACCACCAAAATACCCAGTGCTGGTTGTACCCTGAGAACAGAATTTGCATAAATTAATGAAGACAACTCCATGGGTGGCGTTGAGTTTTGTATGCTTTTCCTACAAATGGGGCCTTGGAATTAGAAGGTGCTTAACAAACCAGCCTGGGCAGTGGCTGACGCAGAGCTGGGGCCAATGAAAATGGCAGGTGTTTGAGTTTGAGGACAGACAAAGGCAGTGAGTCCCAGTGAGGTAGGCCAGAATCATGAAATCATGGAATCATGAAAAGAGAAAACTGGTAAGCCAGGGATCCCTGGGTCATGAACCATCAGCCTGACATGAATTTGGAGACATGGTCACTGGAGAACAGAGGCCAGGGAGTAGGTGGGACCTAGAAGAGTGGCAGGAGGTGAAAGGCAGGCAGGGCAAAGCAACAGGCAGACACACCAGCCCTGATACCCTGCATGGTGACCAAGACAGCCAGCCATAGAGTGACACACATGTACCCTGATAGGAGCAGTCACTGAAAATCGGGAGTGAGGGGCAGAAGCAAGACCTTTCCCTATGGGGGCTTCCTTCTGAGGACAGCACATCACCTAGTCCACAGGCTATGGATCAGCAGTCTCCATTTTCTAGCTCCTTCTTTCCCTTCGACCCCTGGAGCCTGCTCTTCCTACTCCAATGGCCTCACTCACTGATACATAACAGGAAGCACCATGGCTTCAACCAGAAACCATCTTTACTAAGGAACAACAGAAGAAGTGTTTGCTTGCTCACTAGCATGACGTGTGTTTTATATCCTCAAGTTCTTGGGACTTAGTCTAACAAAGGCGTCCTCTATGGCCTCATAATGCTTATTGACCTGAAGAACAAAGGCACGAATAGTCAATATGCTTAACCCCTACTTGAAACCCTTCCCTAGAAATGATGATAACAATTGAACAGGTGCTGGGAGCAACAAGAGATGGAATTTCACATACACACTCTTGGACTCCACAGCAGAGGCACAGACTCTGCACCCAGTTGTGCAGCTGGGAGAAGATGACCTCAGGGTGGGCTTGGCCATCTGCAGGGCAGGTGTCCCTGCCCTGTCACTGTAGGCTGGACAGGCATTTCTCTTGGGGCCACTCCCACTGCCCCAATCTATTCTCTGGGATGTTTTCACACACTTGTCCCCAATACTCATGTCAGACTTCACACCTCTACACCACATGGTACCCGACTTTCTCATTTCTCTTCCCTCCTAGAACTCCTCCTCTGCCAGTCTCACTCTAGACCTCAACTGTTTCCCGGAGTGGCACCATTTGCCAGGATCTTCACCAGCTTCTGTCTCCCTGTCTCCCCTGCCTCCTCCTCGGTCCTTCGTCCCTCTACTTTTCTTTAAAGTTCTCAATAACAACTCACATGTGTTGAGCACATTGTCATGCACAGAGCATATCTCTTTTCATCATCCCATCAGATTCTCACCACAATCCTGTCAGGTCATCAGGGCAGGGCAGAGTCTCATGCCCAGTTTTCTGATGAAGAAACTGAGTCACAGATGGTTGGATGACTGCGTCCTGCTGGACGTTTAGATTCGTGTGCTTTCTCTGAGCCCTGGCGCCGTGTGTCTCCACCTGTCCTAGAGTGAGGACTGTGGTGCTCACTGTGACACAACTATTTACACCAGATGGAAAATATGGTGTTTGGGCTAAAACTTGAAATATTTTTGGACCTTATCTCCAGAGTGGTAGAAAATCTGTCTCTGTAACTAGAAGGTAACAGTATAGATAGAACTACCCCACCAGTCTCCCACTCTCTGTTCTAACAGCAATTGGAAATTTGGGGTTCACATTTATAACGTAATATGACAACCAAAGAAAGCTTAAGGATTGTTATCACCAAGTCCATGTTTTTATTGTGGCAGAATACATATACATTTTACCATTTTAAGTGTACAACTCAGTGGCATTAAGTACATTCACAAAGTTATACAACCATCACCACTATCTTCCAGAACATTTTCATCACCCTAAATGGAAACCCCGTACCTGTTAAGCAGTCACTCCCTACTGCCCCCTCTCCTCTGCCCCTGGCAACCACCAATCTCCTTCCTATCTTTATGATTTGCCTATTCTGAACATTTCATATAAATAAAATTATAATATTGACGCTTTGTGTCTGGCTTCTATTACCTAAGCATAATGTTTTTAAGGCTCATCCATGCTGTATCACATATCAGTACTTCTTTCCTTTTTATGGCTGATTAATATTCCATTGTATGGATATATCATATTTTGTTTATCCATTTATCCATTGATGAACATTTGGGTTGTTTCAACCTTTTGGCTATCATGGATAATGCTGCTATGAATATGCATGTACAAGTTGGTGTTGGAACACCTGTTTTCAGTTATTTTGGGTATATACCTAGGAATATGGCTGCAGCAGAGAGGGCAAAGGAAAGGAGGTCGGAGAAGGCCCAGGGGCACAGACTGTCTAGACGGAGCCTTATAAGCCATTGTAAGACCTTGGCTTTTACTCTGAAGGAAATGGAGAACCATTGGAGGGTTTCCAGCAGAGGTATAGTCTGATCTGATTTATGTTTCAATAGATCATTCTGGATGCTGTGTTGAGAGCTGACTGAAGGAGAGCAGAAGTGGAAGCAGAAGCTGGTTAGAAGGCCATTGTTGTAGTCCAGGCGGTATGATGGTGATGACTCAGACTAGATGGTGGCAGTGAAGGTCATGACAGGTCATCAGATGGATTAGCACCAAGACTGACAAAAAAGATTTTTACCTCAGTGTTTAGAAGAATAGAGTTGACATTACCTACGATAGGAAAGACTGTGGGTGGGACAGGTTTGAGAGTGAGGAAAGTTAAAAATTTTATTTCAGCCATGTTAGAGGGATCTTTTAGACATAATGGAGTTGTTGAATAGGCATCAATTGGATATACCAGTCTGAATTTCAGAGGATGGATTCAGACTGGAGTGTAAATTTGGAAGCTATTGGAATCTAAATGTTATTGAAAGCCATGAGGGCAAACAAGATAACCAAAGATGAATGTAGATGGAGAAGAGAAGAGACCCGAGGGCTTTGCCCTGGAGTCCTCCTACCTTGAACATCAGAGATAACAGGAAGCGTCAACAGAGAAGATTGAAAGCAGCGTCTAGGAAGACAGCCAGGCATGTGGGGTGCCCTGGATGCCCAGTGGAGATCCTGCTTCCAAGAAAGGGGAATGGTCCACTGTGTCAAATGCAGCTGGGAGGGCACACACGATGAGGACTGAGAAGTGATCATTGGATTTAGGGTGAGTCATCTCTGACCTTGACAAATGCACTTGCAGTGGAGGGGCGAGGTGAAAGCCTGGTTGAATGGGTTTCGGACAGACCTGGAGAGAGGAACTGGAGGTGCCAGGTATAGATAGCTCTTTAAAGAAGTTTTGCTGTAACAGGGAACAAAAATAATGAGGAGAGGGCAGCTGTAAGAGAAGTGGGTCAAGGGGGATGTGTAGGCTATGCAAGCTGCTAGGAATAATCCAGCCCAAGAGGAAAGCTGATAATGTACAGTGTTGTTCTAAAATGTACCTGGTTTTTTTTTCCAGGCATGGTAAGGACAAAAGATCAGGAGATGATTGTTACTCACAGCTCGCAAGAGAAGGAGGCCTGCCATGCCACGCAGGGCCATATGGGGAACAACGTGGGTCAGTCAGAAGGCAGACAGAGTAAGGGGAAAGCATGGGCAGGAGTCCTTACTGTGGTTTTTGCAAGAAGGAATGTGCAAGGCAGGGTAAACAGCTGATCAGGCTTAGGAATGGCTAGTTAGAACAATTTTGGCAGTCTCTGTGGTATAGGGGTTGTCTCCAGTTGTCTTGTTTCTGGCCCTGGAATGATCAGGGCAGAGGGATATTGCCTCCTGGAGTGTAAGAGCCAGATAGAGGAGGTGACTGGGAGTGTCAGCTCCAGGTTGGTTAGTTTGCATGGGAAAGGCATGCTCCCCAGGGGGTCTTTTGCTATATCTAAGAATTGGCCAGCCCTGGGAGGGTCACGCTTTCCCCAGTCAGCAAGGCCCCAGATGCCAAGCACCAAGAATATAGAAAATAAGAAAAGACATTTAATATAGGTGTATTTAGGGGAAGAGAGATTACTGGAGTGAGGTCCTTGAGTGGCAGGAGAGGATGAGTGGAGGGGTTGGCCTCAGCTAAAAGTGTGGAGAGTTCAATTATAGCAAAAGGAAGGAAAGCAGGTGACAGATACCTCTAAGGGAGTAGATGTTGGGGGAGGGGACATCCTATTTTGTTTGCTGCTTTCTTAGGGAAGTGGGAAGCAGGGTCATCAGTGGAAAGTGAGGAAGGAGGAGAAGGCGTGGCAGTCTTCTAGGAGAGTGAGAGAGGAGGAAGTCAGGACCTGTAGCAGGACTGCAGGGCAGCACTGAGGACCCAATGAATATAAAGCAAAATTAGCCTGTGTGGTTATGTGTTTCTCTAACTGCATCCAGCTATACAAAACAGATGTGGAGTAGGCAGAATATTGTGTTTATCAGCATTAGAGTTTTGCCAAATGAGAACAACCAAGTTTGGGTAGGGGGCAAGGGCACCATTACACAACTGACCATGAGTTTAGGGTGGGTAGGAAGGAGGCCCACTGTTAAGGCCAATGGATTGGAGGTCCCCGTGGGATAGAAGGATGGGTGGATCAGGGCTGCTTGAGGAGGTGAGCTGGACAGATAGGGGGTGGTAATCAGAGTTGAGTGCTTCCGGTCAGAGAGTACAGGAGATTTTTTTGTTTTCATATTTTTGTCGAGTGTATTTTCTGTAAGAGGTATGTGTTTGTTTTTTGTGACATAAAGTAATTAATTTTTGTTTCAAAAAGAAAGAAATGTGTTTTGAGGGGTGAGTAGGATTTGGATAGATGGAGGTGGTCTCATGGAGGACATTTCTGGAGGAGGAGGTACAGGCAGAAACTGGGACACTGTTCCTGAGTAGTGAATAGCCCAGTGTAGCCAGGCATGGAATCTATGGGGCATCTGTCTGGACAGGTACTGAGGAGAGCAAGGATGCTAAGGAAGAACCTGTACTTAATTCAGGAGAGAATAAGGAGCCAGTGAAGGATTTTGAGGAGGGAAATATCTAGAACACAAATGGGCCCTTTGTTACCTGTGAGAAGAGGAGAAGAGGAAGCATCGATAGTGAGAAAGCTTTGCATATCTTCCTGGAAATTCCTGGGACTGCCACCCTCTCCTCACTGCTCTCGCTCCCTGTCTCATCTCTCTCTTAGCTGGAACTGTTCTGTGTATTGTATATATTCTATGTAACAGCAACAATAAAAATGATTATTTTTAATTTCTGTTCTTCTCCTCTGTAATGGAGCTATTAGACTTTGACAGATCCCTTAATATGATTATCATTTTTGAATGATTTTGAATTGAAATGTTTGGACTAATGGTGGTAATTGCAGTTGAATTTGAGAAATGAGTCTGTAGGCTCACGTTGCAGGATCTCATCAGCCTGGAAGTGCCATCGACTGTGGCTCATGTGGTTGGGCAGGTGATGAGGAGGCCTCGGAAGGGAAGTGGGGCCCTGCTTGGCTCTTGGCTTGCTGACTGTAAAGAGGAGTCTGGTGAACCCTGCCTCTGGTCCCAGCTAGGGCTGCGTACTGGCTTTCTGTTGGAGACCTGCTTCTCCCCATGCAGGGAGGACGGCTGCTCATTGTCAGTCCAGTCAGGTAGTTCCAGAATTCAAAGCAGTCATCCCACTGAACTCACCAGCAAGTGCTCGCCAGCCTAACCATGGGAGAGGATATGTCTCTTAATTATGTAGTCTCCACATTCATCAGTTATACATTAGCCACCTTCCAGGAGCCTTGCGCTGCTCCCAGCACATTGGGCAGGCCTCAGAGCCCTGCTGTTTGCAGCACTGGGGCCTTTGCTTAGTGAGGAGGCTGCCTCCCAGGGGCTAGTCTCCAGGCCGCTTCCGGCCTCTTTTTTCCACAGTCCCTGTCAGGTGCCACCTCGCAAGAGCGCCAAGATCTGGAACTCTTCTTGACACCATGGCAGGTTTTTGTGCGTGGCCTTTAGGAGAACTTTTCACATGCCACCAATAGTAATAATGGTCGCTTGTTCATTCCATGTCTCCCCTGCATTAAGACCAGCCTCCTGCCCTTCATCTTTAGGTTCTGGCAGCCTGCGCAGGATACAGACAAAGACCTGCTTTGCCGTGGCCTCCTGTGGGCCCTTGTGCCAGCCTAGGCAGCTGCTGTGGCCTAGTTCTAATGAGGAGGCACTAGGGGACCTCTCAGTTCTGTCCTGAGAAATCCCAGGGCCTCTTTTTGTTGTTGCTGTTGAGGTCACATTGGTTTATAACATTATATAAATTTCAGGTGTACATCATTGTATTTCTACTTCTGTATACAATACCATCATGTTCACCACCAAAAGTCTAGTTTCCATCTGTCACTGTATCACTGTCTCTCTTTACCTCTTTCACCCTCCCCTCACCCCCCTTCAACTCTATTTACCACCAATCTGGTCTCTGTATCTATGTGTTTGTTGTTGTTGTTGTTGTTGTAGTAGTTTTTTATCTTCCACATATCAATAAGATCATATGGTATTTGTCTTTCTCCATCTGACTTATTTCACTTAGCATAATGCCCTCAAGGTCCATCCACGTTCATTGCAGTGTTGTTCACAATAGCCAAGACTTGGAAGCCAGCAGCTGGGGGACTCAGGGCAACTCATCCTGTGAATTCTTCTCTCCTCGCCACCACACCCAGAATGTATCACCCAGATAATGCCAGTTATATTAAAATATCAGGCTGCTTGACAGGAAAGATATTTCCCAAAGGGCAATCTCAGAAGGATCTGGAAGGAAAAGCAGACTGTCTGCTCTCCTTGACAGTGGAAGTTATGTCCTTTGGGTCTTGCCTCCCTCCTCTCTTCCTCTTCTTCCCTCCAACACTTCCTCCTCCTTCCCCATCGCTTCCTCCCCTCCCTCCTCCATCTGCCTCCTCTGTCTCCCTCGCTGTCTCTCCCTCCCCTCTCTCCCCCTCCTCTTTCCCTGCCCCTCCCCACGCCTTCCCTTCCAGCTCTCCCTACAGCACACTCCCCTGCTGTCCTTGGGTTCTGGCTCAGTTCAGCCAGTTTGTTTCTGAGGCATCATGGAGCCCTTCCCCTCCAGTGGAAGTTCACCCAGATCTGTTACATTCATTCATTTTATCCAACAGTAGCTGGTGAGTGCCTGCTCGGTGTCAGCAAGGCACTAGCTCCCGGGAATACAAGAAATTAGAGGAGAAACTTCTCTGCCCTTGGGGACCACCCTCAGGGTCCTGACAGTTCCAGGGAGAGATGGCTCCACAGGATGGTTCTGCTGGTACAAACACGAAGTCCTGAGTCCTGTCTCCGTGTATTTGGTTCTGTGTTCTGGGCCGCACTCAGGAATCTGCATTTTCTAAGGAGTCACTGGGTGATGCTCGTGCAGGTGGGCCCTGAGCCAATCTCAGAGAAACATTCTTTTCACCTGTGGACCATGCCCAAAGACACCCCTTCAAGACTGTTTGTTGACTGACTGTGCCCTGTGATTTTAACCGCCTGCTTGCCCTCAGGGGATTAGAAAGCATAAGCCTCTTGGAGCAGGATCTTAATTACGCATGCGTGTTAATGTTGGGAATCTTCAGACTCTAAGCATAGGCTTTGGGGGAGATTGTTCAAACTTACTGGAATGTCTTGAAGTGCTCAACAGTTGCTCTCTAGAAGCCTGAGGTGACGTGGGTGCTGCCTCCCATTCCCCCTCCTCCCGTCTCCAAGCCCACATGTTGCTGGCGTTTCTCCATCACTCGAGTGGACCCTGGCTTTTGGCTCTCCCGGAATGAATCTTCCCTGCAGTTGGCCTCTTCTGGCTGTGTGATAAAACGTCCTCCCTCCCCCAGATCATACGTAGGAGGGGACAGCATGTGTCGTGATTACCATTTGATTGCAAAGAACAGGAACCTATCTGACGAGGTTTAAGTCAAAGAGGACAGACCACAAAAGCTCAGGGAGCTCTCACATGACCCAGGGGCAGAGAGCAGAGCCAGGCCTGTCAGCTGATGACGGGAAGCAGTAGTTACCAGGCAGCCCCTCCCCCAAGGTCTCACACCTCCACTGTGCACCTGCCTCCTTCCTCTGCCATCATCCTTGTGCACAGGGGCCGCTGGAGCTGCCTCCAAATGGCAGCCTGAGCCCTACAGACGAGTGAGACCGTCTAGGTCTAGCTCCTAGCACTGTCTCCATTCCAAGTTTCAGGAAAAACATAATTTGATTCACTCGCTTTGGGATCGGTGCTCATTCCTGGTTCGGTTAACTGAGGCTGGGATATGGACTCACGTCGTGCTTTTCCATGCCTGGGATCAGCGGTTTCTCTGAGGGGCCAAGGACTGGGAGCAAATGATTGATAGTGAAGGGGTTGGAGTCCCTGGCAGGGCCAAGGTGGCACAGCTGCACCAGTAGGGGGCAGAGTCTTGCGTACATAGGGGTGACTGGTGTGAAATTTCTGCAAAAACGTTATGGACGGGCCTCACTGTAGAAGGGCAAAGAAATAGTATTTATTGAGTCCCCTCTCTATGCAATGGGCACATTGCATGTCTTTTCACAGCAGTATTCTATAGAGCTTTAACTTGGATCCAGAGTACTCCATTAATGTCACACATGAACAATTTTCAGTGGCAGCACCCACGTTCAAACTAGGTCCACTCAACTCCAAACACTGATTTTTCCAGTGTGCCCTGTTGCTGCCCCACCACATGGGTACCAAGAGGTATTCCATGGAGTCCAAAATCTGGACATTAAAGTCAAAGTCAAGCTCAAAATCAGAAGGAGCAGATAAGGCTCTAACACTAAGGGTTATAGCTCAGCTCAAGAGAATTCCACATAATAGCTTCCTGGTGGCCCCAGTGGAGTTTCATTGGGCCTCCTCTAGGAGATGTCTCTTCTGCCCAGGAAGGCGTCTTAATGGCCTTTCTGGTCTTTGGCAGTGTGGGCATTTGCCAACTCCTCTGCGAAGACTTTTCTGGAGAGTACAGTGAAGCAGAGGGGCTAAAGTCAAGGACTTTGAAGTTGGATGGGTCCTGAGCTCTGCTCCATGACGCAGAGCAGGTCACTCAATCTCCGTGGGCCTCGGCTCTTAAATGGAGATGGTCCTTCCTCCTTCACAGGGCTGTGGAGGTTTTTAAATGAAAGAGTGTGAAAAGTGCTTTCCACTTGTGCTTGACACATAGTAATTGCTCAATAAATGGCTGGAATAGTAATAATTATTATTACTATTATTATGATTAGACTCTAAGTTGCTTGAACACAGGAAGTATGTTGCGTGTTTCTCTACCCCCTACAGCACCACTAAAAGGCCTTAGACATGGTAGGTTTTGAGAAAATATTTGCTTGGATGAATTTATTATACAAAGGTACCTATAAAGTTTGGAAACAGAGGTGAAAAGACATAATAAAGGAATTGTTGATATTACACTACAATACATGATGTAAGACAATGTAATACAATGTACTATGTATATATCAGTGTGTGGTCCCTCATCAGCAATTCATGGTTCTGTGCTTCATGTGAAATTGCAATGAACATGGTAGATTAATGCTGCATTTCCATTCATTCTTGCACGTGCATCCAAGCTGTGTTGCCTCAGATGGTTTTTGTCTCTGATTTTCAGAGTCAACTTGTGCCTTTGGTGTACCCTAGAAGAAATAATCAAGGAGCTAATATATACAAAAATAAAATGCTAATCTTTGTATGAGACTTTATGGCCACTGACCACCCCTTAGATACTTTTCATCTCTCTCACTCAGCACCCTTGTCTGTAGGCTGAAGCGGTCTCTCTGTAGTTTATCACTGACCCCTTTGGGCATCAGTGGTTTCCTATATGAGTCTTCTCCCTTCTGTAAGGACTGGCACCCTGATCCACTTTCTTCCCACCAGAACGTAGAGATTGGACCCCTTCCTGTAGACCTCTCCTCTCCAGTTTCCCTTCACGCCCCTGGCTTGTAAAGCTCTTCTTCCTGGGGCAGGGAGTGGACGCATCTTGTTCCTTACCTCCAAGCTTCTTTCGGACTGCCCATGGATGCTCATCCTGTCACACAGCTGTCACCAGAAGTGCAGTGGGAACCAGCTCCATGGTTGCAGACACCATGTGATGTGTGAGACCCATCCTCGTGCAAGCTACAAAGGAGCCAGGTTATCCCTGGATGCTTTGGGGCCCCTCATTTGTCTAAGCTAAAATATAGGTTTATGGAGACAGAGGGTGTAGGAATTGAGGCCGTCAGGGAAGTTACTCAATTTGCCAGAGTAGAACCCAGCACCTGTTACGACGATGCCTGCAGAGGGGCTTCTGATACTGCCACCTTAATGACTTTAGCTTCTTGTTGTTGTTGTTTGATTGAGATATAATTGACATAGAACATTGTATAAGTTTAAGGTGTACAACATGTTGATTTGATTTGTATATTTTTATATTGCAATATGGTTACCACCATGGCATTAGCTAACACCTCCATCACGTCACGTAATTACCATTTCACTTTCTGGTGAAATGTTTAACATCTAATCTTTTAGCAACTTTGAGGTATATAATACGGTATTCTTGACTATATCACAATGCTGTGCATTAGATCTCCAGAACTTATTCATCTTCCAACTGCAAGTTTAGACCCTTTCACCAACATCTCCCCAATTCCTTAATGCCCTGGAAACCAGCATTCTATTCTCTGTTTCTATGAGTTCAGCTTGTTTAGGTTTCACATATAAGCGAGAACATACAGTATTAGTCTTTTTCTGTCTGACTTATCTCACTTAGCATAACGCTCTCAAGGTCCGTGCATGTTGTTGCAAATGGCAGGATTTCCTTCTTTCTCATGGTTGAATAGTATTCCATTATATATACATACAACATGACTTTAGCTTCTTTCTCTCTCCCGCAGGACACCAGCCATGATTGGCTGCTCATTTGTGGTCAACAGGAAGTTCTTTGGTGAAATCGGTCTTCTTGACCCTGGGATGGATGTGTATGGAGGAGAAAATATTGAACTTGGAATCAAGGTTTGTGACATGGCGTCCTTTCCTCTTGCTTTATCCTTGTTTTTGAGCAGAGCTGACTGGTCATCCTTAATGTGTATTTAAAGCTTCTTTAGCTGGTGAATGACAGAATCGTTCACTCCACCCTTATTCCTGAGGATGTTCCAGCAAGGTTGTCACCACTCCTTAGACAGGGGTTATCCTGGGCTTTCCTCTGTCTAAAGGTTGAACAATGTGTTCTGTGCCTTGGTGACCCAGGCTGGACATTAGCTGGAGAATTTGATTCTCCATCCAGTTTCGTTCCCTTTAAATTTTTCTTAAAATTAAATTCTTTCCTTAAATTAGTATTTCCATCCTCTGTATTTTGATAGTTCATGTACATCACAGAATCATAAGATGCCAGAGGAGAGAAGGACCATGTTCTGTGGGACCCTCTGTTTTCTCAGAAATGCTTCCAAGGAGGATGATGGGGGAGAGGAATGAGGGAGACACAGAATGGGCCTCTCGCTGGGCCCCCAGTCCAGATCAGCTCCACTGTTAGATATTTTATGTACTGGGTTTTGCTTAAGATTTTGTTTGAAAAATGAATTCCACTGTAA
Organism: Equus asinus; assembly: GCF_041296235.1. Classification (NCBI taxonomy): domain Eukaryota; kingdom Metazoa; phylum Chordata; class Mammalia; order Perissodactyla; family Equidae; genus Equus; species Equus asinus. Next base: position 22,041,077 of record NC_091803.1, read on the forward strand.
AAAAAATAAAAGTTGGACACTGATGCATTTCTGTGTCCTGTATCCACTGTCCTGAACCTTTGCATGCCTGAGTCCCTGGAAATGACTCAGGACACAATTGTAAGGCTTAAACATTACTGAATTTCTTCTGCTGTCCTCTGCTGCATTCTCGTTTTTATTCTACCAGGTAGGTAACCAGTACAGAACCCTCCTCCCAATCAAAGCCTGCTCTCTGTGTCTGATTTCACTCATTTATTCCCAACTACTCAGGGCCTCTAAAAGACTCCATCAGCCCCTCATCTACACTTGCGCCCCCTTTGTGCAATGAAAGACTTCATGCCCTCAAGATTTAATGCATGTCCCAGCTACACGAGCAAAGGGGATGGTGGGGCTCTTCCCTGGATCCTAAAATTGCTCCCTTTTGGAGACTTCACACTCTTCCTATGCCATCAGTTCCAGGCTGGATTCTTTCCTCAGTGGAATTTGCATAGGATTTCTTAGTAAAGCTCAGCAATTAAAAAGCCCGTGAATATGTTATCGTAGCTAATATACTCGTCATTCATCCATTTGGAATTTATTGAAGGAAAAGATCTGGACCCAGAATGTTGAACTTGGCCTGTAACTTAAATTTCCACCCTACTTCCATCTTCTCATCCCTCCTTGTGCTGCTCTGCTGCTTTTTCCTTAGCTCTCGTCAGCTTCTAGCATGCCCTAGAATTTACTTATTTATTATGTGTGTTGTTTTTCTCTAACTTCCCCTCACTAGATTACAAGAAGCTTTATGGGGCACAGATCTTTTCTGTGCTCACCTTTGTATCCCAAGCATGTCAAACCATGCTTGACACAATGTTCCTGTTAGATTAACGTTAGATTAGGTGTCTGTTAGATTGATGACTGAATGGATCCTATTGGAAACTGAACATAAGTAGAAGCAGTGGAGTGGTGGGGACAAGCCTGGTTGGAATGAGTTCATGGCTAGATGGGAGGTGATAAGTTGTTCTGGGTACTTACCTGTGAAAGGAAGGAGCTCAAGGAATTTCTGCATGGAGACAATTGAGCTTTTTTTTTTTTTTTAAAAAAAAAGCAATTATTTTTAAGATAAAATAAATTTGAATGTCTCTATATGCTGCAAGAAGGAAACCAGTGAGGCATAAAATATTACCCACAGAGGAGAGAACAGGATGACGGGGGTGCTGTCCCTATGGAGGCAGGGACACAGGTGGAGGGGTTGGTGGAGGGGTTAAGGGGATGGGAGGGACCTCCAGATTTGATTGCCACTTCTGGGGAGAAGAGAGGCTGTGACAGCAGAACTCAGTGCTGAGGCTTCCTGAGATGTTGGTCTCCCCACACTCGTGACGGCGTTTGCTTTGCAGTGATCTGGACCCAGCAAAGGTCTGTGTGCGAGGCTCTGCCACACTCAGTGGTGATGGTGGTGATGGTTCTTTGTGGCTGCCCTCATCCCTGAAGGAAGAGAGGGGGCTTATCATTTTCTGTTCAAAGCACAGCCCAGCACACCAAAGCCTAACCACCTGAGGGGCCAGTGAGTTCCACTCGGCACGCTCCTTGTGAACAGGCTGGAGTGAACAGGCCCTCAGAGGCTGCTCCCTGGCTTGTCTTCTTTGTGGCAGATTGGCGCTGGGCTGCTCTCTGCGTATCTTTATAAGAGCATCGGATGGATGGAGGCATGGATACCACTCTCGTGTGCAATTACCTGCCTCTTATTGTACGCCCAGGCTTATCCAGCATACGTGCTGGAGATTTGGGAATGTTGTGCTCTTACTTCCCATAGACTATGTTGTCCTGTGAGCTGCAAGCTGACTCTCCACAGAAGCCTTGGTTTTCTGCTGATTCTTGAAGCGGGAGTTGAACACTATTGGGGCCACAAAGACCAAGGCCTGTGTTCAGGGTCCACATAGCCACCGTCTACACAGTATTCTGTGTTTCTCATGTTGTGGTCCTGACCAGCAGCATCAAACTTACCTGGGAACTTGTTACAAATGCAGATTCTCAGGCCCTGTCCCACACCTACTGAATCAGACACTCTGGGGTAGGGTCCAGCAACCTGTGTTTTAACAAGCCTTCCAGGTGATTCTGTTACATACCCAAGTTTGAGAGTCACTGGTCCACACCCTGACCAACTTCCTGGCAAATACACACCTTTTCTCAGAAAGGAGCCCAGATGAGAATCCACATCTTTTAAGGCCCTCCTCTGGGTTCCTCTCATGGCCACTGCGGGCCACTGTGAGTCCTTTCTTCTCACTCCCAGCCCACACAGCCTGGGCTCCCTTAGGACCAGCGCCTACTTCCTCATTAGCGTCATGTGCAGGTGTCTGGACCAGGTTCCTGCAAGGTTCCTGGTGACAGGGCTGCCTTTTACAGGAAGCAATCCATGTAAGGTGCTTTGTTTCACAAACTATTCCTTCTCCTTTCATTTCATGCTATTTTGTACTGCTCAGGGCGCAAATAAGAAGAATAATAAATACGTTATTAAGAAAGCCATCCCCACTGCTGAAAAAATCAGAGCTTTGTGTAATATAAACGCACATATATACATACATATAATTTTCATGTAGTGTACATACATACATTTATACAAATTAACCTATAAGGAATGACACAAAATCCTATGCTTTAGTTAAGTGGGAAAATTTTCATATGAGAACACTTTCTTTGTGATTTTTTCCAACAGGAAATAGGTACATCTATGATCTTTCCAGCTATTCTCTGGAATTTTTCATTATTCTTGAATTCCATCTTCAGTAAGTAAAGATGTGTGCAAGAATAGGAAGAATAGAAAGTCTCATTGTGATTCAGGGAAAAGATTAGCAGGGTTGACTCTGGGCCTGTTGCTTGGATGAAAGGCAGCTTGCCTATGACCAAAACAATCAATACAGTGAAGGAAAAAAAAAAAAGCTTTCCAGGACTGAGAAAATAAGTGAGATTAGAAATTGAAAGGTTTCATCTTCTTCTAAGTAACATTGATCAGAAACTATTAACAAGGCATATTATAGTAACATGTCTAAAGGGTAAGAGAAAAAAATTCTCTAAGGAGAGAAGACCTCAGATTACTTTTAAGTGGTATAAAGTCAGATGGCTTCAGATTTCTCCAATGGATCAGTCTTCTTTGAGAAGAAAAGGCACTTTCTTATTCTGAACCCTCGTATGAAAGAGTGACACACAAGACTCCTGAACCCTGTCAGGCCGCCTTTCCTAACGGAAGACAATAGAAAGACAGTGTCTGATCCTCAGACGATCAGAAAACGTCTTAGAGCAGTCAAAGACTGAATAAAAGGCAGAATTCCTGTGAGTGTACATTGTTGTTAAAAATATTTGTGAGACCAATGACCTGTGATGGAGGCAAGTAAACAAGAGGGTGTGGAGAGGCACGTGCATGATAACTTTACCTGGCCCAGCGCAGCCCAGCCCAGCACCTTCCTCTTGGTGCAGCTTTTACAGGAGGCTCCACAAGAGTCACAGGTAAAGGACTCAGATCCCTGACATGGTGAATGATGGGCATATTAATTTGCACAAGGTAACAATCATGTTCTTAAAAAGCATGATGTGTATATTAATTTGCACAAGGTAACAATCATGTTCTTAAAAAGCAGAGTGTGACCTAGATGCCACAATTGCTGATTGTGTTTTTCATGATGTCCCTGAGCCACACCATTTTCCTGAGGCGTTGGGATGCCATTTTCATGACCTCTGTGGGCCCAAGGTTGGCAGCTCTGCCATCTTACCCAGGCCACTCCACTTGGGCTCAAGGCACTGAGGACCTGCAGGGTCACCCAAAGGCTCAGACCCTCACAGAACCTGAGCCAATTGGGATAACTTCAGCAGTAGTTTTGAAGGATTGCTCCTTTAGAGGGGTCATTTAGAAATTATGGGCTCTCTGGGGTGGCCAAAGCCCCAGGACCCCAAATGAACATGGAAACTCCCACTCACACTAGTCTCTCTGCTCCCCACCTCGTCTCTTGTCTTTGACAAGCCAATGGCATAATTCAGTCCAAAGGACTGAGAATCGAGAGGTTGATGGTATATACAGTCTCTGTCTGAGTCTGAAAGTCCAAGAATCAGGAGTACTGAGGTCTGAGAGCAGGAGAAGATGGATGGCTTAGCTCAAGCAGGAATGTGAGACAGCTCTGTCAAGCACTGATGGCTGTTGCTCTGACCCTTGCTCCAGCCACTCCTCTATCCCTGGGTTTGGGAGTCATCATTCAACATCCATTTTAGCCAGGATATATCCCCCTACCCTCTCTAAGACCTCTGACATCAAGATCTCTGATGTTCAGAAGCCTCTTGTGACCTTTGTATTTCATTTTGAACTCTTGGGCTCAAGTCTGCTGCATTGTGATTTGGGTAATGGCGACTCCTGGAGGGGACCAGACCATCAACTCTTTTTAGTTCTCCTAATGCTTAGGTTGCACTAGATTAGTGCAATCTTGGGTCTCCCTTCCCTGCTAGCATTGATCATCTCTGGCTATAGGAATGTCTTCATAGCGCAGGGTTAGTGTATATCTGTAATGAAATTCAGAGCAAAGTCCCTGGTCTTGTCTGTGGATACAGTAAGCCTTAGGACTTCACAGACTGATCTTTAATCTAGATGCGTATATTATAGGTGACCAACAGTTCAGTTGAATGCTTTTGAATATAATGGAGACATGTTGAATGCCTTCTCTACTCTAGAAGGCATTTTCGCCGGGGATACACAGTGGACAGATATGGTTTCTATCCCATGCTATTTATGGTTAGGCAGAAAAACCATTCATTTATCAAATGATTACCAATATGATGAGTATGAAAAGACAGGATGAGGGGATGCTACAGGAGAATATAGCAAGGGAATATAACCTAGTCTAGGGAGTTGAGAAGAGCCTCCCTAAGGAAATGATGTTTAAGACTTCAAAAATAAGTTAAATTTAGATAAGCAAAGAAGACGTGGGAGTGGAGTGTGGGAGTAAGACTATTCCAGGCAGTTTCAGTTATGCGAGGTGAATAAGTCCTCGAGAGCTGCTGCACAGCATGCTCTATAGTTAGCACTGTACATATACTTAAAATTTTGTAAGAGGGTAGATCTTATGTTAAATGTTCTTTTTTAGAAACAATCCATTTATTTATTTTATTGAGATATAATTGACATGCATCGCTATATGTTTAAGGTGTATGGCATAGTGCTTTGACTTGCATATATCATGGAATGATTACTGCAATAAGTTTAGTTAACATCCATCATCTCATATAGATAGAATAAAAAGAGAAAGCGAAAAAAGAAAATAATTTCTTTTCAAGTGGTGAGAGCTCCTAGGATTTACTCTCTTAACTTTCAAATATATCATAAGCAGTGTTACCTGTAGTCGTCATGTTGTGCATTACATCCCTAGTACGTATTCATGTAGTTGGAAGTCCGTACCTTTTGACCACCGTTCTCCAGTTCCCTCTCCCCCCATTCCCTACATCTGGTAACCACAAATGTGGTCTCTTTTTCTATGAGTTTGACTTTTTTTTTTAGATTTCGCATATAAGTGAGATCATACAGTATTTGTCTTTCTCTGTCTATTTCACTTAGCATAATGTCCTCAAGGTCCATCCATGTTGTCACAAATGGCAGAATTTCCTCGTTTTTTATGGCTGAATTATATCCCATTGTATATGTGTACCACAACTTCTTTATCCATTCATCCACTGATGGACACTTACGTTGTTTCCATGTCTTCACTGTTGTTAATGCTCCTGCTATGAACATGGGGGTGCAGATATCTTTTCGAGTTAGGGTTTTCATTTCCTTTGGATATATTCCCAGAAGTGGAATTTCTGGATCATACAGTAGTTCTATTTTTAATTTTTTGAGGATCCTTCCTGCTGTTTTCCATAGTGACTGTACCAGTTTACAGTCCCCCCAATAGTGCGTGAGGGTTCCCTTTTCTTCACATTATTGCCAGCATTTTTTACCGTGTGTCTTTTTGAGGATAGTGATTCTAACAGGTGTGAAGTGGTATCTCATTGTAGTTTTGATTTGCATTTCACTGATGACTAGTGATGTTGAGCATCTTTTCATGTCCCTTTTGGGCTTTTGTATATCTTTGGAAAAATATCTGTTCGGGTCTTTTGCCCATTTTAAAATTGGATTATTTGTTTTTTTGCTATTGAGTTGTATGAGCTCTTTATATATTTGGTATATGAACCCCTTATTAGACATACAGGTTGCAAATATTTTCCCTATTCCGTAGTTTGTCTTTTCACTTTGTTGATTATTTCCTTTGCTGTGCAGAAACATTTTAGTTAGATGTACTCCCACTTATTTATTTTTGATTTTGTTGCTTGTGCTTTAGGTGTCATATCCAAAATATCATTGCCAAGACTTACGTCAAAGAGCTTTTTGTCTCTGTTTTCTTCTAGGTGTTCATGATTTCAGGTCTTACATTTAAGTCTTTAACTCATTTCAAGTTAATTTTTGTGAGTGGTGTAAGGTAGGGATCTAGTTTCATTCTTTTACATGTGAATATCCAATTTTACCAGAACCATTTATTGAAGAGACTCCATTGAGTATTTTTGGCTCCTCTGTGAAATATTAGTTAACCATATATGCTGGGTTTATTTCTGGGCTCTTGATTCTGTTTCACTGGTCTGTTTGTCTATTTTTGTGTCAGCACCATGCTGTTTTGATTACTATAGATTTATAGTATAGCTTGGAATCAAGAAGTGTGATACCTCCTGCTTTGTTCTACTTTCTCAGGATTACTTTGGCTATTCATGGTCTTTTGTGGTTACATATAAATTTTAGGAGTGTTTTTTCTACTTCTGTAAAAAATGCCGTTGACATTTCGATAAGGATTGCATTGAATCTACAAATGGCTTTTGGTGGTATGGACATTTTAACAATAATAATTCTTCCAATCTCTGAATACAGGATACTTTTCCATTTGTCTGTGTCTTCTTTGATTTCTTTCATCGATGTCTTGTAGTTTTCAGAGTAGAGATCTTTTACCTCCTTGGTTAAGTTTATTACTAAATATTTTATTATTTTTGATGCTATTGTAAATGGAATCATTTTCTATATTTCTTTGTCAAACAATTAGTCATTAGTGTATAGAAATGCTACTGATTTTTGTATGTTAATTTTGTATGCTGCAACTTCACTGAATTTGTTGATTAGATCTAATAATTTTTTGGTGAAGTCTTTACAACTTTCTATATATAAAATAATGTCATCTGCAAAGAGAGACAGTTTTACTTCTTCCTTTCCAGCTCTGATGCCTTTTATTTCTTTTTCTTGCCTTACTGCTCTGGCTAGGATTTCCAGTATCATGTTGATTGGAGTGGTGAGAGCGGGCATTCTTGTCTTGCTCCTGATCTTAGAGGAAAGGCTTTCAAACTTTCACCATTGAGTATAATATTAGCTGTGGGCTTATCATATATGGGCTTTATTGTGTTGAGGTGTGCTCATTCTATACCTAATTTGTTGAGTTTTTATCGTGAATGATGTTGATTTTTGTCAAATGTTTTTTTCTGCATCTATTGAGATGATCATATGATTGAAATGTTCTTATCACAAAATAATAATGATAATAAGAGTAATAATAATAACAAACAGTACAGAAGGAAACTTTTGGATGTGATGGATATGTTTATAGCATAGATTGTGGTGATGGTTTCACAGGTGTATACTTATCTCCAAACTCATCAAGCTGTATACATTGAATACATATAGCTTTTGTATGTCAATCATATCTCAATAAAGTGGTTTTAAAAAGAAAAAGACTATTCCAGGCGAACAGAAAAGGATGTGCGTGGTTTAGAATTCTGAGAGGGAAATGTGTCCTGGGAACCGTGGGGGTTTCAGATGGCTGGAGCAGAAGAAGGAAGAAGAAAATGTACTAGATATAGAGGCAGTAATCTGAGTGGGGCCTAGATTATGGAGGACTTGTAAATAAGAATTCGGCTTTTTCTTAAGGACTATTATGAACCTTTTGGGAAAAAAAAGATACGTGCGCGCACACACACACACACACACACGTGTAGTCCCATGTACCCATCACCCCGCTCCTTTGAAGTGATTTAAGGGGTGTGAGGTCATCAGACTTTTTTTCTTTTAAAATAAAAGGATCATTACACCTGCTATGTGGAGAATGGATTATAAAGCTGAGCAGACTCAGAGGAAGGGCAGTGAGAGAGCTTAGACTATGGTTGGGGCAATTGGAGAGAAATGGACAAATTCAGGAAGTAGAAGAGACAGAACCTGAGGATTGAGTGTATGGAGTGATTGAAGGGAAGTAGGGATCAAGGCTGACTCCCAAGTCACTAGCTTGAACAACTGGGAGATGCTGATGCTCGTCCCTGAGATAAGGAATACCATTGGAGGAGGTTTGGGAGAAGACAGAAACATGATGCTTTCTGTTTTAAATGTGGTGTGTCTGAAGTTTCTGAAACACTCCAATTTATCCAGTTCCAGTTGTGTGTGGATTAAGCTAGGGAGAGAAGACTAGGCCTGAGATAGACTTGGGCTTCTTTGGTACATGGATCATATTTGAAGTCGCTAGAGGGAAGAAGTTGCCACGAGAAAGGAGAAGAGAGGATAAGACAGAAGTGCAGAAAAAAGGGCAACATTTAATGCATGGAAGGAGCAGCTGGAAAGGAGATTGAGAAGAAGCGACCTGGAGTAGGAAAAAAACCAAGAGATAGTGAGTTTGAGGCAGCTTAAGGAAGAGTGGGTATAAGTACTCAAAGTCGGCCTTAGAAGCAGTAGGCATGGAGAGGAGGGGATGGATATGAGCACCATTTAGGAGGTACGATTAACAGCACCTGGTGGGTCCTGAGGTCCATGAGGAAAGAATGAGAGGCCAATGTGAAGTATATGTCCAAGGTTTTCGAGCAACTGGATAGATTCACTTAGAGAACACTGGCAGAGAAGGAGGTCTGTAGGTGAGGACTCAGGAAGTTTCATCTTAGAAGCAATGGGTTTGAGGAGAAGCAGCCCTCTGTGACCTGGCAGTGAGATGTCAAGGGAATGTAGGAGCAAGATGGGGTCCCAGCCAACAGCAGGAAGTGGCAGAGAGGTTCCAGGACAAGTGAGGGGTGTTCATCATTCTACTCTGGGGTCTGCTGGACTGCAGTCCTTAGAGTTTGGGCAAACTGAAAGGAGTTAGGGCATGGTGATTCCTTTTATGATGTAAGCCAGGGGCTTACGGCAGGTAGTTGCTGTGTGTGCTACACCTAAAACACTAAAGAGTTAAAAAAAAAAACAGTTTGTTTTTTAAATTGAGGACTCTTCATCTTTTTTTTTTTCTTTTTGAGGAAGATTAGCCCTGAGCTGACATCTGCCAATCCTCCTCTTTTTGCTGAGGAAGACTGGCCTTGAGCCAACATCCGTGCCCATCTTCCTCTACTTTATACGTGGGACGCCTACCACAGCATGGCTTGCCAAGTGGTGCCGTGTCCGTACCCGGGATCCGAACAGGTAGAACCCCCAGCTGCCAAAGCAGAACATGCGCGCTTAACCACTGCGCCACCCACCTGGCCCCTTCATCTTTTTTTCTGAAATATTTTTGTGAAAAGATCTTGGCTTCTTAAGATGTTTAGAACTTTCACATCTTTGCTCCACACTCAGTTTCATGCAAGTACGTGGGTCTCCCAGCTGTTCATCCAGTCCTGCTGTATTCACCTGTGTTTGCTTCTATGGCACCTCCCAAAAGAGACGGTGGGGCCCCCACTAGAGCCACAGCTGACAAGCTGCCTACCTGTAAAGATTTAAAATCTGCGGTGGCTCTTGCTCTTCCAGCTTTCACTGCTGCAGAGTAGTGCTTGAGAGGACGTGGAAAGAGCAGGAAAAAGGTAACTTAACCAGCGTTTGTGGCAGGGCCATTTTGCTATCTTTATTACCATCCTCCTAAAGAAGAAAAATAGACTCGTGTGGAAAGCTGAAAAATCACACACATGCATGTACACACGCACCCCAAACCAACCTTCCTCAAGAGACCTTCCAAAGGACAGCCAGAAAGTGACATCGGTTGTACAGTAAAATGACTTCCATAGAGTTTCTAAAATTCTTTTTTTTTAAGATTTTACTTTTTTCCTTTTTCTCCCCAAAGCCCCCCAGTACATAGTTGTATATTCTTTGTTGTGGGTCCCTCTAGTTGTGGCATGTGGGATGCTGCCTCAGCGTGGTCTGATGAGCAGTGCCATGTCCGCGCCCTGCATTCGAACCAAGGAAACACTGGGCTGCCCGCAGCGGAGCCCGCGAACTTAACCACTGGGCCACGGGGCCAGCCCCTCTAAAATTCTTTAATGCTAATTTTATACAGGCTGGGAATTCCACCCTGAGTGGGTGAGGGGTTTAGATTATTCTGTTTCTTGCTACATTTTTCCCCTGAAAACAAATTGAGAGTGAAGAATTCCGTCATTATATTTTATGTTAATATCTTTTCTTTTAATTCAACATTTTATTATGGGAAATTTGAAACACACAAAAACAGAACAGTCTGATGAATCCAAATGTACTAATAATTCAGCTTCAACAAATATCAACATTTTGCTATATGTTTTTCAACTACTGCCTTTTGACTTTTTAGAAACAAATCCCCAGACGTCGTCTCATTCCACCTGTAAAAACTTTAGAGTGCGTTGCTAACATATAAAGACTCTTTTTAAACAACGCAAAATTACACTTGGTAAAATCCAATACCCAGTCCATGTTTCTCAAAAATATTTCTCAAAATTCTGTGAGATTTTCTCAACAATAAATATATGTTACAATTAAAAAACACATATTTTTCAGGGCTGGCCCGGTGGCGCAGCGGTTAAGTTCGCACATTCTGCTTCCGCAGCCCAGGGTTCTTCGGTTCAGATCCGGGCTATGGACCTATGCACTGCTTGTCAAGCCATGCTGTGGCAGGCATCCCAAGTATAAAGTAGAGGAAGATGGGCACAGATGTTAGCTCAGGACCAGTCTTCCTCAGCAAAAAGAGGAGGATTGGCAGCAGACGTTAGCTCAGGGCTAATCTTCCTCAAAAAAAAAAAGAAAGAAAGAAAAAGTACATATTTTTTACAATTGATTTGTTCAAATAAGGTTCCAGACAAGGTCCACACATTGCAATTGGTTGATATGTCTCTGAAGTATCTTTTAATCTACAATATTTCCCCTCACCTTTATTATTCTCATGTCATTCATTTGTTGAAGACACCAAGTCACTTGTCCTGTAATATTTTGCACAATCTGCTTTTGGTAGATCAATTCCTCTTGATGCCTTTAGCATGTTCCTCTAATCTCTGTTTCCTCTAAGATATAATTAGATCTATAAGGGTGATTAGACTCAGTTTCCTTCCTCCTTCCTTCTCTCCTGGAAGGAACACTTTAGATGATCCTACAAACTTCTTATTACACCACCTCAGGAGATATATAACATCTGGTTGTCTCGCTTTAGTGACGTTAAGATTCAACAGTGGATTCACGAGTTGTCAGCCTGATTCATCCATTATAAAATTCCCCATCAACCTTTTACCTAATGGATTTGGCAGCCACTAATGATCATTGCCTGCATCCGATGTTACATTAGCGCCTAAGAAATGGTGATTTTTAAAAATTCAACATTCATTCTGCATTTATAAACTGTAATTCTTCTATTAAAAAAACTTCCCCTCATCAACTATTTGGGTACTCTGATGTACAGTTTGAACAGGAAAGGCAGGATAAATGCTTGACTTTTTCCTTTTATTTAAACATTATTAGAATAATGAGTTGGTGCCATAGCAACCTCCGAAGGTGACCAATGAGCTTTTATTTTTTCCAGTAATATTTAAGGACTCAAAGGTTTTTTAAAAATATTTTGTGTGTCTAAATCCATTAAAGTCATTATTCATTTTTTACCCATTCTATTTGTGGTTTTATTGAGATCTTATTTAATACAATGAAATGGATGGATAGTCAGTCTTCAGTCTCCTGAGTTTCACAGTTTTATACACCCATATAATCACCTCCTAAAACATGATATTCAACATTCCCTTTGCCTAAGAAAGTCTCCCTCTGTCCATTCTTGTCCGTTCTCTCCACTCGCCCTTCCAGACAACCATCTTCTGATTTATCACCATAGATTATTTGTGTCTGTTCTAGAACTTCACATAAGTGGAATCATACCTTATATAGTCTGTTCTTTCAACTAAAGTAATGTTTCTGAGATTCCTCTAGGTCATTGTACATATCAGTGACTCATTCTTTTTCATTGCTGAGAGGTACTCCATTGTGTGAATAAATGATAATTTGTTCATTTTCCTGCTGAAAGACAGTTAGCAGGACTGTTATGAACATTATTGTTAAAGTCTTTTTTGGACATACGTTTTGATTTCTCTTGGGTAAATATATAGGAGTTGAATAGCTAGATATAAGGAAGATGTATGTTTAACTTTTTAAGAAACAGATGTCTAAAGTGTTTGTGCTAGGTTCCGCTCCCACCAGCACTGTGTGAAGTGTCCTACTTCTTTGCCAGTATGTGGTATTGTCAGTATTTATTTCAATGACTCTAGTAGGTTTTAAGTGGTACCTTGGTGTGGTTTTAATTTACATTTCCTTGGTAGCTGATGATATGGAACACCTTTCTTGTGCTCATGGATAATTTGTACACCTTCTTTTGTCCATTTTTAAATATCATGTTGTTTATTTTATTGTTCGCTTGTAGGAATTCATTATAAGTGTTCTGGATATGATTTCTTTTTCAGATATGTGTACTGTGAATATTTTTCTCCAGTCTGTGACTTGTCTCTTCATTTTCTTCTATGTTTTCTTCTAGAAGCTTTATGGTTCTAGCTCTTACATTTAGGCATATGATCTATAAAGGCCCTGAACAAAACCTAAGAAAATATCTTAAGGTGGGAAATATTTTTTTTTTGAACTGGATACAAAAAACACTAACAATTTTTTTAAGTGATAAATTGGACTTAATCAAAATTTAAAATTTCAGCTCATCAAAACATACCACTAGAAAATGTATAGGCAAGCCATACACTGGGAAAAATATTTACAGTGCCTGTATCTGACAAAGAAATCCTGATTACATGTAGCAAATCCTAAAAAACAGGCGCAAAAAATAGCAAAAGACCTGAACAGCCACTTTACAGAGCTTCCTTGCTTTCTGGCATAAGAGGTTCCAGTCTTGACTTATATATTTCAAGTCCCATACCTGGAATCAGCCATTTCTCTAAGGAGCTCTGACTCCTTTTAATGGGAAATGGTATTTAGAGACCAAGTCTTGTCAATGAGGGTGCTCATTGCTTCTGGATTGTTATTATGTCTAAGCCTTTTCAACGAACAAAGCTGACAACACAGATTTTTTTAGAAAGAAAAATGTAAGTTAATATTTTATACTAATATTTCCAATTTAAATTTCTGATTATAAGATGTTTACCTCTTTGATTTTCTACTTATCTTTTGCTGAAAGCCTTATTCTTACTGACATAAGAATAAGTCTGATTCTTATTGACATAATTTATTTGCTTTCTCCTACAACATATAAATAATACTTTCAAAATAAGAATTTCAGGTAACAAGTTGACTGAATGAAGTTCAATATTTCTTCATGGTTTGTTTTGTCCGTGAGATGTATTTCACTCGGGATGTGTAGTCAACAGCCTGTGTTTTAAAGGTGTTTGAAATAATTTTTCTCTGTGTGGTAATGCCACCTCCTTCATATAGAATGTTAAAGCAATATGGCAATGAACAACGAACTTCGCTTTTTTTTTCTGTTGTACTGAGGTTACAAGTCATTTGACTAAACCTATTTGACTTAAAGTTTTGGCTCTTTTTTTTAAGACTTTTTTTTTTAGAGCAGTTCTAGGCTCACAGCAAAATTGAGAGGAAAGTACAGAGATTTCCCATATACCCCCTGCCCCTCCACATGCACAGCCTCCCCTGTTGTCAACATCCCCAACCAGAGTGGTACCTGTGTTACAATAGATGAACCTACTTTGACACGTCCTAATCACTCAAAGTTCATAGTTTACACTATGGTGTACTGTTGGTGTTATACATTCTACAGGTTTGGACAAATGTATAATGACATGTGGCCATCATTCTGTAGTATCTGTAGCATCATACAGAATATTTTCAGTGCCCTAAAATTCCTCCGTGCTCTGCCTGTTCATCCCCTCGACCTCCAATCCCTGGCAACCACTAGTCTTTTTACTGTCTTCATAGTTTTGCCTTTTCCAGCATGTCGTATATTTTAAATCATACAGTATGTAGCCTTTGCAGACTGGCTTCTTTATATGCATTTAAGATTCCTCCATGTCTTTTAATAACTTGATAACTCATTTCTTTTTAGTGCTGAATAATGTTCCATTGTCTGGATGTACCAGTTTATCCATTTATCTACTGAAGGGCTTCTTATTTGCTTCCAAGTTTTGGCAATCATGAATACAACTGCTATAAAAATCCGTGTGGAATTTTGGCAGTGCTGTGTCATCATAGCAATATGTACCAAACACTGTTTTTAGGCTGATTTCTACCCAGCGCCCTCTCATGCTTTTGGTTCTGCAGTGTCCAGCAACCCATACTGCCAGGGAAACTGCAAGTCTGGACTGCTGCTTCACATGGGTTCATTTTGTGTGTAAGTCTGTCCTGGCTTGCCTTCACTGTGGCTAAGCTTATGTATCTGATTAACTGGGGGCTCTGTAATTATTATTATTGCTAGAGCCTTGGGAAAAAAACCCAAGAACTGCAAGACATAACAAAAACAGTCTCCCCCTGAAAAAGTGTCTTATTGATTATCAAAGCTAAATTAAATCCATGCATACCAAAGCTAAGCCAGAGAGGAGAAATAGCCCATAGAGAGGTGTAGATGGCCCCGGGACTCTCAAAGTGGGAAGAGAGTGTCCATAAACAGCTACTGTGTCATCAATGAGTGGAGGCAGCAGAGAACAGAATAGACACAGGGAGAAGAGAAGAGAACAATGGTGGGAAGAGCCCACAGGCCCTCTCTGTATCCTTCATTGTGTAATACTTTTTTTGGCACCACAGCTAGTCTATATTTGGTGCTTAAGAAGATAAGCAAGGGGGTACTAGGTTTGAGAATGGATTCCCACAAATGTTGTTACATTTAAATAGCAAAATAATATCTACTGTTGATTGATACTAACCTTGTGCCAGACACTGTGCTGTGCACTTTATAAACATTATTTTATTCAGTCTTCGTGAGAATTAGTGATTATCAATCCCATTTTATAGATGATAACACTGGGATTGACAGAAGCCAAGTAATTTGTCCAAGATCTTACAGCTAATATAGAAGAACCAGAACTCGACCCAAATCTGCCTGACTCTGAAACTCTCTGTGGCTTTACTCACTATCCGTGGGAGTGTTTGTTCATCCAGAGCATCTTTTCCCTCCACCCTCTGGATAGTCATGATAACAGTGCAGATTATGCAGTGATGTCATCATATAGTGGGTGTTCAGGGTGTGGCTTGTATATAATATGTATCATAAAATAATTCCATTTGTAATAGACACAATGTTAATATTCCTTTGTAGACATACTGATAGATACCATGCCCATTCATCTATTTCATGTAATACACAATCTCATATATAAAGAACTGTAGTTATGTAATAAACAAAAATGTGTTTGAAACAGCATGAAATTGGATTTCCTCATCCATAAATTGTGTTATATTTATGTCTAAGTTATAGTTCAAAAAACAGAACTGTGATGTTGATATTGTTATAAATGGTGTCTAATGTATTTCTATTAAGGGGAGATATATTTGCTGTGCTGAAATGTATTATCATAATAGCCAAACCATTTACTCTACCACCGGAAAGTAGTGTGGTATTCTGTCTGAAATTTCACTTGCCTGCTCCCAGCCTGCAAGATCTATTGTAAATTATTGTAGGTGTCTGTGAGTTATTTTATAGGAAGCATCCATCTATTTTTACAACTCTGCAAAGTCTGTCACTCTCATTCATCTCCCTGGGAATAAAGCAATAATTTGATTCTCTATAAGTGTGAACCTGAATTTACACCATCCTCTCCAGTTGGGACTTTAGTGACGTGGGTAATTTATAGCTCTGTGTTTCTGGGGCAGGGGACTGAAAGGTGGCACCCTGGCCTGACGTGTTTGTTGCCATTTTCCACTATTTCCATAGAAAAGGGAAGTGGGAATCAACCTGTCCCTATTCTATTTAGGGTGTAACTGTTTTGTTCCCTGTACCGTGTAGCCCTTTTGAATACCATGCCACAAACAGCACCCTGAGGGTCCTGATCCACTCCATTCAGCCCTGGGTCCAGTGGTTGGGTCAATGTCTGCCCAGATGCTGTGGACCCTGTGATGTGCTCAGCCCTCAGGAACTGCCATTACAAATTTTCTGGCCTTCAAAAGGGAAGTAGTCAAATGTTTGGGGCCTTTCGGGTATTTTTTGTCTTGTGGATAGGCTGTTGGGCGGGCCCAGCTATCCATCTTTGGTGTCCCATCCTTTGGCCTGTTGAAGAAGAGTTTTTCTGGGAAATGTCAGTGTTTTGTTCCCTCTTTTCTTGCTAAGATGCCAAGGGGGGAGATGTCCTTTTGTTAGCTGCCTGGGATCCTCTGAGACCAAGGCTATTTGGGCCTGGAAATCTGGATGCTTCCAGGGCCAGGGAAGTGGGCAGTGGGAAGAGAACGTGATTAATTACTAAAATGTGGAGGTAGGGGGCATGAGTAGGAATCAGGGCTAGAGTATGCAGCTGGAGAATTGGAGAGCTAGGCAGACAAGAGGGAGAAATGATGGACCAGGCAAGCAATGAGGAGAGAAATCCTGGAGGAGTACCTGAGACAGGCAAGGTCTGGTGCCCTGGGCTGCCTTTCCCATGCATTCTGCAGCATGATGCTTGGGATGGGCTGGCTGCATTTAAAGGCCCTCAGAATAGGGCAACGCATAACTTGGCTGCAGTCCCCACTGAGAAATCCAGATTCAGGAATGAAAGCATCTCTGACATCTCTTTATCGTGTTCTGAATCTGGAGGGTTTGTGCTGAGGGCTCTCCCTAATTGGAACCATTTGTCCTTGAAGGTCATTTTCTAAGACTTACATACCAGCCTACCTCAGCAAGAAAACTCTTTGTTTGTGGTAATGGCCTTTATTATTGTAGAAACTTATTTAAACCAGTTAATTTTGGGGAAAGAAGTCTAAGTGGAAATATGGTGGATGGATTTGCCAATTGCGACCCTCAACTTTGAAGCCACTGTCCATGTATCTGGAGAATGCCCTGTATGGACACTTCTTCCAGTTGACAGCCACGTATAGTCACTGTCTGCTTCATAGAAAATGAAATGGAACCCTATTTGACTATTTTGTAGTTAATTCTCTCTCCTTTTGAAAATCCAAAAGGGGAAAATATTGTGCATTTGGCAACTTCATAAATTTTAAGCTTCTCAAGCTTAGAAATACAATTATGTGTTTCCTCTATGTGACAGAAATGGAAAGAATTAAAACCTTACGTATTTTTCAAAACTTGCATTTAGACTATTTTTAACATTTTTGAGACACATTCAAATACTGTTCCTCCTACAAGAACAACCATGTAGGAAATCACAAAGGTCCATTTTATTGGTGCAAAAGAGACCAAAGGAATGTGCAGATTTCAGTGAAAAGCTGTCATTTTCTTTTTTCTGTTTTTGCCACCATTGACATTCACACCAACTTCTCCTGTTTTTGCTCACCCAGAAAATCAGCCAGTTCTTTGCGCTTAGAATGGTTATGGTAAATGTAGGACTCTTTTTGGAAAGTTATCAAAGAAAAATTAGCCCAGAAGCACTCTGGGGGTTCAGGACAAGTTGGGGTGGTGCACTTGACTCTGAGAGCACTGGAGCAGGTTTCGGGCTTGCTCTCTCGGGTGGAGGTATGTTGTGAAGGTGCTCAGGCTACTGAAAGAACTGGCAGCTAAACACCAGTAAAGCTATTAAGATAAGAAGAGGTTCACACACAGGCAGGAAAATGAGGGGCATGATTTCTTGAGAACCAGATGATGGAAGAGTTGTATGGACTTGAGGGAGTTGGTTGGTGTTCCAGTTCCAGCTGCATAACAAATTGCCCCAAAATGAGTGGCTTAAAAGAAAAAACAAATCGTTTTATTATCTCCCCTGTGTGTCAGGAATTCAGACAGGGCACAGTGTGTTATGAGATGAATTGTGTCCCCTAAAAATGTATGTTGAAGTCCTGACTCCTGGTAGCTGTGAATGTTACTTATTTGGAAACAGGGGCTTTTCAGATGTAATCAAGTTAAAATGAGGTCATTAGGGCCGGCTCTAATCCAGGATGACTGGTGTTCTGGCAATAAGAGGGGGAGACACAGACACATAGTGAGAAGGCCGTGTGACAATAGAGGCAGAGATGGGAGTGACGCAGCTGCAAGCCACGGAATGCCAAGGAACATCAAGTGTTAATGGCCACCACAAGAAGCTAGGAAGAGGCAAGGAAGGATTCACCCCTACAGGTTTCAGAGAGAGCATGGCCCTGCCAACACTTTGATTGTGGGATTCTAGCCTCCAGAACTATAAGACAATTTCTGCTGTTTTTAGCCACCCAGTTGGAAGTACTTCATTATGGCAGCCCAAGGAAGGTAATACAATGGGATAGTTTGTCTCTATCCCATCATATCTGAGACCTCATCTGGGAAGACTTGTAGGATGGGAGTTGGAATGATCTGGAGTGTTCACTCATATGTCTGGTAGTTGATTCTGGCTGTCACTTAGAACCTGAGCCAAGTGGAACACCTCCATGTGGCCTCACCACTCATCTCTTGGGAGGGCTAGTTTGGGCACCTTCACAATGAGGTGTTTGGGTTCCAAGAGCAAGCATCTCAAAAAAGCCAGGCAAAAGTTCTGTCACCTTATGACTTTGCCACTGAAGTTACATAGTGTCACTTCTACGATAGTCACAATTCAACGGAAGCTCTGGGTTCAAGAGGAGGGACATAGACCCCCCTTCTTTATGGGCAGAATGTCAGGGTCACATTACAGAAGAGCAGGTGAAGTGGGAGTAATAGTTGAAGAAAGTTTTGGAAAATACAATCTGCACATTGGAGACTGTTCCCCGCCTCAGCTACGGTGGATTAGACATCCCCCATCCAAGGGCAGGGAGCTGGGACAGCTCTCCTTCCTTCCTTTCTTCCACTTTCGACTCTGCCATCTCTTTTATGGGGTGTTGGGGTGTCTCCGCTGCCACATTCAGTGCTTGCAACCTTGGTCTGGTCTCCCACCCAAAAAGGAATTAAATTCAGTCCAATAAACGTTTCCTGAATCTGGCATGCAACAAAGTGAGCTAAGCATTGTGTCGTATTGTGTCAGGCCTATGTCTACAGAGAAGAAAGGTTGCTGGCCTAGAGGAGTTACAGTAATGGATGATATGACAGACGTGCCACTAACCATAGTGCAAGGCCAAATGATATCAGTGAGGTACATCACCTGGAAGCAAAGTGTTGGGAACCCAGGATACCAAAAGACGTTTTCTGGTGGAGGTGGTGGGGATTGGCTCCATTCCAGGGTCCCCCTGCAGGCAGCACCGCGTGACTGCCTTGCATGACAAGCTGGGCCCTGTGGGTCTTCTGCCCCCAGTCCCTCTCTTCATCCGTCAGATTCCTCATCATCCTTGGCTTGTCCTTTGTCTTCTCCCATCCTCTCCTACATTCTGCTGTAACAGACCCACGGCTTCATTTCATACTCTGAGGGGAGATGTAGTTTTCTAATTCAGAAGACAGGAACAATCCACATTCTGAAACAGGCTTGCCTCTCTCACAATACTGGCTGACTCCCTCAGAAGCAGCAAAGTGTGTCCTTAACATACTGTGGCTGACAACTGGCTTTCCCAGTCAGCAGGGATATAGCTAACACTTACCTAATAGATGCGTTTATCTCACACATGTGAAGACACACAGCTGTGTTTACCATTTCTCTTATCTGCATTTGGTGGTAGTTTTTTGTTTCCAGTATGACTTTTGGGTTTGTTAGGAGCCTTTTTATTCTTTTTTAATTTAGTAGATTTAAGATCAAAAGTCCTTAGAGATACTATATCTATAGGAGTGAGGTGCCTTAACTAACTTCCTAGATATATTTTAGCATGGAATTAGAGGTGAAAAGAATCCTATGGAAATGGCTATTGGTTCGATCAGTCAACCAATATTTATTAAGCGCATTCTGTGAGGCCTGGGTACTCAGAGGTCTCCAACATCTTAGAGTTGACTGTCTGGTTGGAGGGTCAGACAGTAAGTAACTAAGCACACACAAACACACAGTAACACACTGAGATAGCTGATATGAAGGATGAGTACTGAGTGCTATGAGAAAGAACAGAGGCTTGGGCGGTGGGCTGGGATGTTTGTGGTCAGGGACGACCTCTCTAAGGAATGATACTGAAGCGTGACCTATAGGTGGAGGAGATAGCAGAGAACAGCCAAGAGTGTTCTAGACAGAGAGCAGGACTCAGTGCCTCAAGCTCCAGAGACAAACAGGTTTGTTGAGTTGCAGGACCTGAGTAAGGCATGTATGGCTGAGCAGAATGGTCGAGGTGTGGGCTGAGAGTGAAGAGGTAGAAAAGACAGAAAGCGGCCAAATCTTGTGGGGCCTCATAGGTCACCATGTGCATTGGGGACTTTATCCCAATGTTAATGAGAAGTCATTGAAGGGAGAACCACATGATCCACAACAGACCTGGGTGGAGACAGGCTGAGAGGAGACAGGCTGGTCTGCCTGCACTCGGAAGGCCCTGTTGAAATGCTGTTGGGGGCTTTGCTTTCTTTTATTTAAACAGCCAATACTGCCCTCTGGCAGTCAGACTCTGTGAGTCTCTGGGGGATGAGGGCTTGGGCAAGGGTGACCAGAATTTGGGGCTCCCCAGGGCCTGTGAGCCTCATTAGCTATGGAAATGTGGTCTTAGCTAGCACCTCAAAGAGCCCTGAGTTCGAGTCCTGTTCTGTCACAGACTCATTCTGTGCCATCTTAAGAAGGGCCCTTCCCCCGTAAGAGTAGCTCTGAAAGCCAGCCAGAGGCCAGCTGGAATTTAAATCTAGGATATTTCTTCTGCCTGAGTTGAGACCCCGAGAGGGCTCCTAGGGTCATCCATTAGAGCAGAATTTCTCACCTGGACACTGTTGACATTTGGGGCTGGATAATTCCTTGTTATGGCAGGAAGGGGTGTCCTGTGTGTTGTAGGATGTTTAGCAGCATCCCCAGCCTCTACCCACCAGATGCCAGTAGTGTCCTCCGCCACCACCATGAAGTTGTGACAACCAAAAATATCTTCAAACATCACCAAATGTCCCTGGGGATAGGGGAAGGGAACAAAGCTGCCCTTGGTGAAGAACCCCTGATTTAGACCATGCCTTCTCTATGGGGCAATATGGCCCCCAAGGGGGTAAAAACATTGGTTCTTGAGAGGTGAAAATCTTAGCTGTTTCAATGGTTTGTAGCCCTCCCAAGGAACACAGGACATAAACAGATATACAGTATATCCATGGGATTAAAATTTCATGGGGGAGGAAGGCAATTAGAAAAAGAAACGTCTAAAAAGGCTTCTTGGGCAGGCGATAATAGAAAACAAGGCTGAGAAACACTGATTTAGACCAAGGGAGACCCAGTTTTTCTGGGAGGCTATAAGACAGGAACCTGGAAATTGAAATGAAGAACCAGAGGACACCGTGGGAAGGGTCGGGCACCAGAAAGCAATCACCATCACGATAGCTAACAGTAGTGTGCCAGTGTTGTAGTGCACACAGCAACGTCATGATGGAGATGCTCTTGTTTATTTCCCTCTTTACAGATGGGAAACTGAAGCACACACAGATTTAACAATAAACAGTCAATGTCCGGAGACCGTACCCATTACCGTGGTGGGTCCAGACCAACCTGTGTGTGGAGGAGTGTGACCTAAAAAGCCAATTAGAGGGGTTTGCAGGGAACCTGTGATACCAGAGGGAGACTGAGAGCTGGGAAGGGAGCAGCGGAAGGCAAGACAGTAGGGAGTGAGTAGGAAGAAAACTGAAAATTGAGAGGTCAGATGAGAGGGAGGTAGGGAGCCCAGAGTCCGACAAGCATGGAATGAATCAACTCAGAGTTCAGTGAGAGCCTTAATATAGCTTTCTCCGGTGCCTCTGCCATCTCTTTCCTCCTCAGGGGCTGCAGAGTGGGAGTGGAGCAGGCTTGGCTGGGCAGCTGCAAGTGGATTCTTTCCAAATGACCCAGGCCGGGCTGGCCTCTGCCATGTCCTTTCACACTTGCTAAGTAAATCAGCATGCCTCCTCACTTCCCTGTGGGGCCTGTCTCAACTGGATTCTTTCTATTCCTAAGCTCATGATCTCTTAGGAAAGGAATTTTGCAAGCATCCCTGACTTAAAGAGAAAAAATGCCTAGAGTATTTCCCGCCCAAGCTGTATATCTACAAAGAGAAATAGCAATATTTTATGCCATTTTTTAGCAAATATTGCTCTCTTCTCAGACTCAAGATTTGGGCTATTTTATCCTCAATCTGTGCTGAGGAAAGCTTTTAGGTTCCAGTCTGAAGAGCCCATTGCTGGAAAGGCAGCTCCTAGCCCCCAGTGCACGCCCCAAAACAGATCGACCCTCCTTTACTCACCAGTGGGGAACTGCCAAGGCAGAAAAAGCTGCATCTTGGATGTTTCAACTTTGAAAAAGTTGCTGTAAGGCAGAGTACTGGGAGCATTTCCCATTAGGAATGAGTTATGATCATTGACTCTATGTGTTGGTCTCTTCAAGATGGTTCTTGCACACAGATTAAGTGTCCCTCTTGCCTTTCTCCCGACAGCTGCTGAGGGGTCCAGAGCACCTGCAGCCATGTTGCGGGGGAGATGCCCCGCCAGGTCACTTTCAGTCTCCCACATTCATTATAGAGTTCTGTTGGGAGAGACCTAAAAGTTCATGTAGCATAAACATGAACTGTGTCAGTGGTCAGCGAGCCTGTGCTTGAGTCCCTCTAGCAACAAGGTGCTCACTACCTAACCCCTCTCCTACCAGTGGACTACTTAGACCACTGGAAATAGTCAGTGTTTTTATTGGCTTGCTTTTTAGAGTGCCGACCAGGTACAACACTGAGTGTTCATCACCATATTTAATTCTTAGAAACGCCCAGCAAGCTGTTATTATTATCACCATTGATTGCATACATGGGGAAGCTGAGTCACAGAGATAGCAAATGGAGGAACCAGGTTTTGGGCTCAAGGAGTCTGACTCAGAGGCATAATGAACCACCATGCTATATTGCCTTATAACTGATTTCACTGTAGCCTTTTTTTTTTTAAGATTTTATTTTTTTCCTTTTTCTCCCCAAAGCCCCCCGGTACATAGTTGTATATTCTTAGTTGTGGTTACTTTTAGTTGTGGCATGTGGGATGCTGCCTCAGCGTGACTCGATGAGCAGTGCCATGTCCGCGCCCAGGATTTGAACCGACAAAACACTGGGCCGCCTGCAGCGGAGCACGCGAACTTAACCACTCGGCCACGGGGCTGGCCCCTTCACTGTAGCTTTAATGCAGTGTCTCCCTGTACCAGGGGTACTGGTTCTACCCATTGGAGCTCTGGAGTGCAAGTTCAATTCCTCTTCTGCACAAAATTCTTTTCAATAATTGATCTCAGAGGTGTGCCCTATCCCATCCTCCCACTTCAGCCCTCTCTTCTGTAGGGTAAACATCCCTGTTTCCTCTAATCTCGTGCTTCAAGTCTCCTCCTCTCCGGGGCCTTCTCCTCTTGCATGGCCTAGAAAAGAACCTGGTCCTTCATATATGGCAAAGAGCAGGGTGGGGGCAAGAAGAATGTCCTAATCCTTATTTCTAGAAGTTATGCTTAAAGCCTAAGGTCACATCATGCTGTGGATACAGAGTGGAGAAATCCACATGTTTCCCCACAAAGAAGTGTTTTGGGGAGTTTTCTTCAGAACTAATCACTGAAGCTACATTGAGAAGACTTGATTCAGGGATACCTAGAAAGCTGTCCCCAGACATCACTCTCAGGCTTGACCCATTCTCCAACACTATGCATTTAAACTTAGGAAGACTTGCCTTTGTGCCAACCCTCTGTGTATTCATTCTTTCACCTATTCATTTATTCAGTACTTACAGAGCAATAGAGCATCCAAGAGGTTTCAAGCAGAACACTGGTTTTTGGGATGTAAATGTGAAGAAGTCATAGGTCCTGTTCTCAAGGAAGAAACAGAAGACATCAGTAGTTATAATAAAGCATGATGAGCACAACGATACAGATGTGCTTGGATAATCTGAGATTACAGAAGAGAATTCCAGGGCTGGGGATCCAGAGTCACTTCTGATGTCTATACCTTACAAGACATGGAGGAGTAATGGTATTCTGGGAGAAGGGAAGGGCATGTGCAGAGGATTGAGAACTTCTTTAGCCCAAGGGAATCTTTCCAAGATCAAGGGAGGCGAGTTAATATAAATCATATTGGAAGAGGCTTCCCAATTTAAATGTTTATGGACTGCAATTAATGGTGCACACTCTTTCAGTGTTACCCCATCTAAACCTATCACTGTCTGGCGTGCTCAGATGACCAGCACTTAATGTGAAGAGAGGAAAGGAGACCCTACAGCTCTTGGCAGCATTATCTTTTTGTGAAATTGTCCTTTCTCCTATCTCCTTCCACCCTCAGATGTTCTGTTTTTATTGATCTTTTGTAGCATCTGATCTTATCTTAGGAAGTAAGGATACGTCTCTCCTTTCATGGAGTATCTGACAGTTCTTCCTCATGGGATCCTGGTGGTCTGATTATGGTGTCTCCTCTCTGGTTGTCCAGATACTCACCCTCATCATCCTCTGCTCTTCCAGTATGTAAGTGGTCATATAATGGCTGAATAGTTCCTCAGAGATCCTTGGTTTTGTTGGCTTTAGCCATTATTGTTAACTCTCATTCACACTCACACACATGCTCACATGTACACACATGCACACATGAATCCCCTTTTGATTTATCTTGCTCACAGTCTTGGATCACAGGTCTCTGCAACAGGGTGAGATAGACTGATACATTCAGGAAGCCAGAAGCAGTAATAATGGAGTGTATGATGAATCTGAAAGAGGTGGGCAATGGAGGAGAGGGAAAAGCTACAAAACTATTAGGTTGTCAGAAATAAATGACCCGCTCCCATGGAGCCTTCTCTTCAACTGTCAAAATACAAGTTGATGTCATCCAAGATAGTGATGTAGTGAGAAGCTCATTAAAAATACTTCTGATACTACCTGAGAAATAAAATTTTTATCATCAATTCATTGAGCTCAAGAAAGTATGTGAACAAACAGAAAAAATATCTAAAGCCTCTGAAAACATTTTGTAACACAAAAATAAAGTCATAAGAACTTAAAGTGCATCTAAATTATTTCTTAGTTGAAACCCATGGAAAAGTTAGGAAACAATTACTACAGATTCTCTACAATATAGAGGAGGGCTTTATATTCATTAATCAAAAATAGGGTGGTACATAATAAGAAAATGGAATTAAAACTGTAAGAAACCATGTACATTTTTATTTTTGGTTGCACTACAAAGCAAAATTAACACTGAAGAAGACAACCAGATAAATTTAAGGAACATTTCAAAAGGAATGTGAGAAAAGATGACTGACATGGTAATAAAACATAGAGATATAATCTATGAATAATAGGAGTTCCCAAAGAAAAAGAGAAAAAAAATCCCCAGACGAAAAGAGAACAAGAAGCATCTCCTGTCTCTTGATTTCAGTTTTCCTTTGGTGATTTCTCAATAGAACAGACCAAATGTAAACCAAACCACTTTCCCTGCTTGTTGATGGTCAACACATTGGGAGACATGCTGATATTTCCTAAAGAACTTTATCAGTCAGGATAGGGTAAGCCATGCTGCAGTAACAACTTTACTCTGAACTCTCAGTTGCTTAACACACAAGAGTTATGTCTCACTCACAGAAGGTCTAGTGAGAGTTGAGTCACTCTCCAGGGCAGTTCCCTTCCAAGATGTAAATCATGGACCCAATCTGCTTTGAGCATGCATAACATAGGATGCCCATAGTTCTGTTTTCTCCAGGAAAATCCTATTGTCCTGGCATAATTATTACAAGTGACTCTTTTGATCCCAAAAATGTGTATGTGAGTGCATAAATTATATGGTCATATTATAGTTACACTATCTGGAACTGGCATCCAGGTCTCTGTAACAGAGAAAGCGGGAACTCATGAGCTGGGACATGTAGCTGAGTGCATGGATAGATGAGCAGAGAATAGCGCTTTCATAACAATCTTAGTAAAACCAAAATAAAAGGAAAATTTGTACTACTTGTACGAATACAAATAGTATCAAAATAATGATGTTTCCAAGTGCAGTCATGTAATTTTTAGCTCTTCTATTATAACCACAGAAGGAGACCTGAGCTCTGCCTGGTTTCCTCCATTCCCTGCCCATGTCCACATCAAACATCATCTCATTTATTGACCCAACCATAGTCATTTGGACATCCTTTATTATTCCTGATCAAAGCCAACAGAGGATGTTTCACCTATCTAACCCTTCTCATCCAGGGCCCTCATTATGTTGTTGATGTCTACATTGGAGGATGTTCCTTATTCTGTTTCCCTGGCACTGGTTCATATATTTTTTTTGCCTGGACTTGCCAGTGGAGATTATGGATTCAGAATGAGTGACCATTTGAGGAGTAGTCAGGTACCAGTAGGACTGAAACAGGAGGACTGAGGTCACAAATGTTCCTTTGGGAGTAGTGAGAGCTTGAAAAAGAGGGCAGAGGACCAACCACTGTGGAGATGAAGAAGGAACCAGCTACAAAGCATCAGGTGAGTCAGACTTGCCACAAAAAAGAAATTGTTAGTACATCATTCTTAACATATGAGAAAAAAATGAGAGAGAGAAAAAATTATGTAGCTGATGTGAAGGGTATAATTAATTTGACTTAATCTTATTTTTGACACTGCTGTGAAGTCAATTCCAATTCCTAGCACCCCTGTATACAGCAGAGTGAAACCCTGCCTGGTCTTTTTGCCCCACCCTCTCACCTTCCAGTACTATATGAGACAATGCTCCACTGCTATTCACAGGGTTTTCATGGCCAATTTTTTTGGAAGTTGGTGGCCAGGTCCTTCTTCCTAGTCTGTCTTAGTCTGGAAGCACCACTGAACCCTGTCCACCATGGGTGACCCTGCTGGTATTTGAAATACGAGTGGCATAGCTTTCAGCATCACAGCAACACGCAGCTGCCTCAATATGATGGGTAGTGGTGTTCCCTGACTGGTATACGAAACCTGCCTGACAGCAGTGAAAGCTCTGAATCTTAACAACTAGACCACCAGGGCTGGCTAATCATATTTAACAAACATTTATTTATCAATGATATGATGAATGAATAGATGAACACACATAATTAATAAAGGTATGTATTTTTAGAACTTGAATACCTCCCAGAAGGAGAATGCAACTTTTTTCAAAGTCCGTGGATTAGTCACAAAAATTGATTATATGCTAGCCTGCAAAATGTTCATTGATCTTAAAAAGCAGAAATTTTGCAGATCTTATTCTCTGATCACAATATAATAAAACCAGAAATTGATAATATAGGATTTTAAAAAGAGATCCCTAGGGGAAAGAAGTCATAAACATTCAAGATGCTCCTAAATACAGCATTGTTGGGCAAAGGAGAAAACCAAGAAAATCCTAATAAGCTATTAAGAAATAATACAAGTGAGAGACATCAGCAACATGGCAGAGTGAGCAGTTTTCTTTGTCTCTCCCCCTTTGAACTACAACTAAATGGACATTCACTGATAACAGAGGATACTCACACAGCACTGCAGGACTCCTGAGAGACCCATGCTGCTATCCATTGGAAGGTGGATGGACTACCCCTGTGGAGGAGGTGGAGATAGGTGAGAACTCTCCAGCCCCGAGACAGCCCAGTACCTGTGAGCAACTCTCTCCCAGCTGAGGCACTCATAACACTGCCACAGCCCCAAGGGTGGGCGTGTGCATTGCACAACTGAGGAAACAGGTGACTACAGCCCTAAGCTCCCTGTGAGTGCTCTTTGGACCAGTGGGAAAATCCACAGTCCCATTGCAGCTCCAGGGAGTGACTCCAGCTCAGACTCAGTAGGGAGGCCCTGCCTACCAAGCACAAAAGCTGGGTGACCTGGGAGCAGACATGGCATGGCTGGGCGACCTAACCATTGGCTGCATTACATGCACATAGTTCTGCTGCAGCCCTGAGTGGGCAAGTGAGATCCAGCAGGACCAGACAGCAACAGAGCTGCAAGTCTGGGTGAATAAGCTCCTGGCTGTCTCAAAAGCCCATAATACTGCTGCAGTCCCTAAGGAGGGAGTGTGTCTAGGTGGGTCTGTGGGAGCAGGCAGCAGCAACCCTAAGCCCCCATGTGATTATTCCCACAATTAATGGGCAACCCTACAGGGCCACAGTGACCCCAAGGAGTGGCCCAGGCTTAGTCAGGAATAGCTGACAGGAGTCTTGGTGAGCACAGATTACACAGCTCCTGCTCCCTCCCCCGAGCGGCAGCAAGTGGAAGCTGTAACCAAACTCTGCCTCTATGCAGAGGCATAAATCCATGCCATCAAGGAGTATGAAAAAGTGTATTAAATCTCCAGAACAGAAGGACAGTGATAAGTACTCAGACAACAATCCTAAAGACTCAGAAATCTATAATCTAAATGACAAAGAATTCAAAATAGCTATCGCTAAAAAACTCAATGAGTTAAAAGAGAATACAGATAGACAACTCAATGAGCTCAGGAGCTACATTACAAAAGAGCTTGATTCTATAAAGAAGAACCACTCAGAAACACTGGAGATGAAAAATACAGTGGATGAAATTAAGAAAAATCTGGACTCTCTGAACAATAGGGCTGATAATTTGGAGGACAGAATTAGAAGTCTTGAGGATGGGAATATAGAAATGCTTCAGATAGAGGAGAGAGAACTAAGACTAAAAAGAAATGAAGAAACTCTCCAAGAAATATCTGACTCAATTAGGAAATGCAACATAAAGATTATAGGTATCCCAGAGGGAGAAGAGAAGGCAAATGGAGTAGAAAGCTTGTTGAAAGAAATAATAGCTGAGAACTTCCCAAACCTTGGGAGGGAGCAGGAAATCCATAGGACAGAAGCCAACAGATCTCCAAACTTTATCAATGTAAAAAGACCAACTTCAAGGCATATAGTAGTAAAGCTGGCAAAAGTCAATGACAAGTCAAAAATATTAAGGGCAGCAAGGCAGAAGAAAATAACCTACAAAGGAATCCCTATCAGGCTGTCACCAGATTTCTCAACAGAAACATTACATACTAGGAGAGAGTGGAATGGTATGTTCACAATTCTGGAAAACAAAAACTTTCAGCCAAGAATACTCTATCCAGCAAAACTATCCTTCAAATGTGATGAAGAAATAAAAACTTTCCCAGATAAACAAAAGTTAAGGGAGTTCATGACCACAAGGTTCCCCCCCACACAAGAAATCCTCAGGAAGCCCCTCATACCTGGAAAAAGAAAGGAAAAGGATTACAAAACCCTGAGCAGGGAGATAAGTAGAAAGACAAAATCAGAAAGTTGCAGCTCCCTAAGAACAGGTTAGCAAATGCTTGAGTATAACATTAAAGGTAAAAGGAAGGGAAACACCAAGAACAAATATAATCTTGTCATTTTAACCACAAACTCACAACACAAGAAGAAAAAAAAAGATGTGACAATAACAACCTAGAAGGGGAAGAGGCAAGGGATGGAACCAGCTTAGTCTAAGGAAATAAGAGGCTATCAGAAAATGCACTATCTCAACTATGAGGTGTTTTATACCAACCACATGGTAACCACAAAACAAGTAATTAGAGCAAAGACACAAATAAGGAGAAAACTAAGAAAACCAGCATAGAAAACTATCTAACTGAATTGGTGGTCCAAAACACATGGGATAAGAAACAAAGGAAATGCAGGAGAATGGGAAAACGAGTGATAAAATGGCAGCACTAGGCCCCCACATTTCAGTAATCACTCTAAATGTAAATGGATGGAATTCGCCAATCAAAAGACACAGAGTGGCAGGATGGATTAAAAAATAAGACCCAATAATATGCTGCCTCCAGGAAACACACCTCAGCCCCAAAGACAAACACAGACTCAGAGTGAAGAGATGGAAGACAATACTTCGTGCTAATAGTGAACAAAAGAAAGCAGGTATTGCCATACTTATATCAGGCAGAGTAGGTAAAGAGAGACAAAGAGGGGCAGTATATAATGGTAAAAGGGACACTCCACCAAGAAGAAATAACACTTATAAATATCTGTGCATCCAACACAGGAGCACCAAAGTACATAAAGCAACTATTAACAAAACTAAACGGAGATGTCAACAACAATGCAATAATACTAGGGGACCTCAGCACCCAATTAACACCCGTGGATAGATCATCCAAACATAAAATCAACAAGGAAATTGTAGAATTAAATGAAAAATGAGACCAGATGGACTTAATAGATATATATAGAACATTCTATCCAAAAACAGCAGGTTACACATTCTTCTCAAGTGCGCATGGAACATTCTCATGGTTAGACCATATATTGGGAAACAAAGCAAGCCTCAATAAATTTACAAGGATTGAAATAATATCAAGCATCTTTTCTGACCATAATGCTATGAAAGTAGAAATCAATTACAAGAAAAAAGCTGGGAAAGGGGCAAAGATGTGGGGATTAAACAACATGCTACTAAATGACCAGTGGATCATTGAAGAAATCAAAGGAGAAATCACATATTATCTGGAGACAAATTAAAATGAAAATACACCATACCAACTCATTTGGGATGCAGCAAAAGCGGTCCTAAGAGGGAAATTCATTGCAATAAGGCTCACCGCAACAAACAAGAAAAATCTCAAATAAGCAATCTCAAACTACACCTAACAGAACTAGAAAAAGAAGAACAAACAAAGCCCAAAGTCAATAGAAGGAGGGACATATAAAAATCAGAGCAGAAATAAATGAACTTGCAACAAAAAAGACAGTAGAAAGAATTAATGAAACAAAGAGCTGGTTCTTCAAGAAAATAAACAAAATTGATAAACCCTTAGCCAGGCTTACTAAAAAAAAAAGAGAGAAGACTCAAATAAAATCAGAAATGAAAGAGGAGAAATTACAATGGATACCACAGAAATACAAAAGACTATAAGAGAATACTGTGAAAACTATATGCCAACAAATTGGACAACCTAGAAGAAATGGATAAATTCTTGCAGTCTTACAACCTCCCAAAACTGAATCAAGAAGAAATAGAGAATCTGAATAGACCAATCACAACTAAAGAGATTGAAACAGTAATCAAAAACCTCCCTAAGAATAAAGGTCTGGGACCAGATGGTTTCTCTGGAGAATTCTACCAAACATTCAAAGAAGATTTAACACCTATCCTTCTCAAACTATTCCAGAAAATTGAGGAAGATGGAGCACTTCCTAAGATGTTTTACGAGGCCAACGTCGCTCTGATATAAAAACCAGACAAGGACAACACAAAGAAGGAAAATTACATGTCAATGTCACTGATGAACATAGAAGCAAAAACCCTCAACAAAATTTTGGCAAACTGAATACAGCAATACATTAGAAAGATCATACACCACGATCAAGTGGGATTTATACCAGGGAAACAGGGATGGTTCAACATCTGCAAGTCAATCAATGTGATACACAACATTAACAAAATGAGGAACAAAAACGACATGATCATCTCAATAGATGCAGAGAAAGCATTTGACAAGATCCAACACCCATTTATGATAAAAACTCTCAATAAAATGGGGAAAGAAAGAAAGTACCTCAAGAGAATAAAAGCCATGTATGACAAACCCACAGCCAACATCATACTCAATGGGGAAAAACTGAAAGCCATCCCTCTGAGAAGAGGAACAAGACAAAGTTGCCCACTCTCACCACTCTTATTCAATATAGTACTGGAGGTTTTGGCCAGAGCAATTAGGCAAGAAAAAGAAATAAAAGGAATCCAAATAGGCAATGAAGAAGTGAACTCTCGCTGTTTGCAGATGACATGATCTTATATATTAAAAATCCTAAATAATACATCAGAAAGCTACTAGAAGTAATCAACAATTACAGCAACGTTGCAGGGTACAAAATCAACTTACATAAATCAGTTGAATTTCTATACTCTAATAACAAACTAGTAGAAAGAGAACTCAAGAATACAATCCCATTCACAATCATAATAAAAAGAATAAAATATCCTGGAATATATTTAACCAAAGAAGTGAAAGACCTATACAATGAAAACTATAAGACTTTCCTGAAAGAAATTGATGATGACATAAAGAGATAAAGACATTCTATGCACATGGATTGGAAAAATAAACATAGTTGAAATGTCCATACTACCCAAAGCAATCTACAGAGTCAATGCAATCCTAATCAGAATCCCAATGACATTCTTCAAAGGAATAGAATGAAGAATTCTAAAATTCATATGGGGCAACAAAAGACCCCAAATTGCTAAAGCAATCCTGAGAAAAAAGAACAAAGTTGGAGGCATCACAATCTCTGACTTCAAAATATGCTACAAAACTATTGTAATCAAAACAGCATGGTACTAGTACAAAAACACACACACAGATCAGTGGGACAGAACTGAAAGCCCAGCAATAAAACCACACCTAATCTTTGACAAAGAAACTGAGAACATACAATGGAGAAAGTAAAGTTTCTTCAACAAATGGTGTTTGGAAAACTGGACAGCCATATGTAAAAGAATGAAAATAGACCATTCTCTTATGCCATTCAAAAATATAGACTCAAAATGGATCAAAGACTTAAAAATAAGACCTGAAACCATAGGACTTCTAGAATAAAATATAGGCAGTACACTCTTTGACATCAGTCTTAAAAGGATCTTTTTGGACACCATATCTCCTCAGACAAGAGGAACAATGGAAAGAATAAACAAGTGGGACTTCATCAGACTAAAGAGCTTCTACAGGACAAAAGAAAACAGTATTGAAATGAAAAGACAACCCACCAATTTGAAAAAAATATTTGCAAATCATGTATCTGACAAAGGGTTAATCTCCATAATATACAAAGAACTCACACAACTCAACAACAAAAAAGTCAAACAAATCAAAAAAAAATCAAAAAATGGGCAGGGGATATGAACAGACATTCTCCAAAGAAGATACATGGATGGCCAATAGGCACATGAAAAGATACTCAGCATCACTGATCATCAGGGAAATGCAAATCAAAACTACACTAAGACATTGACTTACACCAGTTAGAATGGCTATAATAACCAAGACAAAACATAACAAATGTTGGAGAGGTTGTGGAGGAAAAGGAACCCTCATCCACTGCTGGTGGGAATGCAAACTGGTGCAGCCACTATGGAAAACACTATGGAGATTCCTCAAAAATTTAAAAATAGAAATACCATAGGACCCAGCCATCCCACTACTGGGTATCTATCAAAGGAACTTGAAATCAGCAATTCGAAGAGACTCATGTACCCCCATGATCATTGCAGCATTTTTCACAATAGCCAAGACATGGAAGCAGCCTAAGTGCCCACTGACTGATGACTGGACAAAGAAGATATGGTATGTATATATATAATGGAATACTACTCTGTCATAAAAAATGATAAAATTGTCCCATTCCCAACAACATGGATGGACCTTGAGTGTATTACATTAAGCGAAATAAACCAGATAGAGAAAGACAAGCTCTGTATGATTCCACACATACGTGGAAGATAAACAAACACATGGACAAAGAGAACAGATTAGTGGTTACCAAGGGGAACGGGGGTGGGAGTGGGCACAAAGGTGAAGGGGTGCACCTATAAGGTGACTGACAATAATGTAGAACTGTAATTTCACAATGTTGTAAACTATCATAACCTCAATAAAAAAATTTTTTTAAATAATAATAATACAAGTGAAAATGATACCTATCAGAACATGAGGAATGTTGCCAAAGTATTGCTCAAACGCAAATTGACAGTTTTCAGTGTAGTCACTATAATTACATGCAGTGCTGGGGAATCCAGAATATTCAGTCTCAGTCCAAAATTCCCTTGGCTGGCAGCCACACAGCCTCTCAACCTGTGTCTCCACCCTCTTGACTTCGCTCTTTCTCCGATTCATCCAGGACTTGCCTTGAGCACCCTCAGCTTGTCTGCCAGCAGTATCTACTCTCTGTGCCCATTGCCTGCCCTCCTTTAGACCGTTATTCCACCCACGTGGGATTTTTTCAGCAGTCTCCTCTTTCTAAAGCAGATAGGGGTCTGCTCCTCCCCTCATGAGAAACATTTGCTATATCCCCACTGCTGTCACATTGAGCTATGTCCTCTGTGGGTAGACACTCAAGGCCCTTCCACAGTGGACCCCAGTCCAATGCATTTGATTTCAAGATCCAGCTCAAGTGCCAGCTGACCCCTACTTACAAGTAATCATTCATTCCAGCCCAACACCCCTCTTTGCTCATATTTGGTTGAACACTGTTATATTGTAGACAAATTATCTGTTGACTTGTCTTTTTTCCTAGTACCTCATAGGCTTCTTTCCTGTGTCCAACTGCCTTGGTGAATCTCTTTGCCCCTCTTATTCTTCACTGTGCTCCCATACAATGTGTTCAGCACAGAAATGCAAGACAGATGTTTGCTAGATGGCAGAGAATCATTCTCAGGGCCTACAGCAGTCATAGACACTTAGAAAGCATTTACTTGCCTGTTGGCATTAATATATTAAACTCTTGAGAAAACGGGGAATTATATATTATCCAGTGCCACGACAGTGCTAAAGAAATTCAGAGTGAGAGGAAGATGACAGTGTGGAATAACCCAGGATGCCCTGTAGTTGCTGCTTTGCAAGAGGGAAAGCCTCGGAACAGTAAAGAAGCTCATGGCCTGGCATTTCCATCTGGAGGACGATGTTCCAAAGTAGAGAGAGGGAATGAGTGCAGAGGATGGTAGGGACAGTGGAGGGGCCACCGTGGCTGGAAGGGACAGTCCCCAATGAGGAGCACAGGAGATGCATTTGGATGGTCCACACACCACCACCCAGCCACTATTTGGGTGCAAGTTGCCCCCATCTCTTATCTCTAAAGCATCAGTGGTTGAAGAAATCAGTACCATTCAGACCAAGGTCGGTTTCTTTGTTCTTAAAAACCTTGCTTAGCTGGTATTAACAATGTCTATGGGTTGGAATGAAATGGTCTCCCAATATAGAAGACTTTATCCACTGTTTGTAAACTTAGACTGAGAGTAAAGGAATTTGAGGTCAGACCTGAGTTCATGTGAGTGGGAGAAGAGGGAATTTGACTGAATTGTTTGGATTTTTCTCTGTGTTGGTTTTCATCCCACATTGCACACCGGCTAAATCTGGTACAACATATGCCCCATTGAAAGTGCTGTGGGTATGGAAATAGCCCTTTAGATACTTAGGATTAGTCACTTTATATTGTGTATAATTGCTCTGCCTGAGTTTCAATATGGATGACTAGTCTTCAGCTCATGCCCTTCATGTGCTCGGTTAAAATTAGTTAGATCAAAGGAATGCATGGAGAAGAGATTGTGTTTAGCAAGCCATTGTACTGATGTTCTGATTAAATGGAAGCTTTTTAGCATACCGTGTCAGTGAGATGCGCTGTTGTATTAATAAGCTGTAAATTCTAAATAATTGCTTGATGGAATGAGAACCTGAAACGATGGTTCCTTTTCAGAATGCTGATCATTCCCCTCAGCAACAGAAGGCAAGAGAAGCCATTCCTGCAATTGTTTCCCTTTGGAAAGGAAAGGACATTTTGGCCTGGCATATTGATGAAAAACACTAAAAATTTCCTTAGTGATTCTTTTGTTTCCTTCCAACTGAGCTTCTGGTTTATTCACACATTAGCAGACATCAACTGGGCAAGGGAAAGACATTCTGCATGAGCCACTCCGTTTCTGTTTACCGGTCCCCGTGAACGATAAATACCTCTTTTTCTGGTCAGAGAATGGAAATTCTGTTTTCTGAGCCAGCACAGTTCTCAGGTACAAACAGAGCTTCCCCTGGCGGTCATCACCTGAGGGTGGGTGACTTGGCCACCCTCTCCCTGATCTCCAGGTGCCAGGAGACATTTTTGATGTGGGGAGGCTCAGCTCTGAATCCTAGCCAGTACTGGTTGTTGGTTCCAATTAAAAAGCAATTGCATTCCTAGCAGTTCACGCTGCAGCCAAAAATACAGTATGTTCAGAAAAGCATGATCTTTTTTGAGAGGCAGTTACTCCATAAAGGGCTAGATGCTGCCAGCGAGGGCTAATAATGGTGCATTTGTATGTGATAAAAATTTTAAAGTTCAAAGAAGACACCAAAAGTAGATGATTTACTTTGGAGTTATTTGTAGACAGCAATGAGGCTTTTCTGTTGGTCTTTTTTCCCCCCAGTATAAAGCAGCCTATTTATTAGAGGACAATAGGAATTGACCTTTTGTCAGACAGCAGGGAAACAAAGCAGTCACATTAAGGAAATCAAAGGTGAAAATGGCAAAGGGCCAACATTAACCAGCCCTGCAAAGCAGTGTCATTCTGCAGGGGCATCAGCCGAATCAGCATCAGTCTTTCCATGAACAGTCTCTGCTTTCTGGGAGGACCAATAAGGACCAGATCTTGAAGAGGCATTCCAGATCATTGCATTCAGTCTCCTCCACTGGTTGAATGGTTTTGCCTGGGTATTTTTAGTAACTCTGTCTATCTTGTTTGGCTCTGGGACACATAATTTCAGAAAAATCAAGTATAAAAACTCATAGTACTGAGAGTCAAGACCCCTGATTTGTTTCAGGTCTCATTCACTGTAGGAACTGGAGCAGATTGTTCAACCTCTCTGGGCATTCCTTGGGAGATGCAACCAGCTAATTTTATTTTAGTCCTAATAGTGCAGGATTTTATGAAAAAACCATTCAACCTCATCACCAGCAAAGTTAGCATTTCAAAACAAAAAAAGACCCTTAATCTCCCAATTTTTGTGATCATATTAAGTTGGGCCAACCCCAATTTTTCTTCTGGACAGGACCAAGAGATCACTCCTGGGGTCATTTCCAACCTCACACTTCTAGTTTTCCTTAAGGAAGAAATGGATAACTGGTTCATGCCAAGACAACCTATTTCAAGACCCATGTGACTGCCCAGAATCTTCTAGCACCAGTATGGTAGCTTCTGGCGGGAAGGAATATTGCCCTGGAGGAGAAAGCGCTGGGGGGATGATGAGGCAAGAGCATCAGCAGGGAGCATACAGAGGCTCATCCTATTGCCAGTGCTTCATGTAACGGAGCAGGCTGTCTGTCATATTTAATTTTAGATGTAAATGTTCAGTCAGGACGTTATCCAGACTAGCTTTCAACCCACTAGCCTGCTCTGCCCCCTTTTCCCAGACTCTATCACTTTATTACTTTCCCAGCCCTCCGTCCACTGGCCAGCCCCCAAGTCACCTGGAAGGTCAGCCCCATCTGTGGCTTTTCCAGCCTGTGGAGTAGATTAAAGCACCCTGGCTCCTTTCCTGTATACTCTTTAGAAGCAAAGTGCTCTCTGCTTTCTTTTTCCCTTACACTGCATCAACTGCTTTTCTCTCCAAAGGACCCTGAATGATGAGGCCATGAGAAGAGACATGGCCTCCACTTGCCTTGACAGGAGGAAAGCAAAGAAGTTTCCCCTGATGATTTCAGGTGGAGGAGGCTTAGCCCTCATCTCTTCCACCTGTAACAAGAGCTAGTGCAGCAAAAAGTTGCAGGAAAAGCTCTGAGCTTGGGGTTAGAAACCTGGATTCCAGTTCTAGGTGGTGCTTCAATGGGCAAGACCCTCCCTCTGTCAAATGGAGCAGGTGCCTGGCCAGCCGACCTCACAGGTGGATGTGATGGGAGGCCCTTGAGATAATACATATGGTGGCACCATGTAAATTGTTAAGGTCTACACACATGTGCCTCACAGGTGGTCTCCCAATATCTGCGTGAACCAGACTAGATTGGGGCTCTTACTAGAATCTGGGACTGTTCATGGAGCCTGAGGTGAACAGTTCACAGCCATGCCTCCAGCTAAGCTTGAAGTCAACTGAATGCAAAATTCCTTCTGCTCCCCTCTCCTCAGGAGCTTGATTGAGGCGGTTGTCTTCCCTCTTTCCTCAGCCCTTCCCTCCCACTGGCACCTTTGTTGTGTGAACTGGCCAGTCTCCTCCCCTTCTATCTGAAGTTTTCTCTCCTCCTCTTTTCCAGGCTCCTGGAAATGAAACGTGAGCCCCACATACTGCCACCCTCCTTCAGCGTTCCTCTGCCCTTCTCCCCTGGATGACTGTTCTGGAACTGCTTTCCCTACAGTCACCAGAGACTTTGCATGAACATTTTGAGTTCTTATCCTACTGAACCGCCCTGGCCTTTTTCTTCTTCTCCTCTCCCCCGCCCTCCCATCACCACCTCATTCTTCTTCTTTTCCTGAGGCAATCTACTTTTTAGGTCGAGAACCAGTCAAAAGGCAGCTTGACTTAATCGTCCTTCTCAGTTAACTGAAAGATGTCTTATTTTTGAACTTTTGAGATAGGTGGGTAAAGATCAGGAAGTAAAAAGACCTGGATTTCCTGTGGAAAAGAAGAGGACATGCCCCCTTTAAGAATGGGAGCTCACCCCAACGTGTAGCAGATTATGAATTGATCTAGGTCACCTAAATGCATCTGCCATCTGCAGCAGTCGCTCAGCCACCATGATCAGGGGATGGACGCAGGACACTTTCTATGCTGTGTGAGGAACATTGGACTCAGACTCAGGGCAGCCTTGGAGAGCCTCTTCACAGGTGCTGTATAGACCGTGGAGTCACAGTGTGTCCACACTCACGGCCAAGGGGAGGAGGGACTGCTGGCGCCCTCTCCAGTAGACTTTCCACTCCAGGCAGAGACTGCATCATGGGTCAGGTGCTTGAAGCATACATTTGTCGACAAGAATTCCTGTCTGGAGAGTGGGTCAGGAAGGTTTCCTCTGCAACCAAAAACAACACTAGCTCTTGAGCCACTTCTGCCCAGGGACTCCCACATGGAGCCTAAGATAGGGCCCTAGTCCTGCTCTTTATCATGCATCATTATGACTGAGATTCCAAAGGATGAAATGAAGTGGTTTCCATCCCTTTCCCTTTCCCCCTAAATTAGTTGGAAGTGTGAAATGACATAGGTCCCTTCACTTTGCTTGTGGTGTTGTTATATGTGAACCTTTTGGCTTTCTACTTTCTTCCATATATTGCTAATTTTTCATATTTTCTGAAAGTTTTTTGAAACTGTTCTTCTCACCCCAAAAATAATTTTGAAATAAGATAGAGAGAATTGATAGGAAAAGATACCAAACCTTTCTGACAGAAAAGGAATAATTGTCAGAAGCTTGAAGCCTTCTCACTGTCAAGTTTCTGCTGACCTCTTCAGCTATTCTGATTGTCATTCTTTTCTGGCATCAGCAAGAATTTTTTTCACTTTGAATAAATATCAGGTTTATTCTGATTCTCAATTCACATAGGCTTGCAAATTCAGATCACACTGAAGACCAAATTACTGCCTTTGGGACAATGGCCTTTGTCTGATTGCTAATCGGGGATTTAGTAAATAGCCCAAGAGACAGGATTTGGGTCCAGGATTTCACTGGGTTGCATTTTTTTAAAACTCAGTTAATTATAGGCTTAAGTAATATATTCAAATGCGGATATGAGAGATACAGCATTCCCACATTTTAATTGGATCCTTAGGTAAAGAGAGTTTAAGCTGGCTGTTAATTCAGAGTGAACAAGTCTGCTGTGAATGAACTTCCTTTTTATGCCTGGCTCTCTTTTTTTTCTCCCTTGCCTTACATCCATGCTCTCGTGGTACCCTGAACATCTCCTTTTCTTCTCAGTGTACTTGAAATACTTTTAATTGCTTCATTAGCTCCCTATCTGTTAGATTTCAAACTCCCTAAAAAGAGGGTCTGTGTCTATTTTACTTGTCAGTGGATCCTCTGACCAACCTAGTGCAGTGCCTCGCATGTTGTTGGCCCTTAAGAACATTTTCAGGATGGATGGATGGATGGATGGATGGATGGATGGATGGATGGACCAACAGATGGATGGATGGACGGATGGATCAACAGATGGATGGATGGACAGACGGATGGATGGATGGACAGATCAACAGACATATGGATGGATGGATGGATGGACAAACAGATCAACAGATGCATGGATAGATGGATGGATGGACAGATCGACAATGGATAAAAATATGTATTTTTTCATCTTCAATTTTTGAAAACCATAAGATCACAGCATTGTAGGGTGGAAGTAGAACGTTCATTGTGCATTAAAGGGTTCCTTGGCCTCTCTTCCACATTGGCCATGTACTGTGTCCCTAGGAAAGAATTCTTGTCCTCTTTCTTTAGAAGTTCAGTAAAATATATTTCCTTTGAGCATAGTCTCTGGGGCTCAATTTTTTCATCTGTCAACAAGGAAAAGAGAATGTCCTTCCTGGATGGATGCCTGGGACCATGTTAGTTTTTCACTCCTTGGAGATGAGGGACCAGTAGACCCCAAGTTGTAGTCTGCCCAGCAGCTTTGCTGCAGGGATTTTCTGACGCTTGGTACTTTGGAGTGATGGCCCTGCAACAAAAGGGCCTGGTGGCCAGGACCACCAACTGCCCAGCTTTGGAGCGCACCATACAGGGGAACAGGGATTCAGCACAGAATCTACATGGATGGAGCCCCTGGAGTGTGCAACATGGCGGCCCTGTTGTTGGGCAGGTAGAGGAACTGTTCTGCAGGCTAACATTGTGAGATTGCTCCAGTGCATTCATCAAACTATTTAGGCATTCTTTTCCTGGGGCTTTCTGAGCACGAAATGATGAGCACTATACATTGGAACAGAAAATGAGAGTGTACTTTTCTAACTGATAGGAGCATCAGTTCAAACACTGGACACAGAAGCCTTTAAGACTTAGTGAGAGTGGCTGGAACCCTGGGTCTTAAGAAGGAGTCCTGTTGTCCCTAGGATGAGTGACCTTTGTCTGAAAGCCCTCTCTGGGCCTGCTCTCACTCACAGCTGTGTCTCTCTTAGCTTCTGCTGGCTTTA
Source organism: Equus asinus (assembly GCF_041296235.1). Lineage (NCBI taxonomy): Eukaryota > Metazoa > Chordata > Mammalia > Perissodactyla > Equidae > Equus > Equus asinus. The sequence continues at coordinate 22,082,172 of NC_091803.1, forward strand.
TTCTTGAATTGAATGCATTCAATTTCCCTGACTCCTGCCTTGGCCACTATGGTTTCAAGTTTCTCTCCATGTCACTGCAGGATTGGACGCTTTCTGGATGTGGCATCTGTCAGGAGCTGACCTGACTCTGGTTTGGGATTCATCACTCCTGTTCGTAGGCTGATAGGCTGACGGACTGCCCTTCGGCTCTGGTTTGAGACAGGAGGTGGTGGAAGGCCTAGGACGACTGCAAACTCTTCAGACGATCCTCCCTAAGCATGGATTCTCCCAGCCGAGAGTTCTAGGACACTGTAGCAGCAGGGAGTCGGCAGTAGGCTCTGTGGTAGCATTCGGAATGTCTCTTTTAAGACCCTGGGCTGGACTTTGAGGGGTTCACAGGGAGATGAGCTAGGGTCTTCATGACCGGACTTTCCTTACTGACCCACTGGTTCATAACACCCTGCCTCTTTCCCCTCGTCACCATCTCCTCCTGTCTGCATTTTATTCCTCTTCAAGGCCAAATTCTCTCCTCTCCATGAATGTGCTGTTTGACCTCTAACACTGTTCATCTGCCCCTTCCCATCTTCCTGGATCTGGACCTCATCCTTCCTTTCAGACTGTGAGCTCCTCAGCTCCCTAAGAAAGGATATCGCATCATGTTCTGTCTGTACATCGTGGTGAAAAAGAGCACAGACTCTGGCAGCAGGCTTCCTGAAGCGAACCCTTCCTTTGCAATCGACTAGCTGTGTGGCCTTGGGCAAGTTACTTAACCTCTCTGTGCTTCCTTTTCCTCATCAGCAAAATGAAGATAGCAATAGGACCTACTTCCCAGGGTTGTGAAGACTAGGTAAATAAATACATGCAATAACCCAAACAGTGGCTGGCACCAAGGAAGCCCTCAGTGGGTGTAAACCTCTTGTCACTACTATCAGCAGTAGGCCCCCTTGCATGGAGGTACTCAGGAGATGCGCACTCAATGAGCCTCTGTGCATGCATCCTCTCACCTCTCATCCTCATTTCCACTGTCCTCTGCTCCCTTCTCCCATCACCAGGCAATGGCAAAAGGAAGGACAAAAACTCAAGGTGCTTAAAGACCCGAAAGAGGAATCTATAGTGAACAAACACGTCCCTAAAGCCCTATCAGAAGGAGAGCTCAGAATGTCGTGGAAGTTAGACAGGAGAGGGCCTTCACAGATGGAGGGGGGACATGGCCACCCAGGGCATTTTTTTATGACTTTGCAATGTCCGCCTCTGCCCCTCTGTGCTTAGTAACTGGGTCAGCAGTGAGGTCCTGATTTCCCACATTTGTCACCACCCACAGGGCACGAGACTCATGAGAGACTAGTGAGGTGAGCACTGGGAAGTGAGGGAGCTGTCCAGCAGCTGCCATCCGGAGTCTCGTCTTACCAGGGCAGAGAAGCAGCTCGCAGGGAGGCGGGGAGGGCAGTGTTGGGAGCAGCTGCCCTCAGGTGGAGTGCTCTCAGGTTCCAGGTAATCAAGTGCTGTCTCTCCTTTCTGTGAGGGCTGGGGTAATAAGTTGGGTCTTAAAGGAAATCAACTGGCAGAGAAAACGACATAAAGGAGAATGAAGAAAAATGACTGTGGCTTCATCAGTAAGCTTCATTCATTGCTCTGGAGCACTTGTTCTCAAACTTTTTGGTTGAAGCACCCTTCACAGTCTTAAAAATTATGGGGACCCCCAGAGAGCTTTTGTGTATATGTGTCCTATCTATCATTTTTTACAATATTAGAAATTAAAATGGAAATTTTAGAAATATTTATTAAATCATTCAAAAACAACAATAATAAATCCATTTCATGGTAACATAACACATTTTTATGAAAAATAATTCTATTTTCCAAAACAAAAAAAATTAGAAGGACAGTGGCATTGTTCTACCTTGTTGCAAATCTCTTGATGTCTGGCTTAATAGCAGTTGGGTTCTCATATCTGCTGCGTGCATTCCATTAATAATCAGAGTGATGATGTTGTCCCGTGTGATGTGGCCACTGGAAAACTCTCACACTTCTGAAAGAATGAATGTGAAAAAGGTAAATGGCGTCTTAGTATAACTATGAAAATAATTTTGACCTTGTGGACCCTTGAAAAGGCCTCAGGGACCCCCTGGGATCCTGTGGACCATACTTTGAAAACTGCAGCTGAAGAGCATAACCGAGTCAATGTTGCTTCTTTGGACTCCAGCCTTTATAAAACCAGATTTCAATTTTTTGAAGAAAAAAATACTTGATGACACTTGCTCAAGATGGTAAGGCAGACTTCACTGAGGACCACCATGTGAGGTGCAGTGGGCTTTTTCAGCGGGTGACAGAGACTGGGCTCATCTCCAAATACAGCTTGAACTGGGGGGATTTATAGCCCAGGAGCAGGGTGGGGGTTGGTGGATGGAAAATTACTAAGAGGAAATGTCAGGGGTAAAGGGGATTCTGGCAAAACTGTCCTGACAGGACTCCTGCTGAAGACAGGCCAGGGTGTCAGACATCACCTGGGGGAAGGTGGAGGATGAAGAGCCTGATCAGATATCCACCTGGGGGTTCTTGGGAAACTCACTTAGCAGGGTTCTTGCTAGACTAGATTTTACAAGAAAGTCTGCACATGGGCTGAGAGGAAGTTTCAAGAACCTGACTAAAGTTTGCTCAAGCAAAGAATCTTTGTCAAAGTATTTGCCTTGCCCTTAGAGTCTTGTTTTTTCTTCTCTCTTTTTAAATTGCTCATAATTTGTTAAGCAATTTTGTGTTTTGGTTTTTCATTGGGGCGGGGGGGGGGGGGTGGTGGTCAGGAGAGGCAGTGCAGTGAGCAAACAGTCTGATGCGGGCCTGGGAAGGTTTCTGGGTTGACTGGTCTCAGGAACCCTGGGTTTGAGCCCAGGGCCCATGAGCTGGGTTACTGTGGGCAGTTACTTCTCCTTTCAGGGCCTCATTTTTCCAGTTTATGAAATGAATGAGTTCAACAATCTCCAAAGCCTCTCCAGTCCATGTTTCTCTGAGATTTAAACTGGAGAGGCCAGATGCCGTGAGCTAAAGATTCTTCTGAAGAAATGCACCATCTGGGCAGCTCTGAAGAGTGCTCAGGGGACCCGGGCACTGGATGTGGCTGGGATGATCCTGCACACTGGCTTGTCTTCCAAGGGGAAAAAGAGTGAGAAACTATGGATGTCTTCAAGTTAGAACGAATCCACCTTTGGTTAAAGAGAAATCAAGAAATGAATTTGAGTTTCCAGTGTCTGCCACGTCTTGTGCTAAGCCCTGGGGAGAAAGAAAGACCATGGCCCAGAGCTTGGGAGTTTCAGGAGCTGGGATGTTCCCAGACTTACTCCAGGGGCAGGTATGGACAGGATTTCAAAGCCAGGTGATAGGATCTGCATGCACATGTCCGCCCCCCTCTCCCGCCCCCGAGGGACCTCCAGCCTTTCTGCATCAGCCCAGATGAGGAAAAGGTTCTGATTTTTACTGATTGACTTCCAATGACCTGTGGCCTTGGGGCAAAGGAACATGAATTAATGACACCTCCAGCTCAAGTTTTTCCTAAGTGTGTTCCTTGGAATACTAGTTCTATGGGTCATTATAAGTCTCCTGCAAAAGTAAAGGAATTGCTAGAATGATGTCAGCATCATGGCAGAGTGAATTTGACTGGGATTCTCTCCTCTCCAACATACAATGAAAAAGTACATTCGTACTCCAAAAGAGGGCATCCTAACACAACACAAAAAGGTCAGAGAGACACACAGCCATACAATGGAGGGCGGAGAGGCTGGAGCCCCCTCAGGAGAGCTGGAACGGGGGAAGAGAAAACTTCACTCCCTACCCTAATAGACTGCGATCTGCTACTGTGAGAGGCACCTGAGAGGGAAGGAACAGGGAGGGGACCTTTGTTCATTGGAACATCAAGGACCCACGAGGACCCGTGCAGCCTAGAGGGAAGACCTCTACTGGGGCGAGAGCCTTCATGGGGTGGGGGGGGAGGTGACCTCATCAAACCAACACCCCAGTAGAGCAGATAGTGAGAGAAAGCCCCTAGAACACTCAGGAGAAAGCGCCCCTCCTCCAACCCACTGGGTACCACCTCCACTGCCTGGGATCTCTGCTGAAGACAGAGGGCTCAGAATATGTGGCTCTTGACCCCCACCCAATGGCAATAGGCAGTAATTGCAACCAAATAACATCAGGATGCATAAGGCCAGACCTACTGCCTCTAGCAATATCAAACATTATATCAAATCACCAGACCAGAGAGAAAACGACAAGTACCCAGAATGCAGTCCTGAAGACACAGGAATATGTAATCTAAATCACAATGAATTCAAAATAGCTATCATAAGAAAACTCACCAAGGTAAAAGAGAATGTAGAAAAACAACTCAATGAGTTCAGGAGCTACTTCACAAAAGAGATTGACACTGTAAAGAACAATCAATCAGAAATATTAGAGATGAAAGACACAATGGAAGAGGTAAAACAAAATATGAAGTCCCTGAACACTTGAGTGGACATCATAGAGGAGTGTATCAGCATAATTGAAGACAGACATGTTGAAATGCTCCAGACAGAGGAGGAGAGAGAACTAAGACTAAAAAGAAATGAAGAAAGTCTCTGAGAAATATCCAACTCAATTAAGAAATGCAACATAAGAATTATAGGTATTCCAGAAGGAGAAGAGAAGGAGAATGGAGCAGAAAGTGTGTTCAAAGAAATAATAGCAGAGAACTTCCCAAACCTGGGGAAAGAGATGGAAATCTGTGTGGAAGAAGTTTCCAGATCTCCTAGATATGTCAATGTAAAAAGACCTACTGCAAGGCATATAGTAGTAAAACTGGCAAAAATGAATGACAAAGAAAGAACACTAAGGGGAGCAAGGCAGAAGAAAATAACCTACAAAGGAACCCCTATCAGGCTTTCAGTGGATTTCTCTGCAGAAAACTTACAAGCTAGGAGAGAGTGGAGTGACATTCAAATCTTTGAAAGATAAAAATTTTCAGCCAAGAATACTCTATCTGGAAAAATACCCTTCAGATTTGAGGGAGAAATAAAAACTTTCCCTGACAAACAAAAGCTAAGGGAGTTCATAGCCATGAGACCCCCCCCCCACACACACATACACACAGGACATCGTCAAGAAGGCCCACATACCTGAAAAAAAAAGAGGAGGAGAGAAAGGGATTACAAAGCACGGAGTAAGGAGATAAATATGTAGACAGAATCAGAATTGGATAGCCAATACTCTAGCATTAAAGAGAAAGGGAAGGAAAAACATGAAAAACAAAGATAATCTTGGCATTTTAACCGAAAACTGACAACACAAGATGGAATAAGATGTGAGAAAAACATCATAGGAGGGGAGAAGGAAAGAGACTGAATCAGTTGAGACTAAGGAAATAAGAGACCATCAGAAAATGGACTGTTTTACACACAAGATTCTGAATACAGACTTCAGGGTAGCCACTAAACTAAAAAACAGAACAGAGACACCAATAATAAATAATGAGAAAACAAAGAAACCACATCATAAAAAAACTACATAATTCAATGTAGTCACACACAGAATGAGAAATAAAGGAAATGCAGGAGAACCAGAAAACGAGTGATAGAATGACAATGTTAAGCCCTCATATACCAATAATCACCCTAAACATAAATGGATTGAATTCTCCAATAAAAAGACATAGAGTGGCAGGATGGATTAAAGAACAAGACCCAACAACGTGCTTCCTCCAGGAAACATCTCAGCTCCAATGACAAACACAGGCTCAGACTGAACAAATGGAAGAAAATACTCCAAGCTAATGGCAAACAAAAGAAAGCAGGTGTCACAATACTTATATCAGACAAAGTAGACTTCAAGATAAGACAGGCAAAGAGAGACAAAAAGGGGCAGTATATAATGATCAAAGGGACACTCCATCAAGAAAAAATAACACATAAATATCTATGCACCCAACACAGGAGCACTAAAGTTCATAAAGCAACTATTAACAAAACTAAAAGAAGATATTAATGATAAAACATTAATAGTAGGAGACCTCAACACTCCATTCACATCAATGGATAGATGATCCAGACAGAAAATCAACAAGGAAACAGTGGAATTCAATGAAATGCTAAGCCAGTTGGACTTAATAGACACATATAGAATACTCCATCCAAAAACAGCAGAATGCACATTCTTCTCAAGTGTGCACAGAAGATTCTCAAAGATAGACCATATGTTGGGAAACAAGGCAAGCCTCAATAAATTTAAGAAAATTGAAATAATAAGAAGCATCTTTTCTGATCACAACACTATAAAGCTAGAAATTGATTACAAGAAAAAGGTTGAGAAAGGAACAAAGATGTGGAGAGTAAACAACATGCTATTGAACAAGCAAAGGGTCATTGAAGAAATTAAAGGAGAAATCAAAAAATATCTGGAGACAAATGAAAATGATAACATACCATCCCAACTCACATGGGATGCAACAAAAGTTGTATTAGGAGGGAAATTCATCACAATACAGGCTCACCTTAACAAACAAGAAAAATCCCAAATAAGCAATCTCAAATTATACCTTACTTAATTAGAAAAAGAACAAACAAAGCCCAAAATCAGCAGAAGGAGAGAAATAATAAGAATCAGAGCAGAAACAAAAAAGTCAGTAGAAAGGATCAATGAAACAAAGAGCTGGTTCTTTGAGAAGATAAATAAAATCGACAAACCACTAGCCAGACTTACAAAGAAAAAAAGAGGAAAATTCATATAAACAAAATTAGAAGTTAAAGAGGAGAAATAATAACAGTCACCACAGAAATACAACAGATTATAAGAGAATACTACCAAAAACTATGAGCGAACAAAATGGATAATCTACAGGGAATGGATAAATTCTTAGACTCTTATAACCTCCCAAAGCTGAATCAAGAAGAAACAGATAATCTGAATAGAGCAATCACAAGGAAAGAGTTTGAAACAGTAATCAAAAGCATCCCAATGAATAAAACCCCAGGACCAGACAGTTTCCCTGGGGAATTCTACCAAACGTTCAGAGAGGATTTAATACCTATCCTTCTCAAGCTCTTCCAAAGAATTAGGGAAGATGGAACAATTCCTAACACATTCTACCAAGCCAACATCACTCTGATACTAAAGCCTGACAAGGACAACACAAAAGAGGAAAACTACAGGCCAATATCACTGATGAACATAGGTGCAAAAATCCTGGTAACAAAATTCTGGTAACCCAAAATCGGCAATACATCAAAAGTATCATACATCATGATCAAGTGGAATTCATACCAGGGACACAGGGATGGTTCAACATCTTCAAATCAATCAATGTGATATACTACATCAAGAATTGAGGAATAAACACCACATGATCATCTCAATAGATGCACAGAAAGCATCTGACAAGATCCAAGAGCCATTTATGATAAAACCTCTTTACAAAATGGGGATAGAAGGAAATTATCTCAACATAATAAAGGCCATATATGACAAACCCACAGCCAACATCATACTCAATGGGCAAAAACTGAACACCATCCCTCTGAGAACAGGAACAAGACAAGGATGCCCACTATCACCACATTTATTCAACATGGTACTGGAGGTTTTGGCCAGAGCAATTCAGCAAGAGAAAGGGATAAAAGGAATCCAAATAGGGAGTGGAGAAGTGGAAACTCTCACTGTTTACAGATAACATGATCTTATATATAGAAAACCTGGAAGAATCCATTGGAAAACTATTAGAAATAATTATCAATTACAGTAAAGTTACAGGGTACAAAATCAACTTTCAAAAATCATTTGTTTTTCTATGCTCTAATAACGAACTTACAGAAAGAGAACTCAAGAATACAATTCCATTTACAATCGCAACTAAAAGAATAAAATACCTATGAAGAAATTTAACCAAGGAGGTGAAGGACTTATACAATGAAAGCTATAAGACATTACTGAAAGAAATTGATAATTACATAAGGAGATGGAAAGAGATTCCATGCACATGGATTGGAAGAATAAACATAGTTTAAATGTCCATACTATTCAAAGCGATCTACAGATTCAGTGCAATCCCAATCAGAATCCCAATGACATTCTTCATGGAAATAGAACAAAGAATCCTAAAATTCATATGGGGGAACCAAAGACCCTGAATTGCTAAAGCAATCCTGAGAAAAAAGAACAAAGCTGGAGGCATCACAACCCCTGACTTCAAAATGTACTACAAAGCCATAGTGATCAAAACAGCATGGTACTGGTACAAAGACAGACAAACAGATCAATGGAACAGAACTGAAAGCCCAGAAATAAAACCAGACATCTACAGACAGATAATATTCGACAAAGGTCCCAGGAACATACAATGGAGGAAAGATAGTCTCTTCAATAAATGATTGGGAAAACTGGACAGCCACATGCAAGAGAATGAATGTAGACCATTATCTCACGCCACACACAAAAATAAACTCAAAATGGATCAAAGACTTGAAGATAAGTCTTAAAATCATAAAACTCCTGGAAGATAATATAGGTAATGCCCTCTTTGACATCGAACTTAAAATGATCTTTTTGAATACCATGTCTTCTCAGACAAGGGAAACAAAAGAAAAATAAACAAGTGGGACTTCATCAGACTAAAGAGCTTCTGCAAGGCAAAAAAAAAAAAAAAACTAGGATCAAAACAAAGAGACAACCCACCAATTGGGATAAAACATTTGCAAGTCATATATCTGACAAGAGGTTAATCTCCATAATACATAAGGAACTCACACAACTGAACAATAAAAAAACAAACAGTCCAATCAAAAAATGGGCAGAGGATCTGAACAGACATTTTTTCGAAGAAGATATACAGATGGCCAATAAACACATGAAAATATGTTCAACATCACTAATCATCAGGGAAATGCAAATCAAAACTACACTAAGATACCACCTTATGCCTGTTAAAATGGCTGTAATCACTAAGACTAAAAATAACAAATGTTGGAGAGGGTGTGGAGAGAAGGGAATCCTCATACACTGCTGGTGGGAATGCAAACTGGTGCAGCCACTATGGAAAACAGTATGGAGATACCTCAAAAAACTAAAAATCGAACTAGCATTCGGCCCAGCTATCCCACTAGTGGGTATCTACCCAAACAACTTGAAATCAACAATCCAAAGTAACATATGCACCCCTATGTTCATTGCGGCACTGTCCACAATAGCCAAGACATGGAAGCAATCCAAGTGCCCATCGACCGATGATTGGCTAAAGATGTGGTATATATATACAATGGAATACTACTCAGCCATAAAAAAGACAAAGTCATCCCATTCACAACAACGTGGAAGGACCTGGAGGGAATTATGCTAAGCGAAATGAGCCAGACTGAGAAAGACAAACACCAGGTGATTTCACTCATATGTGGAATATGAACAAACACGTGGACAAAGAAAACAGTTCAGTGGTTACCAGGGGAAGGGGGACGGGTGGTGGGCACAGGGGGTGAAGGGCGGCACTTACGTGGTGACAGTCAAGAAATAATGTATAACTGAAATCTCACATTGATGTAAACCATTATGGACTCAATAAAAATTTTAAAAATTAAAAAAATAAAAAGTAAAGGAATTGCGTGTGAGTAAAACTATTGGAGTTGGAAAGCTCTGACTTAGCGGTAAGGGGACTTTGGCGCGGAGTGGACATGGCTCCCTGGCTCATCACAGTGCTGAGAGTCCTGCACGTGTATCAGAGAGGAGCGTCTCCCAGACTGATGTTTCTGCAGAGCGGCTTCCTGCGCTGATTATCCACATTCCAGAAACAGCCTCTCCAGATGGCCCACAGGGCTCCCTGTGGCTGCCCTGAGATGTCCAGATGATGAGCAGTGGGTGATCACAGGACAAATGACCAGAGGAGCAAGAACATTGGGAACAACCAACTGGAGGCATGACCACAGCCTCCTCCTCCTTCTCTTCTGTCACAGAATCACAAAACCCGACAGGTAAATAATAGGTAATGGAACCTACCAACATTCATAGTTTAAAAAAATCAGTGTAATGCCCCAGCTGTAATGTACAGGGGAAATAAAAGAAAGGTGATTTATAAGGATATGTATCCTTCATTGCTCTGGCACAACCACCAGCTGACAAGAACACCCCCAGATTCCCAACTCCCTCCTGGGGGCAGCGCCTGCCTGGCCCAGACCCACAGCTGTGCTGCTCCAACTGTCTGTGGCATGCGTTCTTATCCAGAGCGATGTCCTCCCCAACACAGTGAAACTGGTTCTTGGAAGGGGATGCAAAAGAGTATTACTCTTTTTATGTGTAAATCACAAACATGCATACAGCACACAACAGATATACAGAGTATCTGCGGGAGTAAAATTTCGCATTGGGAGCAGAGAGGGCGGCTGGGGGCTGGAGGGCCGTCTGAAATGTTCCACAGGGGTGATGATGAAAAAAGGCTGAGAAACACTGACGTGTAGTAAAAGACCAGAACTTTTCCTAGTTCTGATCTATCATGCACTGATACTTTTATAAAATGCAATAAAAATGAATTACTAGAAAAATAAAACTGGAAAAAAAGAAACAAACCTAAGCCCCAAGTTTTTATTAGATTCAACTGACGTAAAATTACTCAGTCGGATTGCTCTAAATGCTTTCAAAGGTTACTCACAATTTCCATCTGAATCATTTTTTGCAGACTATGGATGGGCACCAGTCTGTGGGCCACACTTTGGGGCGCCCTGATGTGGGGGTGCTGGGGTGGGAGAGCAGCAGGATGCTCGGGACAGGCCTTGAGTTGGATGTCCCTGAGGGGTCTAGAAGCACCAGTGGGAGTTGGGTGGTGGGGAAGAAGGGAAGAACATTTCAACAGAAGGCACAGCCTAGGCCAAGTTGGAAGCCTGTGACACATTTGAAGATGCTGATGGCAAGATATGGCTCTGGCAGGGGCGGAGCGGGGGTGTTGCCGAGGATGAGGGGAGGCAGGGCAGGAAGGCAGAGCACACTGTCCCAGGTAGAAACTGGACCCACAGCCCTGGGGGCTGCATTCACACCCTGTTCTAGCCAAGTGACCCTTAATGTTTTGGGGTCAGTGGCTACTTTGAGAATCTGATGGCACTGATGGACCCACTCCCTGAAGACTGAACAAACTCAAGAGATTGTATGAACAATCTGGGGGCATGGTTTCGGGTCCCCTAAGTCCATCCAAAGTCTCCAGATTCAGTGCCCGGTGTAGACATTGGAGCTGACCCCTCTGAACCCTCCTCATGTGCTCATTCATTCAGGCTTGCCCATGTTTATGGATCCTGACTATGTGCTGACTCCAGGTCTAGATGCAAGACAGTCACCACCCAAGGTCATTAGCCCAGGTTCCAGAAAGCCAGTAGCAAAACCAAGAGCTCATGGCAGATCTCCCACGGTGGAGGAGCAAAGGATAACCGCAGACATCCTGTGAGGCCGAGGGGCTCAGCCTTCTCCTATTGCGCTGATAAGGCCCCAGTGCAGTCTGGTCCCCACCTGTGCACCTCCTGTTTTTCCCCAGCCTCTCCCTGTCTGGCCGACTCTGCATTTTACTCCCTTTCCTGGATTTCCTTCTGTGAGCTTCCACCGGGTGAGCCATGGGAGCCGAGGCCACTCAGGACCAGGATGTCATTGAGGTTTGTTAGGATTGGCATACATTTAGCGGGCAATTTCATCAGTGTTTGTACAGAATGTAAAAATGAGCTCGCAAGTGGAGACAGACCCAGAGGGGCAGCTGGGATAATTGGCCCTCACAAACACGCAAGAAGCGCTCTTCTAAAAATACCGGGGCAACACTGAAAAGGCAGGCCAGGGACTCAACTCAGCCACAGTTGCAAACCCAAGGATGAAACATTTGGATCTTCCAATGCAGTCCGGAAATCATGGATCTGAAGACTCGGGGGGTGGGGGTGCCATTTTGGCTGCAAAGAAAAGGAGCAAGTCTGACGTAGGCCACACTGTTGGATTCCTATCCACGAATAATGTGTTGAAGCTGAGAACATAAATTCAGGTGCAGGTACTTCAATTCATTTATTCATTCAACAGGTATTCATTGAGCACTTCCTGTGTGCCAGGCCCTGTTCTGTCTCTAGGAATGTAGCAGTGAGCAAAACAGACACAGTTCCCACCCTCACAGAGCAGACAACATGCAAATAAATACATAACACGGAGTAAGGGGACGGCAGTGGGGTTTGGGGTAGAGATTGTTTTGAATAATGTTGACAGGGAATGTTTCTGGGCTAAGCAAGACCTGAATGAAGTCAAGGGACATGTCATGTGGGTTTCTGGGGGAAGCATACTCCATGCAGAAGGGACAGCAAGTGCAAAGGCCCTACAGCAAGAAAAGCTGGGCCAAGATGAGCAAGAGCTGGTGGTCGGTGTGGCTGGAGTGGCATGAGCAAGAGCCAGGAGAGGAGATGACAGGGCAGGGAGGAGAGACCACCATCTGTTGGATTTTGTTGTACTCTGAGGGAGGTGGGAACCATGGGAGGGTTTTGAGCAGAGGAGTGATGTGATTTGAGTTGCGTTCCACAAGGATCCCCCATTGCTATATGGGGAATTTGCTGTCATGAGGCAAGAGCAGAAACAAAGGCCCAGTTAGGCGGTTAAGGTGGTAATAATCCAGGTGAGAGATCACCAGCTGACTTCCACTCAGATGGGCAAGCGGAGGTGCTTGAAGCTGATGGCAAGCTTTGAGGAAGAGAAAATAGCCAGCAATCAGTCTAGGACTGTGAGGGCCTGCAGTAACCCCCAACACCCTCTGTGGGGGCCCAGGAGCCATGCCAAACAGGGATCCTTTAAAGGATCTGGAGATGTTTAGCCTAAAGAGAACGAAAAAGGACCCGGGGCCACAAGCCCTTTCTTCAGACACCTGAAGAGATGCCCGTATGAGGACCATATGGCTCAAGGTAAAAAGGGCCTTCTCTCCAGCCGAGTTCTCCCACTGTGGAACAGGCTGCTTCAGCGATAGAGAGCTGTTATCACCGGAGCCCCCCTGTTATGGTGTTGTCACCGGGAGCTGCCCCAAATCAGAGTCCCACAAGCATTCATTCATTCCTCTGATACCTATGGGGTTCCACCACGTGCTAGGCTCTTGCCAGCTGCTGGGGTTCAAATTGAACAAGATCCAGTGCCAGCCGTCAAAGAGGGGAGACAGTGTTGGGTGCCCTGAGGGGAAGAGAGAGGCTCCCGTCCAGACTTAGGCTGAGAAGAGTGATAGCTGTGGTCAAGCTTGAAAGCACAAGCACCATTAGCCATGCTCAATGTACCTGTGGATCTCTGTGCCAGAGGTGAGGAGAGAACCTGGCACCTCCCTAGACTTGAAAACTATGACCAGAGTGTGGCAAGCGAGAAGGAGCGGGGTGGGGATGCAGAGAATGCCAACATCTCATAGACAGACAAGTTCTCTGGAGCCAGGACCAGGGGGAGGCCTTCAAGGTAAACCATGCACATGCAGCGTGGGAGCCTGTCTTTATTTAAAATTTGACTTTTGCTCATCACATATTTTTTGCATTATTTTGGAGGTTTAAAATGCAGCAAAATAAGATTTGTCTTGATTCCTGAGTTTTTTGCTACCCTTTAAATGTTGTGGGTGGGGAGTGCTTCACACACCTCACCCCAGGCCCAGTGCTCTTCTGGATTGAGGAGGCAGTGCAGGAAGTTTGCATCAGAAAATCATAGGAAGGGGCCTTAAAATCGTGGCCCGCCCACCCCGACACTTCACAGAGGGACAGACTGAGGCTAGACAGTATCCTGAGGGCAGGATGGCCCTCCAGGCAGCTGAGGCACTCGGAGCAGGCTCCCCAGGATGCATCTGAAGCAGGAGCAGAGCTCTTTTGCCCAACACAGAGCGTAATAGGGGAAAGCGGCCCAGGAAATGAATGCGGCGCCAGCATGTGCCGCCTCATCATTTATTTATTTAGAGGGATTGGCTGTTCTCTGGGCTAATCTTCATATAACATGCCTCATTGCCCTCCGAAGGCCCTGAGAGGCTTCTCGGAGCATTTGTTGCGTTGAATTTGTTCTTGAAGTCCTGTTTCTGGTTACTCATTACTCGCTCGCCTGGAAATACCAGAGAAGAAGTGAGTCATATTAGAGGCAAGCCAGCTGATGGCAAATCCAGGGCATGACAGGCATTTGCAGGTAGAAACCAAAGGAAAAAACCCACTTTTACTTTCCATTTGAAGCCATGTGCTCAGCTACATCAAGAACTGTGAGGACAGCAGCCTGGACAAGAGACAAATGACGGGGAGCTTGTGCCTAGGGCCCCGCCCCTGCTTGGTGCAGCACGCATCGCGCATCACAGTGGAGCCCTTCCTTAGAAGGCCCCTACCCCTCCCTGCCCGGCTCTGAGGCTGCCAAGCCCACCCACCCCAGTCCTAGACCCAGCCCTAGTCCTAGTCCTCCTGGAGTGTGTCCTCAGGAGTAGCCCATGCCATCCCCCCCCCCCCGCTCCCCCGTCCCTCCCCCACTCAGATGAGCGCGTTTTAACAGATGCCATAGAGAGAGGGCAAGCTCCCTGGGGAATTTGATACTCCCAGTGGGTGAGGAGGCATTAAGGAGGGTGGCTGTTTGGACAGGTGCGTCTTCCCTGAGAGCCCGCTGCACTGGCCCCTGTATTTTCTGCACCTCCCCTCTCAGACTTCTGGCCTGGGCCGGTCCACCCCTGGCTGGTCTTTCAGCAATGGCACCTCATTACATTTTATAGTCCATGCGATTGTTTGCAGATGTCTGACCCTGGGGCACTCACCCTCTTTATACTTTCTCTGGAGGACTGTCCTGGGCATGGTCATCAAAGACTAGCCCCAAGGCAGCCAGACTCAGTTGTCTTTGGCCCTCCCGCACTCAGTGGCCTTTGATAAACAAGTAGCGTTGTTTCACACATACCGTTTTCTCCCTCAAATGCTATTTCCATCAGGGTCCATTTCCTGCCCTGTATGGCAGCCCAGCTGCCGCCTCTGGGGTGGGGGTGAGGTACAGGCCTGCTCTCTGCCCTGAGGACTGCAGCTCTGGGATCTGAAACCCACTGGCCAGCTCGGCTCTTTTTGGTGTCCAGTTTGGGACACTTTCTGTAAGAAGGGCCAAAGGAAGCTGGGCAGGCCTAGAGGAGAGCCACGGAAGGGACCATTGATGGAGACTTCTGTCCCCACTTAGAAGGCCTTCAGGAGACTGGGGGCTGGAGAGGCAAGTGACACCGGGGCCCTGTGAGGCCTCACAAGGACCAGGCTCCACGTGTGCACCTTCCTGGAAGGAGAAGCCCCACCTTAAAGCACAGAGGAGCCAGAAGATAGCTCAGAGAGTGTATTCCCTTACATTGCGGTCTGTATACTGTGGAACTTACAGCTGTAAAGCCAGAAGTAAAATGTATTCAAGAAGGAGTTTGAGAAATTTGGGGGGTAGGGGGACAACAGATAATTATTGGAAAAATAAGGTTTATTTTCTCTGTGTTTTGGGGACTATGTCACGGAGGGTAATGTTGATACACAAAGTTACAATCCACATCTTGCCATTCATTCTGTAGGCAGCAGAAGTTATTTTTCTCATAGCTTTGGTTTTTCATTTATAAAATGAAAACTGTGAAACTAATTTGATAGAATAATTGTAAGAATTAGATGAAATAACCTATAAAGTGCCTAGTCCAGGGCCTTGCACATTGGAGATGTCATTATTATTTTTCAGATGATTATAACGGTCATGGTAATAAAGGATATCTCAGTATCACTGGTCAGTGTAGGCCTCATGCATCATAGGACTGACTCAGGGAGCCACTTTTTTTTAAAGGGAGAATTGACATCTTGTTGTATTTTTTATTTTTATTTTTATTTTTCCTTTTTCTCCCCAAAGCCCCCCGGTACATAGTTGTGTATTTTTGGTTGTGGGTCCTTCTAGTTGTGGCATGTGGGATGCCACCTCAGCATGGTGTGATGAGCAGTGCCGTGTCCGCACCCAGGATCTGAACCAGGGAAACCCTGGGCTGCGGAACTTAACCGCTCGGCCACGGGGCCAGCCCCCAGGAGCCACATTTATATTCAGAGACCAGACTCCCTGAGAATCCTGACCCCCCTGATTAATATTTTGTTATTCAGCAAGTGCTCACGATGTCTGAGACATCACTCTGTGCTGGGATTCTGACAAGGCATCAGAGAAGCAGGCGCCAGTCCTGAGTGACCTGACAAGATGACGGGGACATAAGCAAGTAAACAGCAGGCGGAATGGAGAGGCTGTGGCTGGAGAAGTAAAGGATGCGTCTATGGGGCACTCAGCTCTGATCAAGTGCTAGAGAAGCTTTTAGAGAAAGTGACTGACATTGAGATGGGACCTGAAGGATGAATGGGAAAGATGGAAGGAGGGGTGAGGAGTGTTGCTGTCAGACAGAACTGTAGCTGGCAGGGTCTGCGGTCCAGAGAGGATCGTACTGTGGGAAACAGAGAGACTTACACTGTGGCTGGAGCATGAGAGCTCAGTGGGGAGACAGGTGCAGCTTAGCAGAGACCTGGTCTTCCAGGCTATATGGGTAGAATTTAGCTTCTTCTACAGGGCAATGTGGAGCCACTGAGGGTGGACGACGGGGAGTGCCAAGGCATAGTTTTACACTTTAAAAAGCTCAGTCTGGCAGAGGCACGGAGCATGAGTTGAAGCGTCTCATGACGGAGACGCGGGGAGACCTGCCTGGAAGATGATGGACTGGGAAGTGCCGGAGGGGATAGGAAGAAGCAAGCACTTTCAGAAGCTGTTTCAGAGGGAAGATCACCAGACCCTGGTGATAAGTTGGCTTTGATATTAAAGGAGAACGAAGTTCCCAGGTTTCTTCTGTGGATGACTGGGTGAGTTTCTAGGTGCCATTTACGGAGACAGGATGAGCAAATTTGTGGTGAGTTGGGCTAAGAGTCTGAGGTCTGTGGCCCGTCCAGGCAGAGGGAGAAGTAGACTGTTAGATTTGCAAGTCAGAAGCTCAGCAGAGAAATGCGAGCTGGAGACTGCATCACCAACATGCAGATGGCAACTGACCAAAGACAGTTTGTGAGAGGAGCCCTAACACCTAAGGTCCAGGAGAGATGCCCTCCAGGAAGGCTGAGAAGGAGCAGCCAGTATGGCAGAAAGAACCAAGGGCAAGTGGTCTCATAGCAGCCAAGGAAGGGGACAGTGTTGAGAATTCAGCCACCTCTTACCACCTCCCTGCTCCCTTCTTGGCTGAGTCACCTTTGCCTCCTGCCTGGATCACTGTAGGAGCCTCCTTGCTGGTCTCCCTGCCTTTACCCCGACCCCCACAGTCCATCTCAACACAGCAGTCAGTGATGCTCTTAACACTTCAGTCAGATCGCAGCACTCCTCTGCTCCAAAACCTTCAATGGCTCCCTATTTCACTGGTAGTAAAAGCTAAAATCCTTTCAGTCCCCTGCAGACTCTCCAAGAACTGGCTTCATCTCCTGCTATTCCTCCTACCTTCACTCCTTCCGCCACATCAACCTCTTGCTGTTCCTTGAGCTCACCTGGCAGGCTCTTGCCATCTGACCTTTGCTCTAGCTCTTCCCAGTGTCTGGAATGTTCTTCCCACAGAGATCTCTCACCTCCTTTGTGCTGCATCCCCTTCCTCCCCTGCCCACACCTCAGCCCTTCGGAGTCATGCCCACACTTGACTTCTTTTCTCCATAGACTTAGACTACCTTCCAATGTGCTACATAATTTACTGATTTATTACGTGTATTATTTAACTTCTATCTGTGCTTGCTGACATATCCGCTCCACAGGGCAGGGATCTGTCAGTGTTTTCCACTGGTGCCTGATATGTAGTAGATAATAAATGAGGGAGTGAATGGGTCCACAGGGCTGAGAATTGCAGTCAGATCAGGGGTTAAAAGAGCCCTTGGACTTAGCAGCAAGGGGCCATCTGTCACTCCAGGGAGAGTGACTTTGGGAGAAGAGCTGACAAAGGCCAGGCTGCCGTGTGGGAGGGAGCGAGGGTGGTGGGCGAGTACAGACGGTGCGTTTAGACAGCTCTCCCAGAGCTGTGACTGTGCGGCTTACGTGCTGCATGTGTCATGTACTGTTTTTAGGGAGGTGGAGGTGAGGCGCGTAATGTTGATAGGAAAGATCCAGTGGAGAAGGAGAGAGACTGAAGGTAGAGGAGAGAGAAAACCAATAGAATAAAGCCCTGGAGGAGGACAGAGGCTGCAGGGTCCAAAGCATCTCCCTGTGACAGGAGGAAGGTGGGAGGAGGACAAGGTTGCAGGCAAACTAACTTGGTGACAGAGGGCTGAGTAGCTTCCCACCTGGCGGCTTTGTTTGCTTGGGTGAGCGTGGGCCACGTCATCAGCTGAGAGTGAGGGACTGTGGAGATTTGAGGAGAACAAGGCAGATTGAAACAGCTGCAGTGAGGACCAAAAAGGGAGCTCTCCAGGAAGACGTCTCACACTTCTCCGGCGTGTTTGGGGTTAGGTGAGGAGGTGGTTCGAAGTATGGGCTCTGGATGGCTGGGGAGATGTAAACAGCTTAGTTTGGCCCTGTAATTAGTGGATGCCACAAAGATACTGAATCTAAGAAAACACCGTTAGGACACTGGGTATCTTTGGGCAATTTGCTTAAACTCTCTTTGCCTCAATTTCTTTGTTTCTAAAATGGAGAGCATAATGGCGCATACCTCGTGTTATTATGTGATTAAGTTAGTAATGAATCAGTAAATGTAAAGTGCTTAAAACACAGTTAAGTGTTAGCTCTCATTACTTTGTTATTATTTTATTATTACAGGCATCAAGTAGCCTGAGGCTTTCCTTCTCAACAGGTTTAGTGGAAGTAAGTGAGTGGGAGAACTGGAAAAAAAAAAAGAGCCTGAGGTCAGAGTGGGTCGTTCCAAATGTGGCCAGAGTGTCACTGTGGGATTGCTGTGGAGGGTGAGGGTCAGCGGAGATAGGGAGGTTGGGACATTTCTCAGCACTGGCTCGGTATGCAGCTCATGAATTAGGATCATGCACAATGTGCCCGTGCACAGCCGGCATTTTAGACCCTCTGCTCCATCTGTGAAATAGTGGCACAAATACAGTGTTGTGATAGATGAAGAAAGGGGGCTGTCACTCCCTTGGAGGGTTAGGAAAGTGCTTCCTAGGGAGACTCCCTGGGCCTTGAAAGGTAGGTGGGATTTGGATGGGTGGAGGGGACAGCAGAGGGAGGTCCCAGTGTGGCACAGCATGGGCGATCGCTGAGGTTAGAATGGACAGGAGAGCACGTGGTGACATCTAATGCGGATGGTGGGGAGATGAGTCTGAGAGCATAGGCTCGGGCCAGAGTAAGAGATGGAAATAATGAAATGGAGCTTTTGATATTCTGGTTTTGGTGCCTGCCTTCAATGTATAGTGAGGCCTCTAAGACTAGGTTCTGGGTACTGGGGCCCATGATGCTCTATCAGGGTAGAACATTGCTTTAAAAGGAGTCAACAGAAAAAAAGATTTGAGGAGACTTGAATGGCACTGGGTGATTCGATGAGACCATTCTGAGGACGAAGCCATGTCTAAGTGAACAACATTCTCATCTCCACTGTGCACACCTGGGAGAAAGGCTCAACTCTCTCCTTCCGAATGATCTGGGCTGTGCCCACCAGTGTCCTGGAGATGACAGCTGCCTGTCATCCTCTTCAGGCTGGTCTCTCTACTCCACTACCAGGGGTTCTGATGCAGAGTAATTGCACAGGAGGACCATGGGGACAGCTTGGCTTGCTCCAGCAGGTGAAGCTGAACTCCCTGTTACCTCTGCCATGGAGATGAATAATTGTGAGCAGCATGGGAAACATTGAAACCCACCTAAACCGCAGTACACAACTGACAGGGGCAGGCACGAAATGCTTTAAGCTATTAAATGCTTTGTGAGCATGCACAAAATCCTATTATCCCCAGTACCTATTGAAAAGCTAAGCACAGCAAACTTTCTGGTGCTCGTAAAGCATTGTTCCTGGCTGCAAGGTGGAGCTTTCCTTCTTGCTTTTATCCAGTTGAACCTTCAGGTAATCTCATCAGAGGGGGACGCGCTCTGACAAGGCGAAGGAGAGGGTGGCTGATTGCGAGAAGAAGGCAGCCTTTTTCATGAATATATCTCTGGCACCATTTACTCTGAAGAAGGATAATCATTTCTCGCAATCTGGAAACCATGTTATTTAGAAAATTAGGATAAGTGCAAAACAAAGCAAGAGTGGGGAAAAAAAATAACTTTCATCTTAGAATGCCAGAATGCTGACAAAAAGATAAATCATGCAGCATTTTCCCCTGTGAGATTGGCATGCCTGTGATTTTTTGTGGTTCCTCTTCCACTACCCATTGTTAATTTTTAAATCGATCATTTAATATAGTCCCTTTACCTGGAAGAAAAAATCAAAATCTCCATGCAGACTTCGCATGACCAGTGAAAATCAAGCACCTCTTCGGCTTGATATTGCCTCTTGTAAAACCTGTTTGTGAAGAGATGAAAAAGATCTCTTAAAATCCGTTCTCTAAATTATTTGGACGATAGCTGGCCATAACTCCAAAACAGGGATGCATAGCCTGGGTCCACGCATGTCCAAGGAGTCCGATAAAATCAAGGGGTCAGTAAACTAGGTCATGAATACAAAATGCGTGTTTGTTGATGTTCACTAACCTGTAACTGATGTTAGCTATGATTTTGATTATGAATGTTGCCCACAGATCCCCATACCATCAGCTATACTGTGCTCTGGCCTCCAACAGTAATCACAGACATGGGCATGTTGCATTCTAGTCTCGTGGAAATCTTGAAATATGTAGTTATCCTCCTATCTACTTTCAAATTTATGGTGGTTATTAAATCTACACTAGATCTTGGTATTTAAAGGGTTAAAGAATCACAGGTACTACTCTATCATGGTTTTTTAAAATTTGAGAACTGTATTTTAACACGATTGGTTTCCCCTGTAATTCTGTGCATTTTGTTTTATTTGATGCATTTTCAGTCTGAGAAGTCATCCACAGGCTTCACCAGACTGCAGGGTGTCCATGGCACAAATGTGGAAGGAGCTCTGCCCAGCTCCAGACAAGTAGAGTCCCTAAGCTGGTTAAAATGCAGATGCCCAGGCCCCTCCCATGACCCGCTAAATCGGAATCTCAGGGACTGGGACCTGGACGTGTGTTTTTCAAAAGCTCCGCAAGTGATGGGGATGCAGCCAGTGCAGGTCAGAGGTCTGTTATTCGGAAACCTCTGACTTAGATCATCTGTAACCCAATAACCAGGACCTCAGAATGTGGGGGTTGGTGGCACTGCTGAGAGGCTTGATCACAGAGACAGGGTCTTCTTACTCTTCTGGAAGTGTGTATGGTGGGAAAGAGTGCAGAGGCTAAAGGGACCCAAGTTTGCATTTAGACCCCTCACTTAATGTGTGTGCCTAGGGCATGGTTGTTAACCTTCTTGAGCCTCAGTTTCTTCATCCAGAACATGGGAAAGGACCTGCATCATGGGCATGTTGTGAGAGTGAAATAAAATAATGAATGTAGAGCACTTTGCAGAGTGGCTGACATATAGAGGTCTTAGCTGCCATGGTGGTTGACGACGATAATGTTCCTGTTTGTGAGCCGGCTAGCATTCCAAGCTGATGAGGGGAGCAATGGTTATGGAATGACAGCAGACCTGCCCTCCAAAGCTCATTGGGGCATTTCTCCTGGAGGTTACAGAGGAGCTGCTCCCAGTGTTCCCAGCATCCCTATGAGATGGGGCTGACATGTTACCAGGAGTACAGGGCCATTTGCTGATGCCTCTTCCATGATCCTGAGAGTGCAACCTCACTCCTGGCTGCCCCCACTATTTGCATGAAACAAAGCATCTCATTTTGCTGAAGATGCCCCTGCCTGTCTGTGAGCCAGAAGCTATTTTTCTTCTATATG
Source organism: Equus asinus (assembly GCF_041296235.1). NCBI lineage: Eukaryota > Metazoa > Chordata > Mammalia > Perissodactyla > Equidae > Equus > Equus asinus. Next base: position 22,104,026 of record NC_091803.1, read on the forward strand.
GAAGCACTTTAAACAAATCTCTTCTGTTTCTGAGAGATTTAGCGTGGTTTCTGGAAGTGGGCCTCCAAGCTAAATCGGAAGGGGCTGTAGTTTCATGGACAACTGGCTCCTTAAGTCCTTCAAGATTAAATTCTTTGAAGGAAAGTTTTCCTTTACAGACCTTCTTCTAGGTACTCTAGAACCTTCTATTGGCCAATCCTGAGTTCCCCCAGGGTACTGCCCTGTCATTAAATCCAGAGAAAATGTAGGAAGAATATTGTATTCGTTTGCTAGGGCTGCCGTAACTAAGTACCACAGCCTGGGTGACTTACACAACAGAAATTGCCTGTCTCACAGTCTGGAGACTTGAAGTCTGAGATCAAGGTGTCAGAAGCGTTGATTCCTTCTGAGGCTTCTCTCTTTGGCTTGTAGATGGCCATATCCTCACATGGTTTTCCCTCTGTGTGTGTCTGTGTCCTAATATCCCTTCTGATAAGGACACCAGTTGTATTGAGTTAAGACCCACCCTAATGACCTCAGGTAACGTTAATTCCCTCTTTAAAGGCTCTCTCTCTGAATACAGTCACATTCTGAGGTATTGGGAGTTAGGATTTCAACATATGAATTTGGAGGGGACCATAATTCAGCCTGTAACAGACATGATTTCTTCCTGCCCCCTGAGCACTCCTCATAGGACCCAGGGGTGGCAAGAAAATGCAGGAGCACATGGCATCTGTTGGGAATGTCAGACATGATGAATGTCAGTCACAGGATGCATTGTGCCTCAGATTCTCTGATTCTCCGGGACAAAGGCCTGAGTTGGGCTTTGAAGAAACCTCGAGCTGATGGCTCTTTAAGGTTTCAAGATCAATGCTATTCAAAGGCATTCTATCTAAGAACTATCAAAACCCAACCCCACACATCCCAGCACTTTTACAAAAGGAAATAAAAGGGATTCATTCAAGATAATACAATGTCATTCGTATGTTTTTTCTGAGCCAGAGAGTGGATAGACATACTTTCCTGAAGTTGGCTCTCTTTTTGCCAGAGCTTTCTGTGAATGGGTCATGGGCACACGTGTTCCGCCTAACGGGCTCTGTAGGAGCCAGGCTGCTAGCTGCTTACAGCAGCAGAAGTCAGCAGGTAGGAGATGACATTTTAGAATTGTTCAAATAGACCCAGGCCTAGAAGATATGCCGGACACAGTGTAAGGGGAGCAAGAACAAAGCAGTGCCAGAAAGAACTGTTAAAAAATTGAAAAGATCATTTCCCTTTATCAGCTCTGCCGCTGCCTACCATTCCAGCAATTCCTAAAACATGAAACTGGCCCCAGGCAGGGCGGAAATTAGAATGAGATGGGTCAGATCAGTGACATTTTCAATATCAAGGTACAATATCCAGCCTCCAAGGAAGCTGAGGAATGGATTGTTTTCTGGGAGAGAAACAGACATAAAATTACCAGATTGGAAGGAACTTCAGGAAAGCCACTTGCTTCAGGACATCTGAGCCATTCAAAGCATGGGATTCCTGTCTACATTTTAAAATTCTGTACACTTGGAAGAGAAAATAGGGGATGGAGAATGTCTGGGGCAAGTGACTCTGGCCAATAGGACAAACAAACCTCCCAAGCTGAGTGGCTGAACTGAGACTGTAGTAAAACCCCATTGTGGATGTTCACGGTTGGCAGGCAGCCTTCTTTGTGGTTATTCGGGGACCCTGATGTCTTCCACCTTCAACAGGTGGCTTTCAAGGTCCCCGTGCAGTGGGAAAAAGGGTAGAGAAGGCACACCGACTTCTCAGCCACATCAGGTCGTGGGTGACACGCCTCCCCGGGCCCACATGCGCTGGGGAGAACCATGTCTTACAGCACATCTAGCTGTGAGGGAGGCTGGATGTGTGGGTGCCCCAGAAGCTGTGGTGCCCACGTCGCAGCCTTTGCCTCAGAGAGTTGGCAAGCACTGGCGTTGACACTGGCAGAGGTTGGATCTTTCCCATGGGTAGTGTCATGTTTGGGTTAGGTTTGTCAGTGATAGTTATGGACCCAAATACAGCATAGCGTGGTTCTCTGGTCCTTCTGGGGACCAACACAGAAGTTGGAATTCAGTAAAAGGGACTGAAATTCGTCGTTTTCTCAGCACATGAGTGTCCCCTCCAGTTGATAGGATACTTTCTGGATCAAAGCCCTAACGTTTACATAAAACAATTGAAGAGATTGCGAAGTCTATTGATGTATCTCGGCAAGCTGCAAGCCACCAGCTGCAGGCCCAGATGCACTTAGGAGGCTCATCTCATGGTTCTGAGTTTCGTTTTGTGTCTAGACCCAAATGAACCAGGATCTGTGCCTGTCTTTCTCCTGCTTTAAATCCTCTAACATTCCTAAGAGCACTGAATGGCATGAAGGCCCCGAATTTCTGTTCTTCAGCCTCTCCTATGGTGGCAGCTTTCTAGCCCCTAAGGCCACCCAACTGGGTCCCCATAGACTGGCTCAGCCATTTTGTCTCCAAGCCCATGGGATCCATCCCCTAATGTGCCATCCTACAATGCAGAACAGCATCTCTGTCCCTTTCCTAACTTACAGCTCCTCATCAGTTTCAGAAAACTTTCGTTTCCCTGACTTCCATGGCTTCCAACCCAATTATTAGTCCAACATTTAAAAAATTAGTTGATGTTCTTAGCAGTTTATGCAAAAAGAAAAGGCTGGTATGGAATCATTAGAAGCCTTTCAGAGGAGCCTCCAGCCTTGGAGGAAGCAGTAGGTGATCCAGCTCAGGAAGGAAGGACCAGTGCAGCTCCCAGTGCATCAGCAGCCTCAGCCACAAACCTTCTCTCACTAACTGGCTGTCTGCAAGGAACTCAGTGTCTCCACTTCTTACGAGTGGAATAGGTGGTGAACTTACCTTCTGTTTAAATTTAACTTATGGTTATTTTTCTCACTCTTTTTCTTTGCCGAGCCTGGGAACTTGAGTGTGTGTTGGTTTGTCGATGTGACTCCCTGTGTGTACCAGTTCACAGGGGAAGGAAGTCAGTCACACTTCTCATCTTGGCTGTAGGAGAAAGGAGAGGGGAGCATTGAAACCTTCCTACACCTGGACAATGCTTCTTCATGATGCCCTACCACAAAGGCCAGTGTGTTTGATGATGCTGTTCCTACAGGGACATCCATATCTTCGATTTATAGAGGGTGACAGTGATGGGGAGACAGGTTGAAGGCCTAACACATGGCCCAGTTCCTCCGGCTCCTCCCAGAACTGGAGAAGAAGAGCCTAAGTGACAACTCACGTCCCCGGTTGATGCCCTCCCACCCCTGGCCCAGCAGATTGACTGCCCGCTTGGGCTCCAGGTTAGGGCAGCCAAACAGGAACAGGCGGGCTTCCTGCCAGGCCCTGGAAACACACAGCTCCTCTTTCTGTGAGTGTCTCCTCCCACACTGCCCTGTCTGCACCTCCCAGGAGGTGTCTGTGGTCACAGTCTCTGGAGAACCAGCCTCATGTCACCATGGACTTCCGAGTGGTGCTCAGAGTCCAGCTAAGTTTCTCCTAGGTAGTGTCCTTGCTCGCTGAGCCTCCATGAATGCCCCAGCACCACTTTACAGCAGCTCTACCCTAGGATATCCTCAGGCCCGACCCCTGGGTGGGGGCAAGAGGACCGAGGATCTGCCCAGCCGGGTAGGGTGGGGCCCAGCTCCCCAGAGAGCCTGCTTCCAATCACAGGTCAGCGCCACGGGTGAAGCCAAATGTCTCCAAAGGGACTCATGGGGCCCCAGTGGCGAGACCTGCTGCCCCTGCACCAGCATCAGCAGCCCTCACTCTCCCCACAGTTGTCAGGTCGTCACCTCCAGCCTCCCCTCTCGAGGGTACCACACAGAGGTCATGGTGCTGTCACTGCTCAGAACACAGCTCACTTCATGGCCACTCTTGTGGTCAGCAAATCATAGCTAACTTTTTTTTCCAGCATTTACTATGAGCTACCATCATGCTAACCAATTTCACATACATTATTCTGTTTCTTCCTTGCAACAACCCTCAGATCAGGTGCTGTCATCCACTGCTCTTCATGGTTGAGGAAACCAAACTCCGAGATGGGAGTAGGAAGGCTGCCATATGGCAGAGCCGGATTTGGGCCGAGTGCTTCAAATATAGCACTGACCTTTGTGATCTCATGCTCTACAGTTGCCACAAAAATGCTTGTGGGAAGCGTAGAGCCAGTGGGCCCTATAGAAAATTGGCACTCAGTTCTAGGTGGTGCTTTTCAGCGTCTTCCACGTCCACTTCCTCCCGTCTGCAGGGGTGGTGTGCACCCTGCCTTCTCCAGCTTTCATCACTGTGCCTCTCTCTCGACTTCCCAGCTCTCCCACTGCTCTTGGCTCTGTTTTGGCCTCGGATCCTGGTCTTGGGAGCTCCGACTTGGTGGCTTGTTGTGTGGTACTTCCCAAGCTCTGCTTTGATTGGGACATCTCCACCGATCTGGACCTTGGTGTTCACCCTCTGGATCCAAGCTTTGTGACCTTGAGTGAGGGGTTCTCACATCTCTGTCCTCAGTGGGGAGGCAGAGTGGGGCTCCCCTCCTTTTATTTAGCCCTGACCACGTTGATTTCAGTTAGGGAGCTCCGGCACTAGAGAGGCCCTTTCAGGGCCTTTGAAGCATGGTGGTGGGATAACTTTTGAAGCATGTGGACATTCCACTCTCCTTCCAGATCACTGTACATGATCTCAAAGCTCCAGCCCTTTGGGGTTAAAGACACGGAATCAAATATAATTCACTTTTCTCCTGAGGCTAAGCATAGTTTATCTATAATTGCACCCTACCAGCTCCTCTTTAATCCTAGGTAAAATGCAGACTGAATAACAGTAGAACATGGATGCATAGATAGGGGAATGAATGCAGTGTTATCACCCATCCTGCTTCTGGCTGCTTCCTCACCAAGGTTCTAAAGCGATCTTCAACAGTTTCCTGGAATTCTAATTTTAACTCTGAGGAAAGAGCAAAGACTATGAGTAGGATGCACGTCTAAATTGTCTTTATATCCCTGGCAGCATTTAGCTCTGAGCTCTGGTCTTAGTAAACATGTATATAACATTGAATTCGTGATGAAAGAAGGTAAATTATTAGAAGTTAAAGGCATCAAGCTGGGTGCTGGGAATGCAAAGAAAGATGAAATGCTTAGTACCTACTTAGCTGGAGCTGCTCTCGCAAAAGAGGGACCGTCCAAAGGAAGGAGTCTGTGAACAGGGCGGAGATGGAAGGACAGAAACAGGAGCGAGAGAAAGCAGATGTGGGGAAGTCCTAAGGGGTAGGAAAGGAAGGGGCAGAGGGAAAGAGAAGGCAAAGGAGTCGGGGAGGACAGAGCAAAGCCTGACTGAGGCTGCTTTGGGCTATTTTTCTAACATTGAAGCCCAGACCCTCTCTGACAATGACATGCTGTCAGGCTGGGGAGTAAGGCTGGGGTAAATTTTAAACTGGTGAGCATAAACCAGAAATTATTCGGTTCCCCCCAATAGTATTCCAAGTGCATAAGCAACAGCCACAAACATTACGAGAAAAGGAAAAAGCCCTCCCAACACCTCTTCCATGCTCAGTAAATCAAGCTGCTTTCAATATGCGTTTCTTTCCTCCTCCAAATAACATGTCATTGACCAAGCTTTGTCCTAATTCCTCATCTCATATTAAGAGAAATGACTTGCATCAACTGGCAATAGAATCCAGGTATCTAGGCGTTCTCGCCACTGTGGTACTTAAATTGAGGTATGTCTTCAGGTCCATATTTGTAAATCCTATTTCTAAGAAACAGTAATAAATAAAGCAGAAGATTGAAATTGAATTTTTGTAAAAGGACTTTAGGAGGAAAGCCATTATGCATCTGTCCAATTTCATGGGGTAGAATGTGCCTTTAAAGGGGGAAAAGCCAGCTCACCATCTCCAGGGTGGCAGAGGGGAGCGATGAGGAGATGGGGCACTTCTGGGAGCCCTGATTTTCAGGAGGATGAGCCATACCTCTGGGAAGTGGGTTACCAGGTAGCCCCGACAAGCATTGCCAGAATGGAAGTAACATATTAAATATTTTCTTAGCTGAAAATCTGTGTTGTTTTGAGCAGATTTTACCAGCAGACAAAAGGCTAAAATTTGCCTGCACTTGAATTACCAAATAGGGGTTATTTACATAATTTCTGTGTTGAAAGTTCCTCCTATGTTGCTTTTAAGAATGTAAATGGGTTTAAGCGGCTTCCAGAGTGACTTCATCTGGTAAGAGGAAAAATTCCTGTCCCTGGGAAGGAGTCAGGGACACTGCGGAGACGAGCCCCAGAGTGGCAGGCCTTCACTCCCTAAGAGGGGGACAAGAGAAGCCCCCAGTACAGGGCTTCTGGGTTCTGTGGGGTCAGATGCAGAGGTCAGGCCTGGAACTGAACCAGGGAGAGTGAGGATCCTGGAGCTGAAGGCCAGTGAAGCCCATTTCCTTGGGAGACGCCCAGAGGAGATGCAGGAGCCTGTGTAGCCCCAGAACGTGTTGTAATCCAGAATGTGGGGCGGGGCTGCTCACAGACCACAGGAACCCATCAGAGTGGTTACCTGAGTCTGGGCTCTTTGATTCCCCTCCTCCCAGCTTCTTTTTAACGTGCAGGCTTTTTTTCTCTTGTATTCCAAATCTACATGACAAAACAGAGAGAAAATTACGTTTTCTTCTCTCCTGAGAGATGTCAGTGAAACCCCCTGTTACTTCAGGTATGTAAGCATATGGTTGGGAAGAAAGCTTGCTGAGAATAGATTGGAGGCCTTCACAGAGGAGTTTTATTTCCTGCATCCCTTTCTGGCTGGCTGACCTGTCAACTCCCTTGGAATTCTTCTGTTGGAGTCCTGGTATCCGTCATTCTCATATGGAGAAAAGCTGGACATAATTGTGAAGGAACAGCAACAACCTGTAAAACATCGCAGGAGGAGGGAGGGTTCATGGTTACTGGGTGGCGTGGGGGCTGCAGCGCTGCCCTTGTAGGCTTGGCTGAGAGACTGGGAGGGACAGCATGGGACCCCGTGGTTGCCATGGGAGCAGTTACAGACCCTGTGGGTGTGAGGGTGGTGTAGGGGAGGAAAAATCTTTCCCTCTACCCTTCTGGGTTCTCAGCGGAGGTCCCTGTAACAAAAGACAGATTAACGAGAAAGCCAACAGCCATTGTTAACACTTCATATGTCCCTGGGAGAAACTCAGGGATGAGTAAACTCAAAGGGGTGGCTTAGCTTTGGGGCTTAAATACCATCTTCAGCAAAAACAAAGGAAGAAGACTGTGGAGGAAACAATTGTGGTAAGGGGACCAGGAAAAGCCCAGTAAACAAGGGAAAGGTTTCTCATCAGATTTAAGTCAGTGCCTCCTCCTTAGATAAGAGTCTCCAGTGATTTAGAGTCATCCTTCTCTTCCTGACACAGAGGGAGAGACACCCTTACAAGCAGAGATTTCCTTTATAAGTATAAATTTACCTTAGAAAAGGGGAACTTCTACTTTGTCAGAGCTTCTCTTGTGTCTACTGTTTCTCAAAATAATTCTCATGCCAAAAAGGCATATTTTTGGGTGACATATTCTGGTCTCATACAGTTATATTTTGGGGTGCCATGTTCTGGTCCCCCACAGTGGCCATGCCTGGGGCCTGAGCAGGGAGAGGCAGGACAGGGAGCCCAGGAGTATATCTGAGGGATAGTGTTGGCCAGGACGGTGACGGGCAGAGTCCACACACGCACTTCAGGCACAGGCCTGGACGTCTGAGGGGAGACTATTAGGCTTGACAAGCCAGTGCGTTCATCGGCATGCTAGTCCTGCCAACATATTTAGTGCTTGATCAGGAAGAAACCTTCTAGAAACTTAATCCAGCCTGTCTTCTCCTCAGGCGGTGCTGGGAGCATACAGAGACAAGGGGTAGGACATCTAGCACCAGATCCTTGGGGTAACGAGAATGATGATGCATCTAGCCTCATTTAAACCTCCCAACAACCATGAGAGGTCAAGGCTGTTATTATTCTTCACTGCACAGGTGAGGACGTGGGACACAGAGAGGCCAAGTTGCCCAAGGTCAGCTAATAAACAGTGGAGCCAGGGCTGGAAGCAGGCAGTCTGGAGCCTGAGTCCAAGACTGGGAACCTCATCACTGGGCTACCTTTGAAGGGCTGGAGGACACTGTGGTGTCCCAACGTTTTTACATCCACGAAGTCAAGTGGCCCTCATTAACAGCTCTGTGATATAGGCAAGTGGGCAATACGATTCCATCTTACAGGTGAAGAAGAGTTGAGGCCTGGGAGAGAGGGGGAAAGGGATTTGCTTAACGTCACACAGCTGGACCTTGGAGGGGGCAGAGCAAGAATATCAGCCTCTGCTGCACGGTGCTTCAGTGCATGCCTAGAAGCTGCCTGTGGTAGAGGGTGCACATGGGAAACGCAAGGCACGCTGGAGGTTTGATTCAGAGGTAAACCAGTGGTCTAGACAGCATGCCTGGATTTATTAGTTGGATTCCTGGCAGAATCAAGATGAATCCTCAAGAAAGTCAACCCTAGGGTGGGCGGCCTGAGCAAGCTGGTGTCCTCCATTAGCAAAGCCCCCTGGGCCTGCAGCCAGGGACTGTGGTCTGTGGTGCAGAGAATCGCAGAGTCCAAACACCAGAGCTGAAAGAAGCATCAGAGACAGCTTCCCCCTCATTTATAGATGAGAAAACTGGGGTTCCTGGGGGAGAATGGACATGCCCAAGTTCTGGGAGAAATGGAGCCTGTGGTCTTCCCTCACTAGAGAGTAAAATGGTTGATTCCTCCTTCGCCATCTCTCAGCTCCTGCTAGTGGACGCCTGGGTCCAGGGTGGGCTGGGCCGGTGACACTGCGGGGTGGATTGGAATCACCATCGGGGGGCAGAGCAACAGTCTTCCCAGAAGCATGGGGGTGGTTCTGGGTTTATGGGAGGAGAAGTTGGAGAGGCTTCGACCTTCCTGGTATTGATCCTGTAATAAAGGCCCTTGGTCGATCTGGTTTTCCATTCTCTGCCTGTCATGTTGTATCTTCTCTACTACTTACATTCTTTTTATTATTTTTTTCTTCCTTCCCTCTGTCCTGTGCCCCCTTTCCAGACACATTCTATGCATTTGCCCTCTAGCCCCCCTCCACTCATTAATGCATTCACGTGTTCATTCATTCATTGAACAAGTATTTATCCAGTGCTTGCAGCGCTGGGCAGTGGGGGCACATGAAGACGTGGATCCTGCCCTCTTTGAGCTAACAGCCTAGTGAAGAAGAGAGAAAGTAAGACTGTCACACACCCATGGGGCTGGCATGCTCACAAAATCCCAACTGTGATAAATGCTACACAAGCATGTAATAGGGGGCTCCAACGATGTGGGGCTTCCCTGAGGAAGCTATGATTGAGCTGAAGGCTGAATTGAGAGGAGGCATTAACTAGGAGCAGAAGGGAGGAGTGTCCCAGGCAGGGGGACAGCAAAGGCTCAGGCTGGAAGGAGTGTGGCACATGGAAGCAGAGAGAGAACGATTGTTGGGGGGAACTGCAGAGATGATGCCGGTGGGGCAAGGCAACACAAGTCCTCAAAGGCCACAGTAAAGTTTTGGACTTCAATCTCAGAGCAGTGGGAGCCAGTGAATTGTTCAGGTGCACGGCACGATCAGATCACAGTCCTCCGGCTGCTGAGTGGAGGTCAGATGGTTGGAGCTGTGGGGAGGTGGTTGCTATGGTCCACCCAGGGTGGTGGCAGCTTGGAGTGATGGTGGAGGAGGAGGTGGTCTGCTGGTCATGGCGGGTGTGAAGGGAAGTGAGTAGAGTTGAGCCAGAGTTGAGAGACACCATCTGCAGGACTTGGTGACGGATTGACCAGTGCTGGGGAGTGGAGAGCTGAGAATGGCACCTGGGTTTCCTTCTGGCTCCTGCAGCTTCCTGCTTAATCTGAAAGATGGGGGCATGGGCAGAGAAGGCTCTGGGCCCCCTCCTGTAACAGCATCTGGGCCTCTTTCCAGAGAGTGCTGCCCCCAGGTGGTGCCTAGCGCATCTTGGGAAAAGTGACTTTCACGTAATCGTGGTGCTCACTGTTCACCATCTAATGACACAGTTGAAAATTTCTCACCAGATTATTTTGGCCCCAAACCTACTCATTCCTGAACAATACTTCTTGCTGCTTTTGAGAAAGAGCTGGCCTCTAAAAATGGTGGCATAAGAGTAGACCTTGAATATTTGAATTCTTGCAGTGGTTTACAAAGCGGGCCACAGTTGGGGTATGAGAGGAACATAGTACTGCTTCTGTTTTCATATCACTTTAAATTTATATATATATGTAAATTTATCATGCATAAAATGTATTAGTACAGCAGCAGGTCCATATAATTTAAAATGGATGAAGTAAACATATTGGCGGGTATGCTTTAATTTTTTTCTCAGATGAGAATGTCTATCAAAAATGTTTAGAGGCCACAGCCTACAAGAACAGCTAATATAATCAAATCAGTCATGTTGGCCTTGGTTCCTGGCATCCTCCAGGTCTCCTCGCCTCCTCCATGGCTCCTCACCTCCACCGAGGCAGTGGCTTCAAGCTCCCGCACTTTCTTCCCTTCCCCATCAGGCTCCTTGGTGACAGAGGCAGTGGGGAGAGTGTGATCTCGTCAGTACCCGGCACGTTAGATCCCCACACCTCTTCCCAGCACCCCTAGAAATATACTGGGATGTCTTGGCTTTGGCCAGGCGCATCCTAACTTCTTTCAGCCTCAGTCATAAAACCATAGCCTCAGAAAAGATGTTAAATGCCTTTAAGGCCAGTGGTTCCTGAACCTGGCTACACATCACAATCACGTGGGAGAACTTCTTAAACACTCAGTGGCACCTCAGCTTCAACTCCGGAGAATGTGCTTCCTAGGTCTGGGGTGGGATCCAGGCATTTGTAATTTGAAGTGCTCCCGTGGTGATTCAGAGGCACAGCCAGAGCTGAAGATCAGTGACCAAAGCCAGTTTCTCATCCTGCCCTTGAAGGAAAGATTTGAGACTTCTGCTGGGAAAATATGAGGACATTCAGTGATCCAGTAATTCTGGAAATGCCAACTTTTGCCCAGTTTGATGACATACTTTCCACAATTTTTAAGACTCCAAAGAGTTAGTGCAATATTTGTTAAATGATGTGAGTTGAATGAATGATGGAATGATGCCGTTGAAGACTCTCTCTCTAGAGTGATGGTGGAGAAATCATTCCCAGGCATTGACATCCTTCTGCCATAGTGTCCTCTTCTTCCAGGGCATCAACTGTCCTGAAGCAGAAGGGATGTGTCCTGCCTAAGACTTCTTGGCACCTGAAGTCTTGTGGTACCTCCAGAGGCCTGGGTAGGTTCTAGCAGGCTTTCTGGCCCAGAATGATGCTACTGTATATCCAGCTGCACAAGCAAGAAACCTAGGAGCCTTTCTTGACCCTTCTTCTCCCTCCCTGCCATATCCAATCCGTTACTGATGATTTTGCCTACTAAAAACCCTCAAATCTGTCCACATCTCTGTTTCTCCTCTGCTTCCCTGGCCAAAGGTACCATTTCTCTGCTGGTGAAAGTAAGACCCTCCCATTTTCCCCATCCCCCCTCTACTTGCTGCCCGTCTGTTCCCCACACTTCAGCCAAAATGATCTTTTCAAACCAAAATCTTCCAGTGGCTTCTCCTTTAGAACAAAGACCAATTTCCTTGACCTATGGGCCTATGGGCCCTGCTGGTGTAAACCCTACCTGCCCCTCCATCTTCGTTTCACACTACTTTCCTCCCTTCCACCCCTGGTCTCTGAGTCCACTTTCTGAGTTCCACCCTCATGGAACTTTCAGTTCCTTGAATATTCCATGTGTGTCAGTTAAGTTTGGGTAAGCCTAAATTTAATGACTTAGAGTAACAATTGACCTGCTCAGGATTCTGGAGTTTGGCAGTAGGGCTGGGTCAGATGGGTGGTTCTGCTCTCTGTGGCATTGGTGGGGCTCACTCATACTTGGCAGTCAGTCGGTGGATTGGCTAGGATGTAGCTGGTCCTGCCTGGCCTCGCTCACAAGCCTGGGGCCTCAGTCGGGACGACTGGAGTGGCTGGACCTCCCCCGCCCCATGGTCCTTCATCCTCAGCTTCTTCACAGTGTAGTGGACTGAGGATTCCAAGAGGGAGAAAGTGGAAGCTGCAAAGCCTCCTAGGGCCTGACCTTGGACAGTGCAAAACCTCCCTTCTACTGCATTCTCTTAGTCAGTGCAAGTCATAGGACCAGCCCAGATCTGAGAGGAGGGAGAATAGATCCAACCTTTCGATCAGATGAGCAAAAAGGTCACATTGCAAAGAAACATAGGGAGAATCATTGCTGTCATCTTGGAACACAGTTCACTGCACCACGCGCCCTCCTACACAAGGTCATTACAGCTGTGCTGGCTGCCTCTGTGCCTGGGGCTCTTACCACCTTCTCTACTTCTTTAACTAAGTTAGCTCAGTCTAGCCCTTCAAATTTCACCCTAAGTGTCCCACCTCAGAGATGCTTTCTCTGAGCCCATTGGCCACATCCCTTTGTTGAATGCTGGTTTCTCTACTGCTGCATTGCTTTCCTTCACGGAAATTAGCTCCATTTCTGATAGTGTATGTCTGCCTGTGATTATGTAATTAATGTGTCTCCCTTGCAAGATCATCAACTTTGTGAGAGCAAGGCCTTGTGTGTTGACACTCCCCATTTCATTCTCATGCTGGGAAGTAGGCCCTGAAAGGATGTTTTCTGGATAAATAAATAAATAAATAAATGAACACCTGTTTCTGGAGTCACCTCACCTCCTGGTGGCCCATCACCATTTATACATGGCCACCTCTTCACTCCCCAGCAGAGGGTCACCAAGAGCCATGCCCCGGTGGAGGCAGGCCCATGTGGAGAACAGATCCTCAGGACCCTTCCTTGGGATCAGCTGTACTTGGGACACATGTAGTTAGTCCTCCTGTCCAGCAGAAAGATAAACTGGATCACTCCCTGTTAAGGGAGCTTCCCTGTTGCTTTTGTGCCTCTTGGGTAGGGTCGGAGGCTGGGTGAATACCAGCCCTTTCTGGAATACCCCTCAGTAGCTGCCTTAGCTAACCTGGTGGTTTGTTTCTAAGGCTTTCAGTCCACTCTCTTGAATCTCTTCACTTCTGCTCTCTAGGTTGTCATTTGACCATGGACAGACTTCACATCAACTCATCAGCATTTAGGGCCAGCCCGTGAGCTCTGCTGTGACCTCCCCAGCCAACTCAGAGCAGAGCTTCCTGGATGTCGAGAATCGTTTGACTCGTGGCCTCCTTCCAATACCCCTTGCAGTGCCACACTGCCAGATCACTCACTTTGTGCAGCAGGAGGCTTTGACCCCACCCTTGAAGGTGTTGTTGGTGCCACCTCAGATCCACTGAGCTTCCTTGGGCCATATGCTCACATGCTGCTCTAGCCGCAGAACACCCTCCACTGTTCCCCTCACTCAGCCTGGCTACAGGGCGAGTCAGAGGCACCAGCCAGGAACCCTGAGTAGAAGCAAGCTGCGGCTGAGGAAGAGCTGGAGAGCCCATGGGCTACAAGTCAACTCCCCCTGACTAGGAGGGGTCCGAGCTACAGTGCCCACCAAGCTGGCCTGTTGGTATGGCATGTGGTTACAGTTGTGGTTCTGGTTCCCCTACTTACTGACTGTGGATTACAAATAACTTACCTCTGAGGCCCTCAGTTTCCTCTTCTATGAGGATTTCATGAGGTAGTTGGTGTTTGGTTCTGGTTATAATGATTTGGCTGGTCCTGGGGTCTGGAGCAAGCAGAGTGGGGACACTCACCTCTCTGAAGGGAGGGGTATATGGAAGGTGGAGGCAGGGGAAGGGTTGGGCAGAGAGGAGCTCTCAGGACCTGCTCTGGGGCTGAGGCTGCCCCTCAGAGCCCAACAGACTAAGCTCAGTTTGCCTCCTACAGCCCAAGGTATTTGTGTGTCTTTCTTTCTTTCTATCTTCCTTCCTTCCTCCCTCCCTCCTTCCCTCCCCTCCCTTCCCTTCTCTTCTTTTTTTCCTCTTTCTTTCTTCCCTTTCTTCCTTTCTTTCCCTTCTTCCCTTCTTTCTTTGTGTTTTTGTTAGCTTTGAATTGCCTCCTCTGCCTGATATTTCCAGAGTGCTTTGCAGCTTGAGTGTTCTAGTGATGTCATTTCTGATCTTGCACAAGATATGCTGCTGCTGGTTGCTCACGCTGCTTATAACCCTAAATCCAGTCTGAATAACTGGAGGTGACAGGCTGAGGTGTAGACCTATGCTGGGCAGGCATGGGATGGGAACAGCAATATGCTCCAGGCAGAGGGGGTCTATGATGTTGTTATAGGCATCCGGCCCAGCACTGACCCTGGTGCTCACTCTAGGTTTGCTGGGCCCTGCAGAGGGTTATACCCTGCAAGATGCCCAACAGTCTGAGAGGCCATTGCCCCTTCCCAGACTGTCTAGGACAAGCTGAGTGGCTCTGAGTTGCTGCCTACTGAGTGTGCCAATTGATATCCACATAGCAGAGTCCAGAACAGGAATCCTGTGTCCTTGCCATACAGGATGGACGTGCTGCACCGCCTGCTGCCCAGACTGTGCACCATCTCCCTGCCCTTGGTAAAAAGGCTTGGGATCTGACAGAGGGTCCAACCTGCCTCCTCGGCCCCCTCGCCCCACTCCTAACAGCTAATACCACTTGACCCCTCTCCTTAGCCTAGTTGCACCCCAGGCTTTCAAACAATCCTGACCTTGGTCTGGACTGCTTACAGAGGCTTGGCACAGAGGCAGCTTGGCTGCGGATTCTGTTCCCACCTGGCACCTCCATTCTCGTGACTGGATTTCTGGCTTTTGCTGAGGCCCCTCATACATCTGCATCTGCGATCCCTGCTGGCACTGGTCCTCACAGAGCTCTGCTTTGCTTTCATCAGTCCTCCTGAGCCTCCCCGTACTGGAATCCATCCCTTGAACCTTCTTTTCCCCATTTCTCTGTGCATTTATTTATCTATTTATTTTTGTCACAGATTTGTTGAGATACTCACATACCGTTAGAATTCATCCATTTAAAGCGTACAACTCAATGGTTTCTAGTGTGTTCAGAGAGTTGTTCGGTGATCGCCACAATCAACATTTGAGCATTTTCATCACCCTAAAAGGAAATTCCATACCCACTAGCAGTCACTCTACCTTCCTCTGACCCCTCCCAGCCCTAGGCAACCATAACTTTACTTTCTGTCTCTATGGATTTTCTTATACTGGACATTTTATGTAAATGGAATCATACAATATATGGTCCATTGTGACTGGCCTCTTTCACTTAACATGTTTTCAAGATTCAACCATGTTGTAGCATGTATCAAGATTTCATTTATTTTTATTGCTAAATAATATACCATTGTATGGATATACCACATTTTGTTTATCCATTCATCAGTTGATAGACATTTGCCTAATTCTAGGTCATGAAAATTTACCCTTATTTTTTCTTCTAAGAGTTCTATAGTTTTAGCTCTTACATTTATATCTTTGATCCATTTCCAGCTAATTTTCGTATATGTTGTGTAGTAGGGGTCCAAATGCATTCTTTTGCATATGGCCCCAGCACAATTTGTTGAAAAGACTATTCTTTCCTCCAATGAATTATCTTAGCACTCTTGTTGAAAGTCAATTAACCGTAAATATGAGGGTTCATTTCTGGACCTGTTGATCTGTATATCTATCCTTATGCCAGCACCACACTGTCTTGATTATGGTAGGTTTGTGGTAAGTTTTGAAATCGGAAGTGGAAATCCTCCAATTTTGTTCTTTTCAAGGTTATTTTGGGTCTCTTGTATTTCCATATGAATCCTAGGATCAGTTTGTTAGTTTCTGCAAAGAAGCCATTTGGGGTTTTGATGAGGATTGTGCTGAATCTTTAGATCAGTTTGGGGAGTATTGCCTTCTTTACAATGTTAAGTCTTCTAGTCCATAAACATGGGATGTCTTTCCATTTGTTCCCTGAATCTTGAAACTGTCCAAGATTTCAATGTCACGTGCCTGTGGAATTCTGTGTCTTTGTGTATTGCCCACCCTGTGGACCCAGCCACCTTGTGTTACCCTGTAAGCTTACTTGCTTCTATTTCCCACAGGCCTCTCGCCAAAGTTGGCCTCCCTGACTTGGCTTCCTTCCACTGCCAGCAGTTGGATCTGCCCCAGCCCTTGGGGACACCTAGTTGTCAGGTCCTAGATCAAACTAGTCTGGACCCACCCCCCACCCCCAATCTCTTAGCTCACATTCTCCTCCTTGAATAAACAAGAAAAGTGAAGATTCTTAGTTATGGGGAGAACTTTCCATCTGTATCATTTCCCTGTGGTGTAGCCAGAGTTTGGAAATAGAAACAGAAGATCACACATTTAACATGCATTTTGCCACCAAATTCAATCAATAAAGGCCCAGAGGAGATGTGCAAACCCTCCAGAGTGTCCCGGTATCCTCGAGGTGGGGGTTTCTGGGTAACTAAAGGTAGAATGGCTTGAAGTGACCCAGGCTGGGATGACCCTGCATTGTCTGTTCCGGCCTGAGTCAGCTCACTTGCACACTCTCATTTATAGAGAGTACACAGGACCCTCAGAGTAGACAAGTCACAAAGTCCCCTGAAACTTCTCTGTGTTTTCTTCCTCTTCTCCCTGCTGGTACCATGAAGTTCATTTCCACAAATTAGTCCTTCTTGACAATCAGAAATGCTTTTGTGTGTGTGAGAGAGACTGAGAGAAGTTGGATGGTCCAGCTTTCCCCTCAGAGCAGGGCCTTTTGAGCCTGGGTGCCTGCCATGCCCACGCAGAGGATGGCAAGTGTCACTTCTTTGGGCTTTTGCATCTTTCAAAGGCAACTATCATTTCAGCCTTCCACCTGAATATTCCAGCAACAAGTGACACCTGCATATGATAACATTGGGGTAGATGCTTGCAGAAGGCTGAGCATCTGTGTTCTTAGGACTCCAAAATAGAGCATATTCACAATGCAGAACTAGACTATTGTACACTTTGTGCTGATATGAATAAAGATGGTCTGTTTTTCAGTTTGAATTTTCCATTCTAGTTCTACAGGGCACAGATTCAGCCAGATGTGAAAGAAAGCCTTCATGGATGGCAATTGTGCACTATTGAGAAAATTAAGAAAACCCGTGTGTCACCAGAGACAGCTTAGGTCTATGGGCTTCCCTTACCCAGAGCTGTATTTTAATATCCTCAACTCTTGTATCTATAAAAACTCCCCCAAACCTCTTTTCTCCCTGTTTAGGTTAGGCAATGCTGCAGTAACAAACCAACCCTGAAATCTCAGTGGCTTTACATATTAAAATGTATTTCTCACTCATGCTAGGTCTCCTGAACCGTTGCTTTTGGGCCTAGGGGAGGGGACAGTGGCCTCTGGGAATTTTTCTTTCAGACTGATGAAGTCCTTGCACCTCCAGGTGTGGCTGTGTGGGGGCAGCATGGAGGTCCTGCCTTGCTCACGGGTGGCCCACATCGAGCGCAAGAAGAAGCCGTACAACAGCAACATCGGCTTCTACACCAAGAGGAATGCTCTCCGGGTTGCTGAGGTCTGGATGGACGATTACAAGTCTCATGTGTACATAGCGTGGAACCTGCCGCTGGAGGTAGGGCCAGCAGCCCTCCCCTGTCACCTAGAACAGTGATCTTTATGTTTGACGGGTGACTAATCACTTTAGTAAGATGATGGTTCCTCCCCAGAAAAATGCTTGTGCTTGCGAAATTATGAATGCATTTGAGGGGGTTCATAGACCAACCTTCAAGTTTTAGAACTCCTGCTTTACACGGCATCTGGCATAGCAGAAGTCTCTAAAGCCATTTACAAAGATTAAAAGGGTCTTAATGTGTTAATCCCAGTCTTGTTATATTAATCCAGATGTCCTGCTCTGGACCATACATTGTGTTCAGAATATTCTTGCCCAAGGTTTTAGCACCAAACCCCATCATGTGCTCTCACTGTATACCCTTCTGTGGAGCTCCAGCTGTCCCATGACATATGCCCTTACTGTATGCAGAATCCCGTGTTTCCGTGGCTCTTCATGTCTCCTCCATATTCTGCCCAGCACATAGCCTAGGAAAATTCCCATTTTACTGCAGCCCCATAGGAGTGTTGCACAGTGTTATGCACCCGCTTGGTTGGAATCCCAGCTCTGCCACTTACTAGTTATGTGATCTTGAACAAATCCACTTATTGCCTCTGTACCTTCGCTTCCTCAGCTATAAAATGGAGATAATAGTTGGTCCTTCTTCCTAGGGCAATTGTGAGAACTAAATGTAAAGTACTAAATCTAAGTACTAAAGTACTAATCTAAGTACATGTGATACACTTAGAGCAGTGCCTGGCACAGGATATGTACTTGGGAATGTTGGCAAGAGTTGTTCATCATTCACAGCACAGCAGGGTCACCTGCACCATCAGCCAGAGCTGAGTTTGTCTCCTCCTCCAGAGCATGTATAGGTGTCCAAGTCATGCCCTGAGAGAGTCACCTGGAATGGTTCTCACTGAGAAATGGCAGCCCCTTCGTTTCAGGAGGCTAGAGCCCAGCAGCAGACATGCAGTTGAATATGTGCAAGGTTTGTGGATAGAGAGGATAAAAGTGAAGAATTTATATCATTGTTGCTACAATTATTGAAATACATTCTAAAGCATTGAAAACCCCCTAATGGCCATATAGCACTGTATAGCTGTTAAACTCTAAATGATTTTACACATTGTTATTCTGTAAAGATAGAGAATGTTTGTTGAACCCTTGCTACATCCCAGACATTCAGTAAGCTCCTCATTTGCAGTATCTCCTTTGGCCATCATAACAATGTCATGACCTAGAACCATCTGCCTTGGTTTCCTCATCTGTAAAATGGGGATTATTAACATTTACTTCCTAGGACTCCCATAAAGATAAAAATGAGACTTAGAACAGAGCATAAGAAATGTTAAGTGCTCAATAAATGCTAACTTGATACGCACCTATTATGATGTCCATTTCACAGATGAGTAAACTGAAGCTCTGGGAGATTAAAAGTGACTTGCTTACGGTCCTACAGCCAGCACGTGGCAGGGCAGGGCTGTGAACTCACATCTTCATTCAACTCTACCCACAGCCCTGCCAACTACTGTTATCATTCCTGTTCTGCAGATGAGGAGTTGTGCCCCAGAATGGTGGTGACTTACTCAGTAGTAAGAACTCAGGCCTGCTGACTCTACCCCAGTGCTTTCTCCATCATTACAAACAGCCTCTGGTCCCCAATGCCAGCAGCACCCTACCATCCTTTTCAAAAATGACCATTCTCATTAATCATGCTAAGTACATTAAAACACAGAGTTAAATATTGCTGCCCAGGTTTCCCTTTGAATTTTAATAAGTTTGACATTTAAGGAGACTTTCCTTTAAAATCACTGTGTGTCTGCTAAGGAAGAAATCTTAATGAAATTATTTGAACTCTTCCCAGCCCCCAAGATGCTGCTTGGCTCCCCGCCGATGTGAAGAGAGCATCCGGTCTCCCCTGGTTTGTAGCCATCTTGTGGCTGAGTCTGAGGAGTCATATTTCAGCTACTTTATTTTCCCCTGTCAGCACACAGCAGCCCATTACAGGTTCATTTCTGTAAAAGCAGAGTGAATTATTCATTAGAACATCATTACAAGCTTTGCAATGGAAAATTATTTTCTCTTCTGCATATAATGAACTTCACAAAGAGCCAACAAAGGGGGAAATTACACGTGTATAGAAAAGAAAGACAGGAAGTGGTTATAGGCTTGTATTTTCTTGTCTTAATCAAATAATTCCTTTAATAATTGGCTCTGATAGTCACTGAGGAAATGTGAGAGACAGAACTGGGGACATAGGTTGTCAACATCAGTGTGTCCTGGATCTCTCTAGCACGGCAAATAAGGACTAAAGAAAGATGACTGAGTTGTCTGAGGGCTGTGGGCTGCACTCAGGGTACCGCAGTGTCTAGCTCGGGGCTAGATGATCAAGTCCATCCCCTTAAACTGGCCTCTGAGCAAGCATACTGGACATAAGGTTTCTCTCTGAAGGATTCCCCAAGGTGATACCTCCTGTCCTCCTCTCTGGCCAGAGCTCTCCAGTCACTAATGCCCTCTGCTTCTCTCTACTTCCAGAATCCAGGAATTGACATAGGCGATGTCTCGGAAAGAAGAGCATTAAGGAAAAGTTTAAAATGTAAGAATTTCCAGTGGTACCTGGACCACGTTTACCCAGAGATGAGAAGATACAATAACACTATTGCATACGGAGAGGTAATTAAGACCACGCACGCTTTCAGCGTGGATGGCTGTGCAAGCGGGCTGTGGATTGCTTTGCTGGGAGAAAATAATGAACCAGAATCATTCGTTCGTTCATTCATTCATTCAACGAGTGGTGTTTGGAGGCACAAGCCCTGGCAGCAGGGCTCTCACTAGCTGGTGGAGGATACAAATGTAATAAACGTTTCAGTGGGAGCATGGACCACCCTTTTGCCTGGGATGTGGAATGGACGATGAGTTCTGTTTGGGACATTTGGAATTTGAGGCTCCTGGGACCTGTAAATGGGATACTGAGCAGGAAGCTGGGTGTAGAGGCAGGGCTGGAGCGTTCCATGGCTCAGTGCTGTGGACAGAGCACTTAGCACCAAAGAGAGGGTGCAGGCGCTCCTCTCAGATTGTCAGTGATGAGATAATAGCACCTTTCTAACATTAAAGCAGATTGACTTTTCTCTTGTTACAAATGCCATAAATATTTCATTTTAGAAAACTTCGAAAATAATAATAATAGCAGTGAACACTTACAGAGTGCTTTCTATGGAAAGCACTAAGTACTTTTCACATATAAATTTGTTTCACCCTAACCTTATGAGGTAAGAGTATTATTTCCATTTTATTGATAGGAAAGCTGAGACTTAGAGAAATTACATAAATTACCTAAGATCTTGCAGCTTAGAAGCCATGAAGCCAGGATTGGACATAGGCTTTCTGATTCCATAGATAATATGGACATTTTGATGTATGGTCTTCTTTACTGTGTGCATATGCATAGTTTTTTACTAAAAAAAAATATATTTTTATATACCATATATACTTTTTATACACACATCTACATATTAATATATGTATTTTTTTACTAAACCATGCTGCTTAAAAATGACTAATAATTTCAAATGTTACTCAGTAATATACAGAGAATATTTACCCATGTCATTCAACATTTTTCTACAAGGTTATTAATGGCTGCATCTGATGCTACCTTTTGTGTATGCTGTGTTTTGCTTGCAAACAGACATTTATGTTGTTTCTATTTCTTAAGTATCATAAGCACCACTGCTAAGAACAGGTCTGTATGTAAGCCCTTGCACATCTACCGTGCTACTTCCTTTGGATAATGAATCTGTGGCAGAGTTGGGACAAGGCACAGGGAGCCGGGTGCTCTGGGCCTGGCAGAGGCACCTTGATCACTCCAGCATGTGGATGTCTTCCCAGGGCTGCCTGGCACTCCCTGTAACAAACAGGCCGAAGCTAAGAAGGCTGTCTTTGATTTGGAGTGTTTACTTTTTCTACAACTGTGACTTTTCCTGTTTTATGCCTGCTGCCTTTAATAGAAAGTAAATCAGCCCTAGGTTAAGCCATCAGAGTGTGGGCGAGGTGTCCCTCCTAAGCTGGACTCTAGAATGGGAAGCTTGCTTCTTGCAAGGCTAGTCTGTATAGCAGTTAGGGACCTGTGAAGACGCTGGAGCCAACCTGCTGGATTCAAATCCTAGCGGCTTCTCTTGGCTTCCGTTTCCTCATCTGTAAAGTGGGGGAGTGAAAGTGCCCTCTGCATAGGTTGTTGGGAAGATGAAAGGACCTGCAAAACGGAGAGTTCTTAGAATAGTACCTGGCTTGCAGCAGTAGGTATTACTAGATTCAAACTGCCGTGTCTTGTCTTCTTCAAAATAAAAGCGTGTTTTTTTGTTTTTTTTTCTTTAATTATCTAAGTAAGATCAATTTAAAGGAGGCATGGAAAAACAATGAGCAATGAATGGATTATTCCTAAGACAACTGGGTAAATTGCTTAGCTCTTTGGAAAAGAAACGATTTAGACTCTTACAGCTCACCATATCCCAAAGTATATTTCAGATGGACTACAGCATTAAAGGAAAGAAAAGAAACCACAATAGAACCATACAGAAATAGATAAGAATCTGGCCTCTGAAAGGGGAAGGGCTTTCTCAGAATGAAAGCTGTGGAAGAAAAAGCAAAGGAAAGAGAGAGTGAATCAGAGCTGATAAATATTAAAATAATCTATACATCAACCCAATAGAGAAATAACATGCCAAACTGGAAATATGTATGCCATAAGTACTATGGATGAGTGGATAATACCGTTAACATATAATGAGCTCTGCAAATGGATTTAAATAAAACTTTTATTTGAATAAGAAAGTAAAACATCCCAAAAGAAAAATAGACAAAGTACAAGAGAAAATACAAATAGATGAAAAACCACATGAAAATGTTTTTATTTCATAATCAAAGAAATTAGAATAAAATTTAAAATACAATGAGGTAGCATTTTTCCTCCTACCAAATGAACTGACATTGATTTTTGGTATGTGTCGATACTTTGCCAGCAAGGTCTTGGTGATGTGAAAACCACATATCCTCTGGTGAGAGTGTAAATTGAAACAAGCTTTTTCAAAAGCAGTCTGAACTACGTGTATTAAAAAGCTTAATGAGAGTCATACTTTCATCTCCACTCTTATCCCAAGCAAAATAATATGAAAGGAGGACAAAAATTTGAGAGTAAAATTGTTAATATCAGAGTTTTTTTGGATCAAAAATTTTTAATTTAACTTGAAGTTTAGTTAAAAATATTATACTAATGTTTTGAAATATTTTGTTGCCATTTCAAAAGGTGTGTGCAAAAGTTTAATGACATGAGAAAAATATTGATAATATAATGCTTCAGAGGAAAAAGTCAGGATTATAAAATTGGATTAGCTACTAATTTAGATTGGAAGCAGGTCAGAGAATAGTGTGAGGAAATGGAGGTGATAGTTCTAATCACCTCTGGGTAGTGGAGCAGGCAGTTTTTGTGTGGGTACATTGTCATGTTCTCCTCATTATCACTAATGTTTATGTGATAATTTTATAATTAGAACAAAAATAGGGGCCGGCCTCATGGCCCAGTGGTTAAGTTTGCGTGCTCTGTGGCGGCCCAGGGTTTCTCTGGTTCGGATCCTGGGTGCAGACATGGCACTGCTCATCAGGCCACGCTGAGGTGGCGTCCCACATCCCACAACTAGAAGGACCTGCAACTAAGATATACAACTAGGTACCGGGTGGGGGGGGTGGGGGGGGGTTGGGAAATAAAGCAGAAAAAAAAAATAAAGGAAGATTGGCAACAGTTGTTAGCCTAGGTGCCAATCTTTAAAAAAAAAAAAAATTTCTGAGAGTTTAGACCTGAGCAGTGTTACTCTTTGTTTACATTTTATACCTTCTTTCAGAATAACTTTTTAGTCAAATTCATTTCGGTGACAAAATTTACCATTTTTCAGACAACTGCATTTTAATGCTTACTCCTGCTAGTTCTTTTTATCACATCAGACCCCAGCACAGTGGCAAAGGGACACAGACACCTCCAAGCAGGTGTCAGCCCTGGTGTTCCTTCCTCACCCAATAACAAGTGTTGGTGCCCAGGCCTACTTAGACAGGAAGTCGCTTATCCTTGACCATTAAATTTGTATTCGTCTCTTCTAGCTGGGATGTCTTAAAATAATTTTGAGAGAAAGCTATGTGGATGCTTGATGTCCTGACTCTTCCATGTCTGAGACATTGCTTTGCCCATGCAGAAGTGCTGCAATGTGCACAGAAACATGGGCCGCCAACTCATTCACTCAGAATTCTGTGGTGGGCTCACACTGCCCTTGTGGCCTGCACTGCTCCAGCCCCTAGTTCATTTTTCATTGTCTTTTTTTTCTTTAACCATTTTTATATGAAATGACACATATAAAATGTGCATAAAGCAGACATGTGCAGCATAAGAATATAAAGCAAAAATCCATGTAGCCACCACCTGGTGAAAAGTAGAACACGCCAGCATCACCTCCACTTACCCTTTTTTAACCTTTAGTTCAGGAGCCACGTCCCCTAGCCTCTGAACCCCTCAGGTGGGCTGAGGACATTCTCGCTGCCCTAGCAGAGTTCAGTCATTGTACCACTCTTCCTGTGTCTGTCTCTCTCCTGATCGTGGACTACTTGCAGACAGGGCTCTTTTATCTTTGTGTTCATTAGATTTAACACAGTACCAGGCACTTACCAGGCTCTCAATAAATATTCATTAAGTTACTCAATGGTAGACTTAATGGCATAAACATTAGGAACAAAATTTAAAAGCCTAGCATTTTGAAATCTTTGTACGGAGCTAATATGCCATAAAAACATTAATCTCCTTAATATGTAAAGAGCTCTTGCAAATCTATAATAAAGTCCCTTGAGATCCCAGTGGAGAAATAGATAATTCTCAAAAAGGGAAATAATTGCTAAACATAAAACATTCCAATTTACTATTAATTGTAAATTTATAAAAACAAGATATCTTTCTTCACCTCCCAAAACAATATTTTTTATTTTTTGTCACAGATAATTTTTATGTTATACTCTTTTAAAAGCTTTGTTAAACTTCATTAGACACATTTTTATTATATTGCTCTTGCTTATACATAAAAAGGAAAATATAAGCAAAATGCACTGCTAAAAGTATTTCTAAAATTTCATCACTTTCAAAATCTAACTCTTCTGAATTTCTTTTTGACTCACAAGTTGTCTGGGTTTTTTCCCCTAACATATCCTTTGCAGCACTGAAAGCGTTGGCAATAAGCATTTCCTTAAAGCATCCATAAGAGAACTAAAGGCACGGTGTTGGCCTCCTAAGCTGGCCGTGCCACACTTTAGAGATAGCTTGCTTTGGACTGTTTGTGTAACATGTCTGATTCATCGCTTGTCCTGCCCCTCTCCACAGATTTTTAGTACCTTGTGTTTAAAAGAATGCTTCACCTTTGTCTTCAGATTTTTCTCCCCAAGCTAGTGCTCTTTTTTTCCCTCCGGTTCTATTGGGATATGGTTGACATACAACATTGTGTAAGTTTAAGGTGTACAACACGTTGATTTGATACACTCATATATTGCAAAACATTTATCACTATAGTGTTAGCTAACACCTATATCACGTCACATAATTACGATTTCTTTTCTGTGGTGAGAACATTTAAGATTTGCTTACTTTGCAAGTTTCAAGTATATAATATTAGCTATAATCACCATGCTGTACAATAGATACCCAGAATTTACTCACCTTATAACTGGAAGTTTGTACTTGTTGACCAACACAATATTTTTAAATGGTGAAACTCAAGATGAATAAGTATTTACGTACCTTATGGATGGGAATATAAATTTGTTTAAAGCTCCCAGAAAGCAGCTGGGCAGCGTGTTTTAAGAACATTAAGGTGTCCATACCCTTTGATACTATAATCACAGTTCTAGGATTCTATTCTTAAGAAAATATGAAATGTGAATAAAGCTTTATGCATAAAGTTGCTCACCATAGTCAAATTGAACAAAACTAAATTGTTCAAAAATTGGGGAAAAAATTAACTGATTGCGTGAAAGAATTGTGAACAATTGTTACTTTCTTCTGTATTTTCCAAAATATCTCACTGAGATGGTGTTATTTTTATAATCTTTAAAAAATGTAATTAAAAATCTGCTCAGTTGTCTAAACCTAGACAGAATTTAGGTGCACAAAAGCAGAGTGCCCCTTGCTTCCCTTCTTGATTTATCACTGGTTAGTTTGGTTTCCATGGAGACTATAATCTGGGAGGAGTGCAAGGATACACGGGGAAGACCAACAATGTTGCCCTTTTCCTACTTGAGATTTCAGGGTTGTGGGTGGGATGGACACCAATGTAGAATTGCAGTGCATATGGAGGTCCCAATTAGATAAGTTCTTACTTGCTCCCAAGGAGCCATGTCTAGGTTCAGGGGTTTTGTCTTGGGGACTTTTGTCTGTTCCTCCATAGATGCATTCCAAACACCTAGGATGGTGCCTGGCACAGCATAGGCATTCAGTAAATATTTTTTTTAATACATAAATAATTGCTTCTAGAGCTTTTCATGATGGCAAGGTTTTTGTTTGCTTTTTTGATTACTGTTTTTCATACCTCTACGCCAGTAATGACCTGAGAAGCTGACCTGTGGTTCCCAGGGTTATGAAAACCAGGGTTGGTGCCAAGGCCCACTTTGGATAACCAAAGAGTAACCAATGTTCCTATGTCCAAAAGTTCCCTGAGATCCTCTTTCATGCTGGGGACAGGAGAGCTGTGTGGTTGTGGGAGTCACAGGCAGAGGGCTAGTGCCCGCACCATCCATGGAAGGATTTTGTCTCTTGCTAAAGTGATCACCCCACAGACTCAAGCCTTGGTCCTTACTTGGAGGGTCGCATGGCCTCTCCATCTAGAAGTCGAAACTTGGGCATGGTGGAATGATAGTAGGGCAGCTGCACCTCTGTTGGATGAGTTCTGATGGGTAATGTTTTGCCTATTCCTGCAGCTTCGCAACAACAAGGCAAAAGATGTCTGCTTGGACCAGGGGCCACTGGAGAACCACACAGCAATATTGTATCCATGCCACGGCTGGGGACCCCAGGTAGGAGCCCATCTCTGACCAAGAAGTGAACTCACCAGCCCACAGGGGATTTGTTGGACTTCTGTAGCTTCTGTTGTCTCTACTTTGTAGTTGTTATGTGTTCTAAGATTTTAAGGAGGAGGTTAGGGACTTTCTGGTTGTTTCTCTATAGGAGTTAGGGAAAAGATTCATAAGCGGTTGCATCAGCACAAGTATTAAGAGGATCACTGGACATGTTTCATACCAAAAGGAAAATGTGCATAAACTTCAGAGTCATTTGCCAAAGGCAAGCATATATCACATGTGCATATGTTGTAATTATAAGCAAATATGTCTGCTTACAACTTCAAAGAAATAGTTAGCAGCTTCCTTTATGAGAACCTGATTGACATGTCCATCCTGAAAGGCCATCATCAGTTTGGTGGTAACTATGACCTGGTCTTCAAGTGATGGTACAAGAGCCAAGCGCGGAATGGGAAGGAAGAATGTGCTTCCAGGAGAACAAACAAGAAAATTCAAAAAGGGTAAAACGATCAACCAACAAAGTGAAAATAGAGCCTTGGTAAATGAACATCCTTTGACTACTTTGTGCTAGCCAATGGTGTGTGTGCACAAAGAGCTTAGCAGAAAGTCCCTAAGATTTGGAGAAAACATATACAAAAATGTCGCTAGACTTGACATTCATAAAAAATAACATTATGTCAACCAATCATAATAACAGGCAAGGTACAAAACATTTCTATTCTATTCCAGAAGAGCACTAGACTCTCTGAGTTTCAGTTTATCTGTTTATTTGTAAAGGGAAGACACTAGATAAAATGCCCTGTGAGCTCCCTTTGTCTTTCGTCTCTCTCATGTTCTAGGAACACACTCGTTCACATGCAGACTCACATTCACTGGTCATACACACATGCTCCTGCATGCATTCATTCAGGCTCATGGATTCGCTCTGCTCAAAGTGGTTTTGCTTTCCCATTAAGCCAGTACTTGAAAAGAGAAGAGTTATACTCCTTCTACTGTCACCGCCGGTGGTTCTCACAGTGCAGACCCTCAGCCTCCCTTTGGTGTGTGGTGGGTCCTCTGAAGGTGGACAGGTAATGCTAGACAGATGGAATGCTGAGTGCTTTGATCCTTGTAGCCTCTAGGAGGTGGCAGACAGCATGAGGAGACTGAGGCATGGAGGAGCAAGTGCCTGTGAGCAAACCAGGCTAGAACCCAGGCTCTCCAGCACAACCAAAGCATAGTAAATTCAAATCCAGTCCATTTAGTTCAAGATTGTTTACTGGGCTCTACCACTGCCTACAATTGGCTAAAAGTGCCCATGGGGAGCAGAAGGATGACCAAGAATCCTGGACCCACTCCTCTCCATCAGGAAATAGGGCAGGAGCATCCAAAGTGAGATGGACTGAAGAATCCAGTGGGTGTCTTCATCCATCATTTACCATTCACTCAACAAATGTGACTTGAACACCTACTGCAGGTGCTAGTCACAGGTGGATATGCAGTTGGTGAGATAGAGTCCCTGCTTGTGAGTGGTTTACACTTGAGAGGGAGAGACAAGCAAAGGGGCAGGAGGCCCACAGCATGCCCAGTGTGGAAAGAACAAGGGAGCCCAGGGTACTGGGTGCCGGGAGACAGAGGTGGCCCAGACTGCCTCGAGCTGAGAATGCAAGAGGGAAGAAAGTGCTGAGAGAAGGGCAGAAGGGAGATGGAGGAGCAGCTCTCCAAAGGCCTGAGAAGGCATGCTCCGAGGCACTGGCTCTCACAATTCAGTGCGCAGCAGAATCCCCTGGAAGGCTTGGGAAAGCATCGACTACTGGGCCCGACCCCAGAGTTTCTGTGTCAGGAGGTCAGGGAGGGCAGGGGGCTGAGATTTTGCATTTCTAACAAGTTCCCAGATGATGTCAATGAAGCTGGACTGGGGAGTTTGAAACTTGACCCTGGAGGCACTGGGGAGCCACTGCAGAGTTCACATGGGGGTATGATATGTTTAGACTGGGCACAGCCAGTCCTGGAGGAGTACAGAGAGTATGGATGCTGTGGAGAAGTCTGGCCTTTGGTCCCTACTGACTCTCTAGTTTTCCCCTTCCAGGGACCAAGGAGTGAAGTGCCCTGGAAGCCTTGGTGACCAGGGAAGTGGGGGAGGAGAGCTGTGGCCTGCAGAGGATGATCATCAGCCATTTAAGAGATTGCATCTTGGGACAGGCCAGATGACAAGCCAACCATCCATTCCAGCTTGTCTCAAGTGAGACAGCTGGGAGAGGGAGATGGGGACATGGTGGCATTGGGCCAGGAGGGCAGCAGGAGCCTGGACACTGAGCCCTGAGTATGTCCACTCTGGGCCACATTGCTGTACGTGACCATCGTTTTGGGAAATGCTGGGAGTAGCTTTTAGAACACTTACCTCCCAGGCCTCTTTGTCCAGTCTTCTGAATAGGTAACATTTGAACTGAGTACTTATTAACTATGACATAGTAGACAATATTGCATTTAGATATTTGCGTAATCAAAAACTGGCCTGTGAAGCCAACTTCTGTGAATGAGAGAGAGTAAAGATGGTCTAAGAAGTGTCTCCCAGAGATCTGAGGCCTCCCTTATATGGCTCTAGGCAGTGGCTTTTTACTTAGGTGTTTCAGGGGAAGGTTTTCTAAGCCACTCAGAAGCTCTCAGAGGAACCTTAGGACCAGCACATTGAGGTGGCAGCATCTGTCTTCTGTGGCCCTGGGTCACCTTCTCCCAGGACCCCGTGCCCTCCCCATTGGCCCTGGCTACTCAGAACACCCTCTAATGCCCTTGTGATGCTCACAGCTCCAAACAGTCTGAGACAGACCCCTGTGAACTTGACCTTTCTCATGCTACTGTCCAGAGCCTTACTCCTATTGCATCCCTTCCCTCAGGGTCCCACCTGGTCACCTGCTAAACAGATCCAACAGGAATGTCTGAGTGGCCCCTCTCCTAGACAACACAGTCAAAATTTAATGAGAGTCTTTACCCTGAAGATGGCCACCTGCTTTCTCCCTGCCCAGCATCAAGTTCTCCTCTCCTGCTGGGAACTTAGTGGCATTCACAGCACAGTGCCGAGGCTTTTGCTGGGAAATAACTGGAATTCATCTTTCACCAGTTCCACCTGCATGCAGAACTTTTCCAAACGCACGCTCCTGCCGTTTAGTTGATTATGGGATGACAAACCAAATTAAGCTGCTCGGTTGCTCCCCCCAACTCCAAGATGAATACGTATAAGTGGGCCCTGGTTGTTTTCCATCAGCTGATTTTTTTTAAGCAAATCTAATGATGTTTTCTGTTCTACCACATGCTCTGAATTAGAGTGCATCCTTGGTACTGCTCTCCAGCTGCCAGGCTGCCCCTCCCCTCGCTCATCAAAGTTTCCTCCCCCTCCTTCCCAAACCCTCCATGCTGGGAGTCCTTTCTCCACCAGTCATGGGCCTTGGCATCTTTTTAAACTGCTTCATAAAGTGCTGTGGGCAAACAGCGACTAGTCAAAGCTCCTGTAACAAGGCAACTCCCAGAAGAAGGAATCGGTGTTCCACGAACATTGTTAGCTTAATTAATGGACTCTGTTGTAATTTATTAGCAAACAGCAATTAAACAGAGACAGAATAGGCACTGAGGAGGGTAATTTCCTGTCTTGCAACATGTGTTTGTCAACAAGATGGAAACGGTTCCCAGCCACTCAGAGAGCCTGCTCGCTCACAAGCGTTTGTCGGTGAGCTCATGACCTGCCTTGCTCTTGTCTCATTACTAATTTGAATTACACAAACAACCATTTCTTTTTTGAGCCTCAGTTTTATTTAAAAATAAGATGTCAAGGACACAGCAGCAGCTTTTGGTGTCAGCTTGACCCCATTTAGACAGGAGGTCTTGTCTGAGGAGATGCATGGCCCCCGACTCCACTCCAGGGTCTCCATGGGTCCCCAAGCTAGACCAGCCAAAGTCACCCCACAGGGGTAGCAACCATTTGATACCCCTCCTCTGCCAGCCCCTTCCTGCTCCCTCTCTCAGCCCACCCGGTCAACCTGTCAACCTTCCCCAGCCACTGCTTCTGACTTCCCTTGAGGACAGAGGTCAAGAAGAGAGAACAGGGTGGGCAGTGCTGCTCCCAGGGGTGCAAATAGCATCTTCCTCAACTCTTAACTCCTCCTTGAATGGCTCTCTCAAATCCTAGCAGCTGAGCTGTTGCCCAAGGTCCCAGCAGTGCAGCAGGCCACAGACTATGTCCCAGCTTCATGGGACAGTCCTGAGTGCTCTGGGCCTGAGCCACGGCAGGCTTGAGACAGGGAGCAAAAATGCTGATGATAAACCCATTTCTGTTTTTAGCAACACAGTTGCTCCTGTTGGGCAGGTAATGACCACCCCCACCCACTCCGGTTACTAATGAGAAATTAAGATTCAGGTAGTACAGTGCCACTTTTCAAACTGAAGTCCTGTGACTCCTGGTCTTGGATACTGTGCTGTGCTATCGGTGCATTCTGGAGAGCATGTCTCATATCCTTGAGCCCCCAAATGTCCTCTAGCCCACTAGAAAGACTGGAAGCAAACATAGGGGCAGTGCTCGGCAAGTGGAATGTGAGAGGTGGGAGCACACAGCATGCTTGGGGGACAGTAACACTGAGGCTAGTGGTCCAGAGTGGCTAATAGGGACAGAGTAGTGACAGCCCGGGTGCCAGGATGAAGGGCCAGGCTCCCCGGCCAGCATCTCAGATGTCACTCACAGGACTGTGAGCCACCAGGAACTCGTTACAAATGCAGATCCCCGAGTCCAACCCTAGACCTACTGAAGGTGGGGCCTGGGAATCTGCATGGTAAGAATCATCTTCAAGTGCTTTATTTTTTCCAATCAACACAATTTATTGAGCATCTGTTCTGGGCCAGGCCATGCTGGCTTCCAGGTAGTGATCTATGTCCCTGTTTGCCCAGGATAGGCCCAGGTTATGCCTAGTGTCCCAGCCTAATTTTTTTTAATTTATAATACTATTTCAGTTTTTATATAATCGAGGTGGGTTTTTTTCATTTTCAAGGTACATTCACTCTTTTTAATGCAGTCTTGCGACTTTTGACAAACACAAGTAACCTCACCACAATCAAGACATAGACTGGTTCTGCCCCCGTCAGCATTCCCCTGAACCCCTGTGTAATTAATCCCACCCTCCGCCCCAGGTGTTTTTATACACATCAACCTTGAGGACCACGTGACTGGGAGTGTTGGTGGGAACCACTACGTGGCTGCACCTGTGCGAATCTAAAACGTCCCTGCCAGCTCTGCTGCGGGCTCCTCCCGGAGCCTCCTCCCGGAGGTCTGCAGCTCCTCAGCAGCCTGGGCATAAGCAGCAAAGGGTTCAGTGAGGTGGCCCCGGGGAATTCAGGGAGCACACTTCAAAACAGCCACTAGCTTTAGTGGGACCTTCTTAAGACAGATGTGTGCTGTGGAGAGGGGAGTCAGGCTCTGTTCCGAGGACCTCTGTGATGGGATGGGCTCCAGGGAGGGCGTCAGAGGTGTGTCCTCTGTCACTACATTTTCTTCTTCCTCTCTCCTCTTTTCTGAGAAGCTCACATTTCTTCCCTCAGTTAATTCATCACCAGAATGACAGATGAGGATTCTTTTGTCCCATAATTAAATTTAATCTGATCTTGGACTTATTCTTTGATGGCTTCATCTTTTAAGTGATAAATCATCTAAACACCTTGTCATGATGATGCATTGTGCCAATAAGGCGCTAGTGCTCCCCTGGCGTGACAGGGCTCCCGTGAGCTATTAGCATGTGGAAAGCACTTGGAAAACACAGAAGTTAATGACATCCAGCAGCCTCTTGGCTTCCAGAAAAAGTCACATAAGTGTCAGGGCTCAGGGGACGGAGCCATTGAGAGCACATTGAAATTAGCACCCAAGGAGAGATGGCTTTGCCCCAGAAAACAGCCTGTGATTTTGCGAACGGACCTCCCACATGAGTAAGACGCAAACCCAGTAATCCCTTTCAGTTCCTGGAAAGCAATATGAGGTCAAAGCAGGGGAATTTCGACCTTGTGGGAAAACGGTGTTGGAGGAGCGAGGGCAGGTACTTTTTATGCTGGAGAAGTCTACATATACACAAGAGAGCACAGAAAGCAGGAGAGAAAATGCCAGTGCTGTCTTACACATCTGAAATGCAACACCACAGAGCTTCTGAACTGCTCTTTTCCGATTCCTGTTTCTTATGCAATATTTTTACAAACCCTGCCCCTGCATTCCTGGGCAACACATAAATTTGCTTTGCTCATTGCAGATAGCGGGAATATTAAGAGCCTTTTCTTCGTTCCTCTGACTCATCTTCTCTCAAAATATTAAAAACATTTCTGATTTTATCATTTTGGCTTGTTAGTGCCTGCCTGCCAGGCCCGACCCCCCTGCAGCCCCCTAGTGCATCCCTGGTGCCTGCCCTTTTTGCAGCGCTCCATGGGGTGCAGGGTTACTCCGCTTCCTGAGACCTTCCCGAGGCTTCGGGGGACCGAGCCTCTTTCTCTGCCAGGGGCTTTGCTTCCCTTCTCCATTTCCAGTTCACAGCTCCCTCTTTCTAATTGTCCCTGACAAGTGGGTCTCCAGTCCGCACACAGAGAGTGGGAATGCTCGATTAGTAGTGTGCAGAGGGAAATGCACGTGTATTTCATTTTGCTTAAGGAGGACTCCAGGTTAAGGAGGAATTGCTGTACTATTTCTTTCTTTCCAGAATAGGTTGATGAGCTATTCTTTCCAGATAATCAGAACTATAATCATAAATTACTTGCCAGTAGAGATTCTTGTTAGAAGTTTTATATGTCTTAGAAGTTTAGTTGATTTTTCTCCAGACACCAAAAGTGATCTAGATGGGTTTTGTATTAATGTGAGGCTTAGAATAAGGAACTCACACTGAACAATATGGTGGTGGCCACATTCTCAGCTGAACCTTCCTACCTTGCCCAGAACTGTCAGATTCAAAGAAAGTCCCTGCTAATCTTTTTCTTTTTTTGCTAAAGATGCAAGAACATTACAGTGAGTTTGAAAAAGACAAATTTAAATCATCCATAATCCTGCCACCCTAAAACAACTGTTATCATTTCTGAAGCTTGCTTTCAGCCTTTTTTTTTTTTTTCCAAAAAAAAAGATCTTGGTTTCTCAGGTTGTTTTCATATCACTGAGTTAATAAAGACACACTACTACTTCTGAAGGACAAGAAGGGGGAAGGTGAAGCCACCTGGTGAAAAGGTTTTTAGTGTCCGAGCACTACGAGGGGCAGCAGAGTGGATGCAAGGTATTAGAAGAGCCTCGTCCCCTGCCCGCTCAGTTTAGTTCAGAGAGGTTCAGTTTCTCTTTGGAGCAGCAGTGTCTGTTAAATGATTATTTTCAAAGACGTTGCTTGTTTGAAATGGAATTGATCTGAGAACATGGGTAATCAGAATTAAGGGCAGAGCCTGAGGAGTTTAGAGATAGTGGAATTCAGGCCATTGGTGCAGGATGTCAGGGCCTCAGGAGTCTGGGTTCCCCCTGGAAGAGGCTAGAGGAAGACCAAATGTGGGTAGCAGAATGTCCTAGACTGTCCTCATTGTACCACCTGCCTGGCTAGGAGCTAGGGGCTATGCAAAGTGCCACACATGAGACAATTTGCTGGGATTCCACCCACACAGGGACCACCGAGTGTACTATGGACACACTGATATTGGTGCTAGAAAGGTGTGAAGGCCTTCTTCAAGTTGCTCTGTGACATGGTGGTGTCATTGCCAGCCCCCTTCCTGGGAGTACAGTACTGCAGGGCTTCCTCATGGCTTCCTCCTACAGCTTCAGGGGCTGAGGAGCATAGGTGATGGACTCTGCTTTCAGGGCACTCCTATCAATCATCTTGACTGCCTGATACATCTTCCAAAAGACTTGGTTCACATCTGTGACATTCCTGCAAGGCCTGAGTCTGTGGCCCTTCCATGGAGACCTAAATGTCAACCAGCCAAATACTGAAGGTGAAGCACAAGGAGCCTTGCAGGAAGGCTTTGCACAAGGACATGTGTTCTTATCAATCTCAGTATCTCCCGCTGAAATAGTTGGTCTGGCCATGAACAGGAAAGGGGATTTCAACTTGCGGAACATTTGGAGAGCCAAAGGTTCACCCGAGCACTCCAGGTATTGTGTCATTGCATAGTCTGTTGGGGATGAGGCTCCTAATATACTGCCAAGGCCAGCCAGGAGCTAGGCAGAGCAACCCATGGCTAGGGAAGGTCTTTGATCCCTGCATCTTATGTGAGACTGGAAATGAGGAGATGACACTTTGCACACATCCTGCACCAAAGTTAATTCTTCCATCGTGGTGCTAAGAGGCATTACCTACCTGTGTGTTCTTGTGTTCGTCAGGAGTTCCACATCACATCCTGTGTCTCCCTGCTCTACAGAGCTCAATAAGTATTACAGAAAAGTCATTATTTGCAAGAGAAGAGTCTGTGAGGGATGGGAGCAGAAAGCCATTTATTGAGCCACTAGAGGCCTGAAATTGTGCTAAAAGTGCCTTAAATACATTATTTTACTTAACCATCATAACATACCTGTGAGGTAGGTATTACATGTCTGCTTTATGAATAAGGGGATTGAAGCTTGTTGAGATCAAATGACTTCTCCAAGTTCATAGAAATGGCGAAGTCAAGTTTTCAAACCCTAAGTGTTGGATTCTGGGGACTCAGAGATGTTATGGAAGTGTCACAGCCAGCCCATTTCATTGTTTCTTGCATTGTTTCTGAGAGGCCTCCCATCAGTCCCATTTTAAAGATGGGAAAACTAAGACTCCAAGACCAAAGATGTTGGGATGCAAAGCATGAGGGGGAGTGACCAAACATGAGGCCAGATCAATAAGCAGGAGGTGCGTAGTGTAGAGCCCTGTAGGCTGTTAAGGAGTTCCAGCTTTGTGCCAGTGTCAACAGGAAGCCATTGAAAGGTTTTCAGTAGAGGGTTGGGGTTGGTCTGATTTATGTTTTGGAAGGGTCACCTGAGCTTGCAGTTTGGGGAGTGGATTAGAGAGATCTTGAGCTAGAGACAAGAACTGCAGTTACGAGACGGGATGATCTTGTCAAAAGTCAGTCACCTAAACTCCAGTGATGACAATGGAGATACTGAGAAGTAGACAAATTCAGAATCTGATTAAGGATAAAGTTAGACCCATACTTGACACTATGCACAGGGTTAAATTCCAAATGGATTAAGAATCTAAATGTAAAATATGAAACTATGTTAGTACTAGAGAAAAATGGGTGAATTCCTCTTTAACGTCAATGTAGGGAAAGGCTTTCTACTAAAACTTAAAATCCAGAGACAGCTAAAGAAAAAACTTATGTATTTGACTACCTTAAAATTAAAAAAGCTTGCATGGCAATATAACATCATAAACAAAGTCAAAAGACACCTGACAAACTGGGAGAAAATATTTGTAACATATAGCACAAAGGCTAATATCCCTATGATATAAAGGATTCTTAAACATTGAGGAGCAAGGGACTAAAAAATTGATAGAAAAACAGGAAAAAGGACACAGACAAGTTGCCAAAAAGATAAAAATGGTCCCCAAATACATGAAAAAATGTTCAAACTCGTTCCTAATTAGGGAAATTCAGAGTAAAATTCTGAGATACAATTTCTCACCTATTAGATTCACAAAAATTTTAAAATTTGACAACATATTCAGTTGTCAAGGTTTTGGAGAAATAGCCACTCATATAGAGTGCTGGTGGAAATGCACATTGGTGCCACCTTCCTGGAGGGGAGTTTGGTAATTCCCAGCAAAGCTACAATACCCTTTCTTTTGACCTGGAAATCCTACTTCTAGAAATCTACTGTGAAGGTTCATCTCCAACAACATGAAAATCCATATGTACATTGCAGTACTGTTTGCAATTGTAAAATATTAAAAACTACCTTAATGCCAATTCATGGGAGAGTGGTTGGTTGAAAAAGCTGGGGTACAGCTACATGGTGGAGTAGTACACAGCTGGAAAAAAGGACACTTTCTATGAACTGATAGTGATTTCTCAACATATTGTTAAGTGAAAAAGGCAAAGTACAAAAGAATATGTATAGTATGCTAACTTTCATTTCAGACAAATGGTAATATAAAAATAAATACCTGTCTGCTCACCTGTGCAAAAGAGATACAGGAAGGATAAACCAGGAACTAATGAGATTGGTGACCCAGAGGGTATGGGTGAGAACGGGATGGGAAAAATGTGGAATGGGAGCAGGAGAAAAGGAATGGAGAGTGACACCCTCTCTCCATGTGCCTTCTATGAAGTTCTGACTCTTAGAACCATGGTTATGTTTCAAGCAGCCAAAGAACAATAAATTCAACTCGAATGTGGGGAAGAGGCCCCACAACGGAATGCAAACAGTAAAAAGTTAGCCTAGCGATATTATAAATGAGTAAAATAACCACACCGAAAGGAGCAGGAAGAACAGCACTAATCTGTCACATTGAAGAGTTTGAACGATTTTGACCGGATACTCTAAGGTTAAAGGAAAAAAGAACCATTGCCAATACTGCATTCTAGTAAGGAAGCTTGTTTTCCACAGGGGTCTGGGCTAACAGTTCTGAAACTCCAGTATGTGTATACTAGGATTGAACCAGTAAGTACATAAAGTATAGGTAATGAGAACCAGGTTTCTTGCTGTTGGAGAAACAGGTTACAAATAAGGAAAGGGGGATGGCTAGACTGAATCCTGGGATGTTGGATTGAAATATGAGGTATCAGTAGGAATTCACTTTATATGTATATAATATATATATAAACAGATATATATAAAATATATGTACATAAATATATATATAGAGAGAGAGAGAAATGTGGAAATAAATTTGTAGAAAATGTAGAAATAAAAATAATGTGTGCATGAGTTCTATATATTTCTTAGCTCTGAGCGGGCCTAGAAGCAATGAAAGCAAGTAGCAATGAACATATCTAGCTCAGATTTTGGATGATTCCAGGGAGGGAGCAGGGAAAATACAAGTGAACCTGGAAAATCTTGTGATGCCAGAATGAAAGGAAATTCTCAAAAAAAGATGGTGGCTCGTCAAAGGACCACAGGAGCCACCTTGAAGAAGTTCCTAATGGCCAATTCTAGAACTATTTGAGAAGAAAATAAATAATATTGGATTGTCACCCATATAATAAAAACAGAGAATCCGCAAGTCCATACTGATATAAATAAATAAATGGCAGAAGGACAGCTCTTCCCTTCAATAGAGGTCCACTTGATCAACGTAGAAGGAATGTGGGAAATGAAAATCACCATTCCACAATCATGACAGTAATAATTGCTGCAATCCAGAGCTATCAATGGATGCTAAAATTAATGGGTAAATATAGGGTGAAAATAAGATATGTGCATAGTTTCAAAATATGTCCCTTTGTAAAGGGAAAATAGTAACTTTACAGTTGAGAAACCCAGAGGACATCACTGTGACCAAGTGATCAAGGCTAATGTCACCAGCAATAAGATATCATGTACCCCTGATCTGATGCCCTGAGAAGGGCACAACTTACCTCTGAGGTTTTCTTGCTAAAAACACGTAACTGTAACCTTAATCTAACCATGAGAAAACATCAGACAAATCCAAATTCAGGGTATTCTACTGCCTAACTGTGGGACTCTTTGAAAGTGTCAAAGTCATCAAAAACAAGGAAGACTGAGGAGCTGTCCCAGATGGAAAGAGACTAAGGAGACACAACAATGAAATGCAGTGTGGGATCCTGGATTGGATCCTGGAAGAGAAAACTGGCGTTCCAGTGAGGTCTGTAGGTTAGTGAGTAGGATTGTCCTAGTGTCGACTCCCTGGCTTTGATCATTGTACTATGATTACATAAGATGCTAACATTAGGATAGGCTGGGGGCTAGGTATACAGGAACTGTCTAGGCTATTTCCACAGCTTTTTTGTAAATCTAAAACTATTTTGACATAAAAGTTTAAAAAACTGTTTCAAATGT
Source organism: Equus asinus (assembly GCF_041296235.1). NCBI lineage: Eukaryota > Metazoa > Chordata > Mammalia > Perissodactyla > Equidae > Equus > Equus asinus. The sequence goes on from NC_091803.1 coordinate 22,142,649, forward strand.
CAAGTTGGCTGGAATTGTTGGTTGAGAGGTTGAGAAAGGGATGAGGGAGGCAAAGGTGACACTCAAGTTCCTGGTTGACGGGTGGATAGTGGTACCATTTGCTGGGATTGGTGACACAGGTTTTGGGGAAGGAGGATAAGTTCTGTTTGGGGCATTGTGAGTTTGGGGCGGGTGGGCCTTGGGAATACCAACAGTGATGTCCTCCGGGCAGCTGGACAATACAACCCAGTGCTGAGGACAGAGTGGCAGAGGCAGATGAGTCTCTGGGTACGTGCCAGGTGAGGACAGAGCAGTGGTCCTAGGACAGACCCTAGTGCAGCTCCACATTTTGTGGGTGACAGAGCCAGAGCAGTTGACACCAGAAAGGTGGGTGTCACACCAATCAAGCAACAGCAGAGTCAAATGCTGCTAGCCAGAAGACCAGTAGCTAGACTACGCTGTCTGTTAGATGTGGTAACAAAGAAACTGTGGGTGAGAGGACTCTCCACAGAGCGTGGAAAGGAAGCCAAACTGGAGTGGGTGCAGGGGAGAAAGGGAGGTGAGGAAGTGGAGACACGATGGAGAGAACTCTCCAGAAGCTCAACTTTGAGGGAAGGTGAGAAGACCCGTGAGGTGGCAGCGAGGGGCTAGAACTAGAGAGCACGTTTAATGAAGGGGAATGAAAGACTAAAGAGAAGGGAACTAGTTACGTTGCTAAAATATTAGTGAAAAATCCAGAAACACTGAGGATTAATGCTCAGAAAGTAAATGTTCTGTCATCTTAATCTGAGCAAAACTGTACCAAACACTAAATTTCCCCTAGTTCAAATTATGAGCTATTGGAGAAGAAGTGTAGGCCTTTTTTTCCTCCTTGAGAGGAATTCATTGATTCACCTCAACAGAAACATGGAACTCAATTGACCTACCAGCCCCAGTTTACCCTTCTGAGAACCAGTGTCCAGCCCACCCAGCATAGCTTGCAGTGCTGAAGGCCCCAAATTCCTGGGAAGGGCAGTATTCCAGGGCAGTGTTCTCTCCAACTGAGGAGGCTGTGGCACATGGTGGGCAATCTCCAAATGGTGAATGTTGAATGAAGCGCACACAAATGGCATATCAGCTGCTGGCAGGGAAGGGACCAGATGCTTTGGCCACGCCCATGTCGTGGCCATGGGATGAGCCCAGGGTGGCTGCAGCCTGGCACAAGCTCCGGGATATGTTTGTGGGCGCAGGTGGGAGGGCGGAGACAGGCAGCCTGAGAGAAACCAATCTGGTTGGAGACGTTCACAAAATGAGGAGGGAGAAGCCACTGTGCCAGTGGGAGTTTTGGCTTCTAGAATCAAGAGAAAAAATATAGTCTCTTCAGTGGAAGGAAGAAGAGGGGAAGTGCCCTAACTTTTGCAGGGTCATTGTCATTGGTTAAATAACATTATGCAAATGAACAGACCCAGAACAAGGCCTGGAGTAAAAAAATCAGTGATGTTAGAAACCTGGACCTGAATCTCAGGGGTTGGTTCCATTTCAGAGCATCTTCACATCCACTCTCACTCATGAACATCCTAACCAGGCTTATGTCTACCTCCTCTGTTAAGGCTCTGAATTCCTGGATGGTTGAGGCTGATCAAGGCTGGCATCTACTAAATGGTTTGCCTGGGATTCATCAGGGAACATGTCAGGAGCAGAAAACAGGGGGAAGTCTTTTCCCCCCACTGCAGAGGTGTGAAGGAGGGGCGGTGAGTCCAGGATGAGAGGCCCTGAGGGCTAAGGACCCGAGAGCATCAGTGGAACACAGGCTGGCTTTGGGGATGCAGAGCTGAGTGCCAAGAGTCCAATCCCAGGCCCAATCCTTCCAGGAATCCAGCCCGTTCCAGGCAAGGGCACATATACTCTGGACCAAGCCAGGGAAATGAAGTGGGGTTGGGGAGGAAAAGGGGAGGAGCAGAGCAGGGGGCTGGCCCCAGCCTTCCCTGGGTCAGGCGTCCAACACAAGCAACCCACTGACCCAGCCCAAGAGAACCTGGTGTGCTGGGTAGCTGGCCCAGGGTTCTCAGCTGCCCAGCAGTATTATTGAAGCCTTGGGGCAGCAACCCTTGGACAAATGGCTCTGAGAAAGAGCAGGAAGCCTAGAGTGGCCGAGTGCTGGGAAGCAGCTAGGGTCAGGAAATCCTGGCCACATGAGGCCACACAGGAGCCTAGAAGGAAGAAAAGAAGTCTGCAGTGAAGCAGAAACAAGGCCCCAGTTCTCTACCAGTACATGAGGTCAGGGAAAATAAGAATAACAAATAGACAGGGTTTACCATGAGCACATCCTCTTATGCATTTATTTAATTCTTTAACTATCCTATGAGGTAAATCCTAAAGTTATCCCCCTTTTGAAAATGAGGAAACAGAGTCCCACGGGCTAAAGTAACTGGTGCAAGGTCATAAAACCGTTCAGTGGCAGAGCTTGGATTTCTTAAGCAGGCTCCACAGTCCAGGTCCTTAACCGTAAGATATATGCCTCTTTGATAACATAGCACAAAGCCAGGAATGCTGTCTCAGGTGGCAAAATGAGAAGGTGATCTAAGTAAGATCACACTAAAAAGGGAGCAAAGTGTCTGCCAACACTTCTGCACTGTGCCAGGATACAATCTTCCCTTCCTATTTCATATACAGAGACAAGAAAGAAATGCATCTGTTTTTTGAAAAATAGAGTCTGTCTTATTGAAAAAATAAGAGTCTTTGCTCCTGTAACTAATTTAGCCATCAGGGTGAGCTTCAAAGGCCTACTTAGGCATTTGCTCCTGGTCCCTGGGAAGCTGGAGTGGCCTACACTGCTACCGTCCCCCTCCCCCTTGACTCTTCCAGCCCCCATCCTGGTGTCCCCACACTCAGGATCCCGCTCCAAGAGGCCGCCACCTCTCTCCACAAAGCTCTGTGGGCCAGACCCTGCCATCCCCCCACCTCCATCAGCGCTGCGCCAATCCATCCACTCATGGACCTGTCTCTGCAGGAAAATCAACGCAGGGTTGCACAAATATGTCTCCCCATTCATTCTAAGTAGCAAGTGCATCTTCTGGAAACATGATGCTTTAATCCAGCATGCTGAATCGTAATGGTGTAAGGGAGAAGACTGAGGAGGGAAGTCGTCGGGACCATCCCACCCCCAGGAACTGGCTCTCTACAAACAAAGACCTGGTTCTATAGCGTGCCTTTAAGCTCCCAGATATATTTTTAAATCAACTTTATTGAAGTATAAGATACATATAATAAACTGCACTATTTAAAGTGTACAATTTGATGAGTTTTGACAGTTGTACACACCTGTGGAACTGCCTCCCTAATCAATATATAAAACTTTTTCATCCCCTGCAAAGTTTCCTTCTGCCCTTTGGGTCCACCCCCAGCTCCCAGGCATCCACTTGGAGATACAGCTGGAGGCATTTTTTCTGTCTTCAGTTTGGGATCTGGCATGCCCTAGACAGCGACTGAGAAAGTCTGTTGTTTTGAAGACTATACACATGCACGTGTACTCACCAGAAACCATTATGGTGGCTTCACCGAGCCACAAACAAATTCACCCCAAAGCAGGTGGGAAACAGTGGAACCCTTCTCTCTGTCTTTTGACTAGGAACTGGGTAACTCCATTTTTCATTTAGCCTTGGCTTTCTACACTGACTAAGCCTGATTTTAAAGTGATGAGAAAGACCCTTAATATGGAAGCAATTGCAAACTGTGTTTTTATTGACAAGCCGATGGATTTTGCTGTGTTCCAGAGTCATTCCACAATTATTTGGCTGGTTTTTGATTATCTGGCTATAACCTGCATGTTTTAGTTTTCCCTGAAGGCTATTAAATGTGGGTTAATAGTTGTGTGTGCCTCTTAGATCATCTGAAATAGAAAATTCCTTTTTCTCCTAAATGAGAATTAATTGTATTTGAGCTCAGAGGGTTTTTTCCTAATGCATTAGGGTTGTGGATAATGACGTTCATTTCTCCTCGTGGGCGCAGCAGCCAAACCTAGAATAATCCCATTCGATTCAAAAGACATTTATAGAGCATTTTCTTTTTGCTAGATATTTACTTGGCCCTTATGCTGGATAAAAATGTGTAGGATGCTGTTGTCCTGAAACAACAGCAACAACCAAAATCTGTAGCAGGGAAAGACACACTCATAGAATGCACAATTATGTAAGCTGAAAGAGATCAGATCTGGGCGGAGGCTTTGTGGAGCCAGTGGAGATGGGGTGGGGGAGAGTGGGAATATGCTCTATACAGGGAAGACTGTTGGCTCTCCTCAAGTCATCCTACACACTAAGCCAAGAAACCAGGAGTTAAGCCTGAAAAGATAAGTTGGGGCTATGTGGTGGAAGGTCACAGTAAATAGTTTATTCTTAAATCAGTAGGCAGGGGAAGCAATTGATTTGAACCTATGGGGTAGGACAGATGGATCTGGGAAGGCCTAGAGGCAGGAAGACCAGTTGCAAAGCCGCTGCTGCAGCTCAGTTCCCAGAAAAGTCACATCTGGAATTTTAGGAGGAAGTATATGAGAGAGACGGATGGAGGCAGAAAGTGTAAGACTTGTAACTTTGTGGATGAGGAGGTTGAGGGAGAGGCAGGCGGTAAAAGTGATTCAAGTTTGCAAAATCTAGAGCTGGGAAGAGATCAGGACAAGGATGTATAACAGGGAGCCAGCTCTGGAGAAGTGAGAGTCAACCAGTTTCAGGCAGTTATACACTCAGAAAAGGAAGCTTCACCCATTGCTGCTCAGTGGAGCATGTGATGTGTAAACGTCTGCTTCTCCTCCTATTAGCAGGATCACCTTGGCAACAGTAGGCATCATAGTGAGGTGACAAATTCCACAGATAGTGACTTGGCCACAATTTTGTGGTAAGCCTATAGAAAGAAGGTGATGAGATGGCTTCCCACAGTAGACCAGATTAGATACTTTGAAGGGTTTCTGCACTCCTGTGTAACTAGATTCTAGATCAACTACAACAAATAGAATTTTAAAACCTTTCTAGGCACACAAGAAGTGGTTGTAACCATTGACTTTTGCTGCGTAACAAATCACCCCCCATCACCCCACGACATTTTCGGATAAACAAAATCTGAGTGTGTTTACCATGACAGACAACCACCAAAGGAACTTCTAAAGAATGTACTTTAAGAGGAAGAATGTCTTGAGGCAAGAATGAATTATAAACAGAGAAATGTATAAACATATAAGTAAATCTAAACAAACATCTCTTAAATAAGATGATAAGAATAATGTCTAATTTGGGGTAGGGAGATAGAACCAGAAGACTGAAACAGTTAGAAGGAGGTGATAAGATTTAGTTTCCTAATGTCCTTGAATTTTACTGAGTGGAAGTGGATGTTAAGATATTGAATAACATTAGATTTTGCTAAGTTGTTAAATTTTAAGAGTAAACAATAAAATGGTAGAAATGGAGTATAATTTCCAAATCTGTAGAACGGAAAAATGAAATATGATCACATTCCAACAGATAAACCAAAACACAACCAATCCAAACAAAGACAAAATAAAGGAGAAAAAGAAAACAGAGAAGGCTGGACACATCAGAAAACACAAAGGATAGTAGAAATGAGTCCAAATATGTCATTAAGCACAATAAAAACAAATGGACTAAACTTTCTGATTAAGAGACAGAGATTGTCACCTTAAATTTTTAAAAATCCGGGAGTATTCTTTTTTCAACAAATATATCTAAAACACAAGGAGAGGGAAATGTTGGAAGTAAAGGGATGGGAAAGGGTATGGTAGGCAAATTCTAAAGAGCAGAAAGCTGGGGTCACTACCTTAATATCAAACAAAGTAGCTTTTCACATAAAATACATTATCGAAGATGAAGTGTGTCATTTCGTGAAGATGAAAGATTCAACTCACCAGGAAGATAGAATCATTCTTAACTTGGATGACCTCTCCCATCTGTCATCTTCTCTTCTCCTTCAGTGTCACCACTTGAGTTCAGACCTTCATCAACCTCATCATGCCCCACCACAGTTCATTCTCCGCTCAGTAGCCAGTGTGGTCATCCCACAATTCAGATGGCTTCTTATGATAAAGCCCCGATTCCTGAGCATGCTGTGTCCACACGTTGCAATCTCATCGGTACTCTACCCCCTGCTCCCCACTTGTGCCCATCACAGCTATTACATTCTATCATGGTAACTATGCTTGAAGCTTTCAAAACACATTGCCTCTGGTCTCCAGGCCTTTGGACATGCTGCTTTCTTTGTCCAGTCTAGTCTGCCCTCTCCTACTTGCTTGGTTGACTGACTCCATCAAGGTTTTACTTAAATGACCCTCCTCTGGGGAACCTTCTCTGACCTTCCTCTTCTGGATGGAGGCCCCTCCTGTTCTGGCGCTAAGAACTCCCATAGTATATTTCATAGCATTATTTCACACTTTGTCCCCCTTGCCTCTTTACTTGCCTGCCTCCCTGGGTAAGCTGTGAGCTCCTTGAAGGCAGGTACTGTCATTCATCATGATGTCAGCAAGTATTTTTTGAGCACCTACTACGTGCCAACGATTCTTCTAAGAGCTAGGGATAGAACCGTGAACAAACAAACAAACAAACCAAACGTCTGCCTTCATGTCTCTCACGTTCTAGTGGAGGGAGTCAGAAAACAAACTCTATAAATAAGGAAAATATATAGTTTTAGAAAATAATAGGTGCTTGGAGAGATATAAAACAAGGAAAGGGACAAGGAGTAAATGCTGGAGGAGAAATTTTAAATAAAATAGTCAAGGGAAAGACTCATCAAGAAGTGACATTTAAGCAGAGACTTCAAAGAGGTGAGGGAGTGAGCCATTCAAATATCTGGGGGAAGAGAATTTAAGAGAGAAGGACCAGTGAGTGCAAAGGCTCTGTGCAGGAGCAAGGGTGGCCTGTTAACAGATCAACAAGGAGGCCAGCATGGCTGGAATTTAGTGAGTGGTGGTGGTGGGAGTCGAGCTCAGAGACCCATTATTAGATTGAATTGGGCCTTGTAGTCCATTCTAAGGACTTTGGACTGTTATTTTGGGTGAAATGAGAATCCTTTGGAAGATGTTAAGTAGAGGAATGGCATGACCCAACTCCAATTCAAAGTAACATATTGTAGACAACGTAATATTTTAAAAGCAATCACTCTAAATGCAATATTGAAAACAGACCAAGGAAGACAAGGGTGGGAGCTGGGGGACAAATTAGGAGGCCATTATACTAATATAGTCCAGAGATGGAGGGTGGTTGGAACAGGGAGGTAACAGAGGAGGTGAAATCGGGATACATTTGCTAATGGATTGAATGTGGTGGGTCAGACAAAGGCAAGTAAAGGATGAAGCCAAAGTGTTCCTCCTAAGCAACTGGAAGGATGGAGTTGTCATTACCAAGATGGAACAGATGTTGGATGAGTATTGGGGAGGGTGGGGTACACAGGGGAGGAAGAATTCAGTTTTGGTTATGTAACTTTGAAATGCTTATTAGACATCCAAGTGGTATGCCAAATGGGGAGTTAGATATACAAATCTGGAATTGAGGGAAAAGTTTGGTTTGGAGATAGAAATGTGGCACAATGAGCCAACTTAGCATATAGATGCTTTCAAAAGCCCTAAGAATGACAAGCTTTCCAAGAGACTGAGTGAAGAGAGAAGAGGTTGTATCACCTGCACCCAGCACAGCCTCTGGCCCACAGTTGGTGCCCAATATAAAGACTAAGAAAAAGCAATTGAAGTTGACAGTTAGAAGAGCCTGTTGACCTTCAAGAGAGCAATTTCGATGTAGTAGTGGTGGTAGAAGGCAAATGGCAAGGCATTAAGGAATAAGAGAGAGAAACTCCAAAGACAAAATTGGGAGGTAACCAGAGCTGTGGCTAGAGAAGATTTTCTGGGCATAAAGATCTGGTTATGTTTGAAGCTTTTCGGATGGAAGAAATGAAAAAGAAGAGAGAAATAATGGCCTAGGCTACCTGTGGAGTGAGATGGGGCAGAGAGGGACGGAAGAGAGGAAGTGTGAAGGAAGAGAGGTTCTGAGGGGTAGAGGAGATAACTTCTCAACAAAGTGGGAGGTAAGATTCTCTGAGGGCAGTGAGGGCCCAGGACACCAGGCTAGGGATTGAGGAAGAAGGACATTTTTAAAATTTAGACCCTGGTGGGGGTGGGAAGTGTATTGGCTGACAGAGAGTCACATGAGGTAAATGAAAATATGAGAGAACTGGGGTGAGGCCCAGGCAGGGTTGGCACATGAGTCTGCAGTGGGCGTGGCCAACTAGCACCTGGTCCTGGCCCCCTGGAGGTAGGAACCAAGGTGACTGGCAAAGCCTGCGGTTCTGAGTGACTGTGAGGTACCAGGGTGGCTGCCTATGGTTCACAGAAATGCACTAGCAATGAACTTTCCAAAAAGGAAAGTAAGAAAACAATACCATTTACAATAGTGTCACAATAGATAAAATACTCAGGAAGAAATTTAACTAAAGTACAAGATTTGTACACTGAGAACTACAAAACATTGTTGAAAGAAATGAAAGACTTAAACAAAAAAGATCCCGTGGTCATGGATTAGAGGACTTAATATTGTTAAGATGACACTACTCCCTAAGTTGATCTACAGATTCCATGCAATGCCTATCGAAATTCCAACTGCCTTTTTGGCAGAAATGGATAAGCTGATCCTAAAATTCATATGAAAATACAAAGGAGCCAGATTAGCCAGAACAATATTAAAAAAGAACAAAGTTGAAAAACTCACACTTTGGTATTCTAAAACTTAGTACAAAGCTGTAAAAATCAAGACAGTATGGTACTGACGAAAGGATAGACATACAGATCCATGGAATAGCATTGAGGGTTCAGAAGCAAATTCTCACATTTATGGTCAATTGATTTTTGACAGGAGTAACAAGACAATTCAATAGAGAAAGAATAATCTTTTCAACAAATGGTGCTGGGACAACCAGATATCCACATGAAAAAGAATGAGTTTACATCATATAAAAAATTAACTCAAAATACATCAAAGACCTAAATGGAAGAGGTGAAATTAGAAAATTCTTAGAAAACATGAGGCTAAATCTTCATGACTTTGGATTTGGCAGTGGTTTCTTAGATATGACATCAAAAGCACAAGTAACCAAAGAAAAAAATAAATTGGACTTTATCAAAATTAAAAACTTTCGTGCTTCAAAGGACACTATCAAGAAAGGGAAAGAACAACCCACAGATGGGAGAAAATATTTGCAAACCATATATCTGGAAAAAGTCTAGCCTCCAGAATATATAAAGAACTCTTACAACTCAACAATAAAAAAACAAATAAGCCAATTAAAAAATGGGCAAAAGATCTGAATAGACATTTCTCCAAAGAAGATATGCAAATAGCCAGTAAATACATGAAAAGATACCCAACATCATTAGTTATTAGAGAAACGCAAACCAAAACCACAATGAGATACCACTTCACACCCACTAGGATGGCTAGAATAGGAATAAAAAGAAAAGACAGACAATAAGAATTGGCTGGATGGTAGAGAAATTGGAGCCCTGGCCCATTGCTGGTGAGAACGTACAATAGTGCAGCTGCTTTAAAAATAGTTTGACAGTTCCTCAAAAAGTTAAACTAGACTTAACCATGTGACCCAACAATTAGCAATTCCTCTCCTAGATATATACTTAAGAATTGAAAACATATGTTCACACAAAAACGTATACATGAATCTTCGTAGCGGCATAATTCCTAATAGCCAAAAAAGTGGAAATACCCCAAACATCCTGATGGATGGAGATATGGGATGGACAAGAGGAGATGAGACACACTCACGCCTTGAAGGGAGATACTAGAGCATGTGGATCCATGTTGCTCCAATGACTTGAGAGGAGATAGCTGGGGCTGGAAGAGTTAGAGAAGACACTGTGGAATGGAGAGAATTGCACTGAGGTCTAGAAAAGTTGAAGCCAGAGAGTTCTAGAGGAAGGCCAATAAACAGCATTTCCAGGCAGGGAAATAGCTAGAGCAAAGCCTGGAGGCAGGAAAGGCTGTTGGACATGCAGGAGATAGGAAGCAGAGGTCCTTAAGGAGGGAGCGTGGGAGTGGCCAGACTTGCTGAAGGGCGCCACGAAAGCTCCCTAGTCAAAGACTGGGGCCAAAAAGGGTATTAGGTTGATGTCAGGTCCCAGTGCTCACCATCCTACTGCCTTGTCGGGGAGAAGCTGGTGTGAAATCTGTTGGCCTGACTTTAGCCCCATCACCTGTTCACCGTGGCACCTTTCTCTGACCCTGGCCCCTCAGTCAGGACAGCAGAGCCTGTGCATGTGGCCTCATATTTGTGGTGTGAGAAAGCACCTTTCCTCAGAACAGAAATCCCACAGGGCCCTCCTCACCTGCCCTGCCCACCCCGATGCCTGCTTGGCTTGGGGCTGGCGTGTGCCCTTTGCAGGTCCTGGCAGCCTGGCTTGCATTGTTTTCATGCCCTAACAGACCTCAGAAGGGAGAGCCGCTAACTCCCAGTAGCATTTAGCTTCGCTCTTTAAACATCTGGGTCACAGATATGCTCAGTTAATTAATGTTCTTAGCGCTGCTCATTTGCCTGCTGGATAATAGATTGATTCATAATTTCAATAAGCAGCTGTGTATATCTTTCCCCTGAACATAAAGGCAGCTTGCTGTCATTCATCACTTTGCATTTGGCGAATTTAAATATATTCAGAGAGACACTGTTTAGGGAGGGGTAAGGGAGGAGGCGTAGGGGAAGACTTCTGATTTTCTTACCATTTTGCCTCCAACAATTACTCTGATTTGGAACTAATTTGGGTTTAAAGCACATGTTAACCGCATCTCTCTCAAGGGCACTTAATAAATTCCCTGTCACTTGTTTCAAAGGAGACCAGACAGGCTTCCTTTTTGGGATGAGAGCAGAGGGTTTCTGAGTAGCTTTCACAGGAGCCAAGAGCCCCTGCAGAAAAGATCCCCGCCCCCCCCTTCGCCCCCCCCGCCCCCCCTCGGAGAAGGGGCACTCATGTCCCTGAGCAGAGTTCCCTTCCTGGCTGGAAATGCCCAAGTGCTTGAGAGGAGCCCAGGATCATCTGAGAAGAAGCCCCCGTGCTGCTCAGCTGCTGGGCCAGGGCCACCACCCATCAGGTCTCTGGGGACCCAAAGATAGAGGTCAGGATGTAGCCAGGTGACCAGATGTCTTCATGCCTTGGTTTGCTCATCTTTAAAATGGGGAGAGTGATAGCCTCTATCTCACAGGGTTGTTGTGAAAATTTCATTATTTATTCTCTACAATGCTTACATACAACGCAGAGTATGCCTTCAGTACATGCCAGCTGGTAATATCATTTTTTAATTTATTAGGCACCAGCTGTATATTAATGATCATCACTCCTGCCCCAGCCACCTCACAGGATTGTGAGAACAATCATGACGATTGTGCTTGCCTCTCGTGGTCCAGCCTGCACTGGAATCATCTCAGAGAGGGCGGACACAGCCCCATGCTTATATTCTCAGAAGCCTGTCCCCAGGCAGAGCACACAGAGAGCTCTTCAAAACGTGTTTGTGGAGTTTAAATGAATAAATGTGGTTGCCTTTTTAAAATGATGACGTTCACCACATTTATAATGTGCTCATCCGCAAACATGTTTTGAGCAGTTGGTCTGTGATTTTCTTCTATCAGGGAATGAAATGAATTAGATACAATTCCTGCCCCTAAAGGAATGTGAAAACTGGGGAATACGTTTGTTCAAAAGTTGGAATGCAAGGTTTTAAACACATGGGCAGGCAGGAGAGGAAAGGCCACTAAACTGTCATGGGCCCTGTGGTGGGAAGGCTTGGCAGGCAACACCATCTCTGTATCAGTTAGTTATTGCTGCATAAAAACTACCCCAAAACTTAGTGGCATAACGCAATATGCATTTATGATTGTTCACAAGTCTACAGGTCAGCTGGCTGGTTCTGTGATCTGGACCAGGCTCAGCTGATTCTGGCTGGATTCGTTCATGCATCTCCTGTCAGCTAGCGGGTTGGCCTAGGGCTGCCTGATCTGGGATGATCTCGTCCACTTGTCTGATGGTTGACTGGCTGTTGGTTGGGTCACAAGTATCTCATCCTCCAGCAAGCCTGCTGGGCTTACTGCCATGGTGCCAGCAGGGTTCTGAGAGTGTGGAACCATGCAAAGTCTAATCCAGGAATAGGCACGTCCTCGCTTCCAATACATTCTGTTGGCCAAAGCAAGTCACAAGGCCAACCAGTATTCAAAGGATGGGGAAAGAGTAATCCCTTGATGGGAATTACTACAAAGTCATACTGCCAAGGGTGTATAGAAGGAAGAGTGAGGGACGTGGGTGTTTTTGCAATCTATCACAATCTCCTACCATTGTCGCAGGACATGGAGCAGAAAGCAAGTACCAGGATTATGTTGCACATTTAGGATGTTTCTGTGCCTTTTCATCATTATAAATAAGGTTGCAATAAATATCCTATACATAACTTATGTGCACAGCTCTGATTATTTCCTTGGAATGGATTTCTAAAGTGGATTTACTGAGTCAAAGGAGAGGATAATTTTCAAAGCACAAAGTATATGTTTTGAAATCCCTTTTTTGAAAGATTGTAATAATTTTCCCTGCCTCCAGCCCATTTTATATTGACCTTGGAAAAATGTGAATAATGTCTTTTTTTAAATGTGGCATCTCATTGTTTTAGTTTTTTATTTAATACCTATGAGGTTGAATGTTTAATATGTCTGTTTCTTCTTCTGTGAACTGCTTCTTTGGGCCCTTTGCAGCAGAGTAGATTTAATGAATCTCAGTTTACAAGTGAGGAGGAAATGGAGGTTCAGAGAGGTTAAGTGACGTGTTCAGGTGGCCCAGCCAGCCGGAAGCAGAACCAAGGTTTAGAAGTCAGATGTCCTGCTCTTTTACTTTTTCCTGCTCCCTCATGTTCTGAACAGAAGGCTAGAATCCTAAAACATGAACATAGGACACGCTTCAAAGAAAATCAGACAGTGACCCTAGGGAATCTATATCCAGGCTTGTCAAGCTGGAGAGCTTCCTGGGCAGGGCTCACCTGTGAGTTGGCTGTGTGGGGGTGTCACGGGCCTGCAGTGCTGATGGAGGTGGGGTGAGACCTGCGGACCTGAACCATGTTTCCCTTTGTGGTCTCAACGGTGCCTCCCCCTCCCCTGCTGCTCTGCTCTCTCCCTAGCTCGCCCGCTACACCAAGGAAGGCTTCCTGCACCTGGGAGCCCTGGGGACCACCACACTCCTCCCTGACACCCGCTGCCTGGTGGACAACTCCAAGAGTCGGCTGCCCCAGCTCCTTGACTGTGACAAGGTCAAGAGCAGCCTGTACAAGCGCTGGAACTTCATCCAGGTGAGCGCTGGGTGCACAGGGCCGGCCCCCCGGAGCAGCCAGAGGAATCTGCTTCCCCAAGAGGATCCCACAAAGTGCCACCAGAGGTCTCCCAGCCCTGGGCCAGGCCCAGAGACCCAGGGCACGTTCCAAGGGGATGGGCGGGGGGATTTACGTGTGAGAAGCCTTCCTGCGCCCTGCAGCCGTGCTAATCTGGGTTGGGCTCTGACAGATCTCCAGAGGGGGTGTGGGGGTGATTTTCCTGAAATCTGCTAAGTACCTACAGTAAGTAGGATTGAGAAAGTCAGACCTTGAATGTCCCAGGGAATCCTGCATCTGGACACCATCCCCACTAAAGCTCATCACCTGGTTCAGCCACTCGAACTTGGGGAAGCTTGTTTGTTTCCTGACTTTAGGGTTTCCAGAGGAGGTCCCGATCATCTCTCCCCCAGTGCAAAGAATTTTGGTGGGATTGTTCCCCATGAGAGGCCATGTGCCAGGCACTATGGTGGTTAAACCTTGCTCTCTCTCTTTCTTGCTGTCTCTGTCTCTCTGTGTCTGTCTCTCTATGTCACTCTTTCTCATTCTCTGTATCTCTCTCTCAATCTCTGTATCTCTCTCTGTCTGTCCCTGTCTCTCTGTCTTTCTGTCTGTCTGTCTCTGCCTTTCTCTCTATCTGTCTGTCTCTGTATCTCTGTCTCTCTCTGTCTCTGTCTATGACTCTCTCTGTATGTGTGTGTCTCTCTCTCTGTCCGTCTCTCTCTCTCTCCTCCCTCGTACCCCCATCTCCTCCCAGAATGGAGCCATCATGAATAAAGGCACAGGGCGATGCCTGGAGGTGGAGAACCGGGGCCTGGCTGGCATTGACCTCATCCTCCGCAGCTGCACAGGACAGAGGTGGACGATTAAGAACTCCATCAAGTAGTGGGGAGGAGCTGGGGCCCCCGGAGCCTGGCCCCTGGGACAGGGTGTGCCATCTTCTGGACCAGCCACACTGGTGGAGAGACAGCAAGGGGCCAGCAGGTGCTCATTGGGCCTCCCGGGGCTTCTCTAGGGCAGCATGGGGGCCCCAGATGGAGACTTTGTGTCCCCATCAGGCATTCAGCTGTCATGAGGCTCACGCACCCTGGAAAAGCCCCCTCAACCTTTCTCTGGGAACCCAGGAGCCATGTCTTCTACAGCCTGAATGTGGACCTGGTACCAAGGAGTGAAAGAAACATCCACACCTCCTCCTTGTCATCTTCCTCCCTACTATCAGGACTGGGACTGGCAGGGGCCCCACCCTTTTCTCATCTTTTGCAGCAGCAGCAGCAGTTTCTGAATTCCACTCCAGCCCTCAACAAAGTGGGGAGGGTCTCAGCCACACCCTAGCTCCCCCTCCTCAGAGGAGACAGCCAGGCCCTGAGACTCAGTTTCCCCTGAGGTTGCTTCTGCCCAGATACCCATTCATAGCCCAAGGCTGCCACGCCCGAACCTTTCCATCAGGTGGCCTTGAGGGCAGCAGCTCTGGACTTTTCTGGACCCTCCCTGAGATGGCCTGGAAGAAGCTGACACTTCCACAGTCATCAGGGCACTAGGATCCTATGTGCCTCGGCCAGCTCTTCTGCCTATGTCTGGAAGGAGCCAGAGGCAGGAATAGGCTGGGCACGCGGGGTAGTCTCAGCTGTGAGTGCCCCCAGGCTACAGCCAGGCCAGTGTAGCTCTGCCTGCTCGGGGACCAGGGAGCCCTGACTCATGGAGGCTGCTATGGGGGGAGCGGCAAGGGGCCTCCACCTGGAGCTTAAGGACTGGAGCCAGCACAGCAAAGCGGGACAGGACCCTCGAGGATGCTCTGTGCTCATTTCAGTTCACCTCATGCTCTGCTGGCTGACAGGGGAGAAGGCAGTCGATTCCTCTCAGAAGAGTAATAATTTTTTTCGATTGCCCTCTGGTTAGGGTGCACTTATAAATCAGAGTTAATATATGGATGTGTGTGCATTTGTATGCGTATGCGTGCCTGTGTGTGCGCGTGGCAGGGCGTGTGCAGCTGCATGTGCGTATATGCGTGTGGCACCATGTGGCGTGTGTCTGGGTGTATGTGCCTGAGTGCGTGGTAGAGCAGACGTGGAAGTGTGTCCTTGGGCCTGCTGCTTCATTGCTCTTCTGGATTGGGACACGGCTGCCAAGAAGCTTGGGGGGCTGGCCATGCATTGTTCGCCAGGAGGACATGGCTCGGCCTTGCCCCATGTGGTGCCCCAGATGGAAGGCTGTCCCTTCTGCCAGTTCCCATCTCTCCCTCGTGCCGTCCCCAGCCAAGCCCTGCCCAGAGCCAAACCCTGTAGTTGCCCAGTTGGGGGTTTACAGTGTTTCATTTGGTGCCATCTTATTGGTGATCACCCTGCCCATCTCCCCTCTCGTGAAATAAATACATGTGAGCACTTCCCAAAGCAGCCTGTGCACTTCTCGGTTCCTCCAGAACCTGGGACCAGGGGAGGGGAGTTCCAGGGACGTGGCAGAGGGCTTCTTTGGTTGGGAGTTTGTTTTATTAAAGGCAAAAACCCTATAGCTTGGGGCTGAGACAAAGCCAGCCTGCATTTGCACTCGCCTCCCTCCCGAAGAGGACAGAGCTCGACATCTGGCACTTGCATACTAACCCCTGTTGACCCTGGCGTAGGTGGGTCAGGCTGGTACAGAAACCTATAAGGAAGCGGAGGGTTGTAGGTGATCCAGCTGAGCCATGCTGATCTGCCCCCTTCTGCTGCCATGCAGCCACTTCTGCCTCTCGAGGCAGACCATGGAGCCTGTGGTGGGAGCATCTGCCTCTTCTGTTCATGAAAAAGTGAAATCATAAAAGCACCAGGCCTCTGTCATGGAAATGGGCATGGAAGGAATGGGCAGGAGTCCCTTTGGCTATCACAGCCCCGTGCCTCTCTTCCTTTGAGGAAGCCAAGAAGGCTCATCTTGTGTGATGTCACACAACACACAGACATGCATATCAGTTGCCATTTGCCCTTTGCGTTCTATGAGAATTGGGATCCACATGCACGTTGATGGAAAATGCTGCACTTTGGTATTGAGTTTATCGGACCTAAATGTTAGAGTCTCAGGGTAACTGTGAAGTGAAAGGAACTACAGATGTGCAGGTTCCCCTGTGAGGTCAGGGAGATGCTGAGATAATATCACGAGCCGGTACTTTGGGGAGGAGTCCTCCCAGAGTATGCCGTTCTCCCTCCTGTGTGGGTCTTAAAGTAGAAGTGCAAAGAAGGTGGCATCCCACTTTACCATTAGCTGAGGTTTTGACCTCAAATCCCAGTGAGGTGCTCAGTGGGCCCATATGGGATCCTGCGTCCTACAGGAAATGGGCCCAAACCTCCTCAGACAAAAGAAATCGTGAGGTCTGCCCTGTTCTCCTACAATATCCAAACCCACATCCACTCTGATGGAATCAGGCCTACACCCTTCTGTGCTCTGGCATGCCCACTGCACTTTGGGCTCATTTGTACTCCTAGGCTGCACTCCCAAAATATGGACAGCATGAAGTATCCTGGAACTCGCACAAAAGAAGTACTTCCCCTCTTCAGTATCACATGGCAGCAGGACAGGATGTTTGGGTTTGCTTTTGGGGAGCCATTTGCGTCTGGGCACCAGTCCATGTGCTCCAAGTCTAGGCTCCGGCCCATAGTTATAGCATGCAGGAGGCCTGGGCCGTCTGTTCATATAAGCACTGGCTGTCCGCACTCACCTGGGCTTCCTCCCAAAGGCTAGGCTAGCTGAGGAGAGCATGAGGCCAGCATCCCAGATCAGTCCCCTCTTTGCCCTGCAGGGTCCCGGTGTCCTAAAGGTGGTGGGGTCGAGAGGCCAGAGGCTAAGGCAGAAAAAAGGAATTAATGATATCAGAGAGAAAGGAGAGAAAAGGGAAGTAGGGGCCCTGGGCGACCTTGTGGTCCTCCATCCTTTGAGGGAATTTAGTAGTTCTGGAGACCTACACGTCTGCTCAGGCCTACAGGCAGCAAGCTCCAAGCATTGGACCCCAGGGAAATCTCACACTCCTTCACCGGATGTTGGAAGTTGGCGCCACGTGTAGTTTGAGGAGTGACAGATGAGCTTCCCGCCCCTCGCTGTCAGCCTGCACAGGTGGATGCTGCACAGGGAGCTGAGTTCTGACAACTTTTGCTGGTCTACCTCTATGCACTCAGTCCCCTCCCCCTGGTGCCCCCACTCCCCTGTCTCGTGGCCATTTCTTTCTCTCTTCTCTAATTTTTCCCCCCAATTTATATGGTAAAAAATATCACAGATGGTATTCCTGAAACATGTCCAAGCCATCAAAATCAATGTCTTTGAAGCTACATGTGTTATTTCTCAAATGTGTTTTTTATACTTATTCTGGTGGCTAGAAAAGAAGAAATAGAAAAGACTGGGAAAGCACAATTTGGGCCAGAAGCCACCATCTTAAGCCACTCCAAGCCTTTTTACTTGGGTTTCTGGAGCCATTTCTTTTCATCTGATATTTTTCTGCCATTCTTAAAAAGTCTTTGTTTCACAAAGTCAGGCCAGGCAGAGCAGGCGACTCTCTCAGGGCTGGCCAGTGAATCATCCAACAGTTGCTTGCTATTTCTCCTTCCACTGTGCCTGGGAGTGATGCTCTGAGAATGGCTGAGCAACAGCCAACCAGGTGGGGATGGGCTTGGGAGGGGCCTGGAGCTTGCACAGGGAACCAGGTGGCCATGAAGTCTGGGAACTGCCGGGTGACGGGACTTGTGTTGCCAATCCCTGCTCGTTGTCAGCATGTCAGCCTCTTGTTTTGATTTGAGCTCCAGATCAGCAGTTGGGCTGGCAGGTCATCACCCCCTATCAGCTGCCCCTTCCTCTCTCCTGGATCACGAATCCCAGCCTCTTGGCCGCTCTGCTTTCTCACTTGGCAAGTTTCCCAGACCTGAGTATGGGGATCAGTGGTGGACCCCAAACTCCAGCGGTCCATTTCAATTCAAGTCAACAAATATATTTGGACTTAGCGTGTGGTTTGCCTTTGAAGACTTCTTGGAGGGGAAGGAGAGAGGGAGGGAAAGAAGAAAGAGCTAAAATACATTGAGCAAGTGACCATGAATATCATGGTCTTTAGCCCTTAAAGCTTATATCTGAGGAAAGAAAATAGTCACAATCTATTGGGCGTCCCCACCTCTGAAGGCTGGACAGTCATGAAATGGGGTCTACGCCTATTGGCATAAATGGGGGTCAAGGCATATTAGCAAATTCCAGTGTTCTTTCTCCAAAGAGCCTCCAGCTGATGGAAGGATCTTGCAAATATGGCTCCCAGCTTGACTTCATCTGCTACCTATTGACACAAGCTCCCAACACCGCCCAAACACAAAGAGCCAAGCTGAGAAACTAAGAAAGCCAGACAGGGATCACTGGTGCTGCTAACGGTTCCAGAACACAGGAGACTGTCAGGCTTAGCCTGTTATTATCATCATCCTTACTCGACGGTCAGAGGATTCATATTACTCCAGGGTCAAAATAGCATCGAATCCACTCTCCCACCCACCTGTCCAGGTAATCCCTCCGTATCTGCTTGATAAACTCTAGAGACAGCTTGTTCTAGAGCAGAAAATTCTTTCTGACAGCGAGCCACGTCCAAGTCTAACCTATTCCCACTGTCCTGCCCCCTGGAGCTCTGAACAAGACTAACTGCCCCTTAAAATCTACAGCGTCCTTCAAGTCAGCGCCCTCCTGGAAGCTTTAATACTGCTGCTCAAAACTGAGAGAAACAACCCATATCCCACTGGCAGCGACTTCCCCAGTGTGCAGAATTCATGGCTGCCGCCTGGAGAAACGGTTAACCTTCTTGGTGAGGGAGGCCATGTCCCATTTGCCACAGAGTTGGGCATATATTGTGGAAGATGTTTATCTGCCATTTCTTAACTAATAGATGGAATCCTTCCAAAGAAGAAAAAATTCTCACAGACCCTCAGCATTGATCTAATTTATTTTTTATTATTATGTTTCTCAAATACGTGTAAACATAAAATGGCTTTTGCTCATAGGTCCATTACAACTATAAAATAAAAATAAATTTACAAGTCAATCCAAACAAATCTACAAAGTCAATAAAAAGTTAGCAATGTTCATTCAACGTGGTGGCAGCGTTGTTTGCTGAGACCAAATGACTGCTCCTCTGATGCTGGCGCCAGCTGCTCTGCAGAGGCTCTTCTGTGCCTCCCGATAACTTGGACCTCCCACCACTTTTCTGTACTCCACGTATTTTTGAAATATTGATTCACTGTTCATTCATTCAACACATATTTACTAACCACCTCCTGTCTGTCTGGGCATAGCCGAGGATCTAGTCCTGAGCAGAGCAGATAGAAAGCTTGCTCTCCAGGAATTTATATTCCAGTGGTTTTCCTGAGGGACAAACACATTTACATTAAAATCTCCACTCTCTTCTCTCTCACCTGTAACAAGTACTGTAGAACTATTTAGCACCAATGTGGTTGTGACACAAATGCAAACAGATGCTCTAAACTCACCATCAATGCTAACTAAGCTGGTCATCCACATAATCCAGAATATGCTTGTATTAATTTTTAGATAATTATCAAAATGAAAGACAAAATTTGAAAATCTTACAGACATCTTGCAGCTGCAGGAGTCTGCTGAGAAGCCCCAGATGCTATGAAGTGCCGTCGGAGAAGCACAGCTGGGTCCTTAGATGCTTTCCGCGTCCTTAGAGCTTGTTTCGATAAAGATGTGGTACCTTCAGACTGACGACAGCTCTCATCCCTCTGAGAGAGAAATTATTCCCATCAGGGCTTGTTTTCAACTCTTGCTTTTCTTCTGATTGCTCACCTTTTGGTCATTCCCAGGCTTGTTACAATATGTGGAAAAGAGCAAAACCTCATTACTGAAAATTACAGGATTTTCAATGCTGGTGCAAAAGCTTGCTGGGTGGACTTCGGAAAGCATTGCTCAGACTGAGGTGTAGGGATGCTCGGTGAACTTGATCAACGTCAACTGGACTAAGCTTTTCACAAAAACATGGTTCATCGGCAGCTGACGTTATGCACCTCCGTCCCAGGAGTCTGGGCTCTCATCCAGTGTGAAATCCAGGTTGGAAAGGCAGGAAAAGTGGGCATCCAGTGGGCACATGGCAACAGGCACTGGGGGAACTTGCAGCGTCAGCATGAACTTCAGAAGTTGAGGTTTCTACAGGGCCTGTGGCAGAGTCACTGATTAGTTACAAGGCAGGGTGTTTATAACCCAGCCATGTAGATAACAAAAAAGAATGTATGTGCTGCTCAGTTTTGAAATTTGCACCCAGACTTTTTGCCCTTGCAAACACACAAAGAAGAATGAAACTTCCCCATCCTAGTCCAAGGCACCAAACCAAGTTTCTGATGCCCAAGTTCATGTCTCCAAATTTCTCTGCATCCTTACAAGCCACCTCCTCTCCAATTCAGAATTCTTGATTCTTGAGTTAAAGTTGCCTGTACATTTGCTCATATGAACAAGGCTTCGAAAATGAAGAATTTAAACAAAAAGCTATTCAACCGCACAGCCTCTAAGTGCCTCCAAGACTCTGCTTGAGATGCATTCTACCACTCTGCTGTCTATACTCACTTCTTAGATGTTCTTTGAAGAGGGTCCCCCACCTGGTGCCAGAGTAGAAAGCAAAGAAAAGAACTGCTTCCAGTGTGCACTCAAACTGCACTTCCTGAGGTGGGCCCCGTGGCCGAGTGGTTAAGTTTGCGCGCTCCGCTTCGGCGGCCTGGGGTTTCGCTGGTTCGGATCCCGGGCGCGGACATGGCACCACTCATCAGGCCATGCTGAGGCGGCATCCCACATGGTACAACCAGGGGCACTCACAACTGGAATATACAACTATGTACTGGGGGGCTTTGGGGAGAAGAAGAAGGAAGAAAAAACAACAAAAAAGATTGGCAACAGATGTTAGCTCAGGTGTGAATCTTTAAAAAATAAAAAACTGCACTTCCTTGCCACTGTTTCATTATTCAGATTCCCTTCATCCTCGGGAGCCCAACCCTAACCTACCATGAATTTGCCCAAATTAGTGAGGTTCTAAGTGTTCCTCAGGGGTGTTTCTAGAATTCTTTCAGAGGGTGGAATTTTTGCTCTGGCCCCTGAAGTGAGCCTGTGTTTCTCTCTGGAGAGTTTCCATGAGGTTCTAATCAGTAACCAGCACAGTGCTGGGCTCAAAGCAGGTGACAACAGAGGAAATCGGCTGCCTGCAGGAGCCCGGGACGAGAAAGCCGGAAATCCCTGATTCTCATCAACCCTGTGCTCAGGCCACCCACAGCCTGCCCCTGCCCCCTGCCCCTGTCCCCGCCCCTGATGGAGAGCCTCTGCTCTCCTAGGCTCCCCCGGTTCGTGTGACAATCTCCCAGAGGTGTCATATTAGACAGGGCCCAACTCTTGACAGCTGTGAGATAAACACGAGTGGTGACGGCTTGATGGAAGAAAGCTCCATCTCCCAGGAAGAAATACGCGGTCTTTTAGTTGTGTGGGATGTTATTTTTTGTTGTTTGTTTTGTCTTGCTTTTTGGTTTTGTTTTAAGTTATCTGCCCTTTAAAAATCTTTCTTAACCCAAAAGAATTATCCAGAGGGTTGAGGAGGTTGGGCAACAAAGGCTGGAGGTTGAGGAAGGTAAGCGCAGGCGAGTGTTTCTCTCTAACACAGGGAGGGTTTGATTTTTGCTTTTCGGTTTTGTTTTGTTCCTTTTCGCTTTTCCTGCTTTCCCTGTATTCCTCTTGTTGGTGGGCTGGTTTCTTCAGAGGCTGATCCTCCCTGCTGGTATTTGGTGGGTTTTCTTCTGGTAGGACTGAGCAGCATTGGGCCTGGGGTTGGGGTAGAAAAGTGTAGTTAACACCATAGCTCTAACCACCGCCCTGATTTGAGCCAGGCGCTGCGCAAATGCTCTTATGGGCATCCTCTCTCTTAAATTCTCCCAGGGACCTCTAGGCAGGTGCTATGGTCTTCCCTTTAGAGATGAGGCCCTGATGGGAGAGATCAAAAGCCTGTCCTAATATCGTGGAGTCTGTAAGTGGCAGGTGTGGGTTTCAGACCTGGGAGCGTCTCCCTCAAAAGCACTGGTTCATAACTATCAGGCCACACTGCCTCTGTGGCGGCTTTGCTCTGTCGCCTCGGTTCTAATACGAAAGTCTCGGATACAAGAGGAGGAGGAGGACAGAGCTGTTAGCAAGGATATGTCCGGGTTCCCTGCCATGGACCCTTAGATGATGAGGAGCAGAGCGTCACTGACTGCATTTAGCACAGCCCCAGATCCTGGGAGCACCCTCGTCCCAGGGGGGCGGCAGCTGACTTGGAACAGCCAGAGCTGCCCTAGACTCTCGCCTCCTGCCTCAAACTGCTGTTGTTTCTTCGTCAGCTCGTAGTGCCCACAACTGTGTACTGTGAGGACTCACGAGAAAGAATGGCCAGTTCTGCCTGAAACGGTTCAAAGAGTTCTCAGCAGGCTGGGAAAATAGTCTGACTCAAACAAGAGCAATTTTTTTTTGGTAAGCTAAAAATTAATTGATGGTTCATTAGAGAAAAATTAGATAATCCAAGTGAGTGATAACAGGAGGAAAATAGCATCAATAAGCCCACCATCCAGAGAGACCCGAAACTACTGCTCACTGTGTTTATGAACATCCTTCTCTACTTTTTCCTTGCATGCAGATACCTATAACTTCATATATATGATACATAATGGGGTTGCAATTAAATTTAATGGGATAAATCGAAGTTCCTACACTTTGGTCCAAAAAGCCAGCTGCACTAATGCATTGCTAGTGGAGATACGGTTTAGCAAGCATTAGTGTAAAATGAAATGGGCTTTATTTAATAGTTGCCTGATTATGGGTCAGCAGTCTGCAAAAGAAGCCGGTGGGATCTTGGAGTGGAAAATCCAGGAGGAAGTGATAGTCCTGTCACCTTGGAGTCCACTCAAAGGAGAGCAGCTGGCCTGGTCTGTGTGCTGGGGTGACGGAAGTAGGTGTCAGAAGAGCTTCTTTTCGTGGAGATGTGCATGACAGCTGGGGGATGAAAGTCATACTTGTCATATGTCACTTTTGAAGAAGAGGACTGGGCTTGACTGTTCATAGTGGATTCAACTGGATGACACAAAAAAGAGAATAAAGTACATCATTTTTTTAAAAAAACATTGCTTAATATTTAATCACGGGCAAAGTCAAAACATGCATTCCTAAGTTTTTGTTTCAAAAAATGCAACAGGCTTATTGTAGGTGTAGCAGTGAGAGAAGAAATTCTCACAGATTCTTATAGTTTCAAAGTTTCTCCATGGGAAGACGCAAATCTCACGTGCGGAAGAATTCCGAACAAATTATGTAGCTACTTCACTCCAAGGAGGAGGGAGTGACACGTGTGACTTCCTGCTGAAGAATACAGTATGGAAAGTGGGGGGAAGGAAATCACCTTATGGTGGAGGAAGCTGACAAATACCACTTTAGCCAGGTGATCAGGGTTAACGTCACCAGCCGTCAGTCATGTTGACAGTACATACCACTGATATGAGGTGGTGAAAATGGCACATCACCTCTGTAGTTTTCCTCCAAAATACCCACAGTCACAGTTGAATCATTAGAAAAACAGCAGACAAATTCCAGTAGAGGGGCACCCTATAAAATACCTGACCAGTATTCCTCAGAACTGTCAGGGTATTAAAACAAGGATTGTCGGAGAAAATGTCTCGGTCAAGAGAAGCCTAAGGGACATGAAAACTCGATGTAATGTAGTATCTTCGATGCGATCCTGGAACGATACAAAGGACGCTGGGTAAAAAATATTAAGGAAATCTGAATAAATTATGGATTGTAGTTAATAATGCATATCAATATCGATTCATTAATTGTAACAAATGCATCATTGTAATAAGGTGTTATTAATAGGAGAAACTGTGTATGTGGGGGGCATATTATGAGAACTCTGTATTATCTGCTCAATTTTTCTATAAACCTAAAACTATTCTAAAATAAGTCTACTTCTACTAAAAAGAAAAAAGTGCTCCGTGGACACTGTCTCCTCCAATCCTCTCAGGCACTGGATGCCAGAGTCTAGGAAGTGGCTGTCCATCCGCCCAGGAGATAGCACTGCCTCTCTCTTGCACTCGGCCATTACTGGCTATAACAGAGGAGCCGTGGCCTGCGGGCATTCTTCAGCAGAGCCATAAAAGTGCAATGATACAAACAGTTTAGTCAATACCATTAATGGCTATTATGGGAAAGCCAATTGGGACTTGGATCTGTGGGAATCCATCTTTCTGCTCCCTTAGGGAGTAAGAGGATGTATCAGAGACTGCTGGCTGCCTGCCAATCTCCACTTCTTTCGTAAGAGAACCTCACTATTCCTGTGTGCAGCAAAGTGCCCAGCTAGGAAACCATATTTCCCAGTATCCCTTGCAGATAGAGGTGACCAGTGAAAGGTAAGTGGAAGTCATGAGTGGAGCCTCTTGGAATGCTCTTTAAAGAGGCCCATTCAGCTTGGAGGTATACCCTTTACCCTTTCTTTCTTCTTTTCCTGCTGCCTAAAACATTGACATGATGGCTGGAGCTACAGCAACCATGTTGTAATTATAAGGTGACTTTGAGAACAGTGCAACAGAAAATAAAGGTACCTTGGGCTCTTGATGAAGCTACCATACTAACCCGAGGTTGCCTACTTAATGGTTCCTTTAAATGAGAGAAAAACAAAGTGAAAAATAAACCTTTTGTTTACGCACAGGCATTTTGGTTTCTTGATATATGCCATTGAACCTAATCTTTACTGATTCAAGAAACAAAATTTCTGCTGATTCAGGAAATCTGACTCAGGATGATCTAACACGTCTGGTGCAATGGTTCAACCCTGAAGGTGAAGATGTAGTGAGGTGTGGGAACCTTCTGGAGCTCAGAATTTGTCAGCTGAGTTAGGAATAAGTCAACCACTGCAGCACACGCAGACCACTCCCTGAAGCAGGCCAAGAACTCCGTCGGACCCCCGACCTGATCAGTAGAGGCCAGATGAGAGAAGACTCCCAGCCTTTGTTAGGCAACGTTAGCACACGTGAGCCAGGATGAGACAAGAAGGGCAAGAACTTCCCTGACAATTTCAGTGTCAGGAAAGGTGACCTGGAGAAGAAGAGCCCAGGGCCAGGCTGTCTTTGCCAGTGTATATTGAGGATTTAGGCTAGGCCATCCATATCCATTCTCTCCAAGGTTATAGCCCCCCTGACTAGACACAGTGCCTAGTATCGGACCATGTGACTAAGTTTTCCTCAAGAGAGTGTGAGTGGACTTGATGGGTGTCTCTTTGGGGCTGGGATTTTACGGAAGTGGGATTGGCTCCATCATTCCCCCTTTCCCCTTCAGGGCTGGGTGCAGACAACAGCAGGGTCTTAGGGGCTAGTGGAGCCATAAGGTGGAAGGATTCTCAGCCCCTGAATGACTGCATGAAAAAGACCCTGTCATTGACCTGAATACCAAACTAGGATTGTTTTGTTGAGCCATTATATGTTTGGGTCTATTTGTTACTGCACTTCAGCCTACCCTAGCTAATACCATATCTTTTATATATTGTATTAGTTATCTACTGCTGTGTAACAAATGATCCCAACGCTTAGTGACGTAAAACCACAACATTCACAATCTCATGGTTTCTGTGGGTCAGCTTCTGAAGGCAGCTTACCTGGGTCCTCTGCTTCAGGGCCTCTTGCAGTCTGCAGTTAAGATGTTGGTCATGGCTGGAGTCGCTTCAAAGCTCAACTGGGGGAAGATGTCCTTCCAGGACCCATAGTTGTTGGGATGAGTCAGTTGGACTGAGGGCCTCAGTTCTTTGCTGGCTGTTGACCAGAGACCAGAGGCCTCAGTTCTGTGCCATGTGGCCCTCTTTACAGGGAAGCTTACAACATGGCAGCTTCATCAGAGCAAGCAAGCGAGAACGCCAGAGAGAAAAAGAACTAGCAAGGTGGAAATCCCAGTCCTGTGTAACCTAACCTCAGAAGTGAAATCCACTCAGAATTGTGCCATATTCCATTTGCTAGGAGCAAGTCATTAGGTCCATCCCACATTCAGGGAGGGGATACACAAGGGCTTGGATGTTAAGAGGCTGTGGTCACCAGGAGCCATTTCAAAAACTGCCTACCACACATATTTAGGCCTCACAAGAACCCTACTTAAATCCAGTATTTACTCTGATTTGTTGAGGACCATTTAAACAAGGAAATTGAGACCCAGAGAGGTCAAGTGGCTTCTCCAGGGTTACTCGGGTCATCAGTAGTAGATGGAGATGGTCTGCATGGTGGCAGCACCTGTGCTTGTCTTACTGCCCCACTGTCCAGGCTGCAGGTGCATCGTGGTCCTGGAGTGAGGCTGCCTGGAACAGCAATCAATCATGGGAGAGTCTGCAAGAGGCGGCCCACCCACTGCAATCCCTCTGCAGAGGCCCTGCTTTCATGAGCTGCAGAGCTGGCCCAAGTCCCAAAGAACTGCTTGCAGCCTCAAGGGGGAAATATGAGGGGTGGTGTGCGTGTGAGAGAGAGAGGAAGAGGAGAAGGAAGAAGAGAGAGAGAGGCAGAAAGGGACACGGAGAGACAAAAGAGACACATATAAAGAGAGAGAAAGAAAGAAGCACAGAACAACAGGGAGAAATAAAGAGAATTAGAAATAGAGGGAGACAAGAGAGAGATATTGAGAGAGAAAGGCAAAGAGAAAGAAACAAAGAGAGGAAGAGAGAAAGAAGGAAAAAGAAGGAAGGAAGAAAAAGAAGGAAAGAAGAGAAGAGAAGGAGAGAGAGTGGGATAGATAGGCAAAGAGAAAAACAGAAGAGAAAGCTGGGCTGCTCAAGTCTTTCTTTTCAGGCACTCTTTTCAAGGAGGGAGAAATGCAGGGGAGCTCTCCTCGAACCTGCATACCCAGCACCCCCTGGTGGAAATTTGAGTTACATTTCTCAATGGCATGGACCCCACATCCCTCCTACCTGTTAAGAGGACAGTAAATTGTGGGGTTCGAAAGGACAGTGAATTGTAAGCCAGCCAGGGTTGCCCACAGTTAGGTCTGGCCCTGATGTGTGGAGTGGTTGCCATGGTTGCCAAGGACAGTGGCACGGTGTGCAGTGGGGCGGGGTGGGGTGTTGTGATTGGATGTGTGAAAAGATGTGGTCTGGGCTCCCTGGGTGTCCTGCCTCTGGTAGGCGGCTCAGAGCGACACTGCTGCAGCCCCTGCAGGTGCCTGACATTGATCCCTGCTGCTCCTTTCCTCTGAAGTGAGCTAAGAGAAAACTAGGGGGTTGTGACACTTTATTCCTCAGGGGTGGGGAGGAGGAGTGGGTCAGAAGAGACCAGAACTGTCAGTACCTTCCCATGGGCTCCAGCCTCCGGTCTGACAGGTGGTACCAGCCCTATGCTGACCTCCTGCACTTGAGAGGCTGCCAAGGGCTTTCCACCTTTTCCATGCCATCTACCCTCTTGGCAGTCTGTGGAAGCATGTAGACCCCTTCTTCTAATAACATTTTAGAAATGTGTAAAATGAAGTACATAGGATTACAAAGAAAATTATTAATAGAACTACACCAATTTTATGATATAGAAGTATATACATCATTTTATTGATGCATTCAGTAAGATCTAAGTGATGGGTCTAATCACTATAATTTCAAAGTTGTATGAGTATAGATGACATTACAAGATTTCTGCAACAACCATCATTTGACTTGAAACTCTGTGATTTCTATTGGTGACAAGGTTATGGGTACTTTTCATCTATTGTGATTTGTTGTCCACTTTGATAATTGAAGGAAGAGGTGAAAGAAATTCATGTGGAGGCGGAAGAAACTGAGGGCATGAATTTTTCCCATCCAAGTTCACAGACTCACCGAATTCCACCCGTGGAGCCTTAGGAGTCCATGGACCTGAGGTTAAGGAGCTGCAGAGGGAGAGTTCCTGTCCAGATCTTCCCTTAGTACCACCTGGCGCCAGACAGGCTGCTTGGAGCCAACACTCCCAAGCAAGTTCAAGGCAAGCAGCAACTCTATGGATGGATGCTCTGGTCACTAATAATAGTGACAGCAATACACTTTAGAAAAAGAAGGATGGCCAAAATGTCATATGTGCCAACACCACGCAAAGGGCTTTATCTCATTCAATCAGTCTGCCCCAAGCCCCATGACCAGCGCAGACAACCTGACAATATTGCAGAGTGGTGCTGCTTCCTGGGTGAGCGAAGCCAGCTCCTGCACCCTAGTCCCTGGAGGGACAGGTCAGAAGTAGTTCTGGGAACCCGCCTCTCAGCCAGCCTGGGGGGGCTTCTGCAGGAGGCTCTCAGTCTGGAATTTGTCTGCTATCTGACTCTCCTCTATTACTCTTTACTCCCAGATTTCTTGGTTCTGAGTTCCTTTTTGCCACACACTGAGCCAAAGATGCTTGCCTGTGTCACCTTCTTTGATGACCTATTTTCAGCATGTTTCTCTGGTTCAGCCTCAGCTCGAGCATTTACCCACAGTCTCTCTAACTATAGATAGGAAACACTTTGGTCCTCCTCTTGGACCCATAGGACCTGGTACAGCCCTTCTTGTAGGGCCTTCCTGCCAGCAGAGCAAGATTATGAGGGCAAGAGATGCTGTTGGTAGCCCACCTGTATCCCTCACACTCTACACATCACTGTGCTCAGGCTGACTTCCAAATGCTGATACCAGCATCTCTTTGCCTTGGGGCCTCCAACAGCCATGGAGCAATGCCTGACAAGAGTCGTGTATAAAGACCCAGCTTCCTCAGTGCTTAAGTGGAAAAATTCTGAGCCATCAGAATTCTGGGAAGCCATCCATGCCATTTCCCTTAATCTCTCCCATGGGATTAAACTCCAGTCACCCACAGTGGTAGCTGGCTTGATAGATTGGCTGCCTTCCTATCCCTTTTTCACTTCCTTACTGGTTTTCTAAATGTCTCAAATATGCTACCCGTACTTGAATCTTTGTCTCAGCATCTATTTCTGAGAGAAACCGAGTGAAGACAAATAGCTACATCCTTGTCTGGAAGGTTCATCTCTGGGGAAGGAATTGTGGTCTGGGGCACAGTTGGTCTAGAGTCCTTTCATGTTTGAGGAGAATCACAGCCAACTGGCTCCAGCCTTGGACCCCAGACCCAGGCTCAGACGGCCCTCTTTAGACGCTTCGTGAGGGGTAAAGGGCTCTTTGGTGGGTCTTTCGAAGGCTTCCATGCATGCGCTCATCAGCAGAGGATGCTGGGGGTGTATCTTGGGTCAGGAAGGGGGTTCTCAATACTTAAACCTTCCCCAAGGCTATGGGGCTCCATGCCCTCGGAGGAACTTCCCTGTGTAGGTTCTCCCTGCAGGATCACCAGTGAAGACCCTCCGTGGGTCAGGGTTTTACCGAAAATAAGAGCAGTTGCTTTAAGCACTTCAGTTAATGACCTGCCGTGATTCTCCCCCAGAGCAAAGCTGGCTCGTCTGCCAGAAAATACGGAGTGGGGTGGGCTGTCCAGCTGTGCAAACAATGTCCACATCTGCGATCACATCCTTGGACACAACAGATCGATCTTTGGACCACAGAGCAAGGATCAGCTCTTGTGGCTATACCCAGAGACCCAGGTCACTAGGAATCCAGGGCTGGTGAAGTCTGCCCGCAGGGCTCGCAGCCAAAGGCCCGTTCCTGTGCCCTCGTCTCACAGGCGCACACGGCCAAGAAAACCGTGACCTCACACAACTGCCCTTAGGACAGGCGAATGTGCGCTGGGGTAAATCTGGAACTCGAGTCCCCACGCACACCGCAGCGCCAACCTCGGGGCGCACGCCTCTGAGAGCAGACGTTTGTGATCCGTCCTGCCTCCCGGGCCTTGCCTGCAGCTGAGCCTCCTGCCCAGGTGTCCGGGAGCAAACACTGCGGCAGTGCCATCTAGTGGGCAAGAGGCGAATGTCACAACTGAGATGCTCTTCCCATCCGGAGCCGAACCTCCTGCTTCAGGGGCCCGGAGACTTGGACCAAGGCATTCCTGTGCCCCTCCCTGACTAAAGGCATGACTAACCTTCAGACTGGCTTCTTCCTGACTCCAGGCCCCTGACCTCCCTTTTCTTGGGGCATTTACTTTCGAAAACTCGGTCGTCGGAAATTCTTTCTCTGCCACTTTGAAATGTATGTAAATCTTCTTCCAGCCTCTTGCTAGTTTTACAGCACAGGAATGTCTTTCTCAAGGACCTGGGAGACATCCTTCTGAACTGTAATCATGTAGGAAGACCATGTCCTTATCTCCCAGTTTCTGGAGGAGGGAGTGGGAGCTGAACTGATATGGGTGCCAATTAGCAAGCACAGATGGCCTGATCACAGAGAAAACCATCTGCAAACTCAGGACTAACTCAATGTGCTGGACATATCCCATTGATGGACCTCCCCGCAGCGTCCTCTAGTACTTTTCCACCAGCTCACCCCAGTGCTTCAGGGTGCACTCTCCCAGCTTCCGTTTCAGCAGAGTTGAGTTCAGTCTCTCGCCCTATTGCCATGGTCTTGAATAAAGTCTTCCCTGCCTGTTCAGCTTTGTCTGATGCAATTGTTCTTCCTCATTCTTCACTCATCTTTTCTGAGTCCCTGTCCCCATGAAGCCCCAGGATGCCGCAGGAGCAAAGCCTCCTCTGCCCCATCCATCAGGGTAGACATTCTGCCTGTGCCAGGCTCTCCCAGGCTCCTCCTGCCCATCTCCCTGCCCCAATTCAGGCCATTGCCTGGCAGGGCAGCCCCTCTGTCCTGGATACAGAAGTCAGGAACAGAGCTTCTGGGCTGCTCTGGGAGAAGGTGTCATTGACTAGGTACTCAGTGACTTTTTTTTCCTTTTAAAACTATTCATGGGATTCTGAGAGGAAGGATAGTAGTAAGATGTCAGGCCGCCATCTTGAACCCCATTCTCACGGGAATCTATTCCAGTGGTTCCTCACGACACAAAGAGGCTGCGATGAATGCCTGAGAAAGGCGTTCAGGCCCACACCCCATCTCCCTGGGACACTTGTACTTTGGCACCACCCACAAGCTCATTTAAATAATATTAGTTACCCACAGTCTGCAACTTCAGGTTTCATCGTCCCCAGCTTCACATGCCAACCATAAGTAACAATTCTAAAACTTAGATAGTTGACAGTTGTATGAAGAGCCATCTCTAATTTCTTCAAATATTCTGGAGCATTTCTTTCACCTCGGTGGTCAATTTGTGGTATTGTAATCTCTGAGAAGTTAGAAGATGTTGGACCCGTCTTTGCCCCCTTACAAATGGAGCAGAGAGAGATGCAATCCTGGGCGATGGCAGGAGCTGAGGCGGTGCTGGCTGGTCCAAGTCTGACTCAGGTGCACTTGGGACCTGAGTTTTATTCATGCCAGATTTTTGGAGTGAAAGCTATGAGTGTGTTTTGGTGTGGGTGACTCTGTCTAGGAGGAAGTTTGAGGCAGGAAAACAGCTTCTCTATCTCTCCACATTTGCCTCAAATCTTTTTAAGGCAGGATGTTATGACTTGAAGGCTTTCTGAAGTTTGTCCATGTCTTCAGGGGCCCACAAATGAGCTGAAATTTTATAAAAATAGAGTAGACTTGAAATTTGGGGTCTTTGAAGCTCAGCGATGCACATTACTCCCTCTGTTACCCCCTCTTGCTCTGGAGCTCCTGGGCCCAACGTGAGGGAGGGGTGGGCAGTGACAAGAAACTTGACAGTTCATGGAGGCATAGTCCCTCCTACTTCTATTCAAAAGCAATCTTTTTAGGTAAATAGGTAATTTAAAGTTCAAACTTCTTCTCACCTTGTTTTCTTCCAGTTTTACTGAGTTATAATTGACATATAATATTGTATTAGTCAAAGGTGTACAGCATAATGATTTGGTATCCATAAGTATCGTGAAATGATCACCACAATAAGTCAACATCCATCACCGTACATAGTTACAATTTTTTTTCTTGTGATGAGAACTTTTAAGATCTACTTTCTTAGCAACTTTCAAATATACAATGCAGTATTATTAACTACAGTCACTGCACAGCAGACTACACCCCCAGGACTTATTTATTTTATACCTGGAAGTTTGTGCCTTTTGACCCCTTCATCTATTTCCCCTAATCCTCACCCCCCCATCTCTGGCAACCACCAAACTGTTCTCTATACCTATGAGTGCAGTTTTTTCAGATCCCACATATAAATGATGTCACACAGTACTTGTCTTTCTCTGTCTGACTTATTTCACTCAGAATAATGCCCTCAAGGTTCACCCATGTTGTCACAAATGGCAGTATTCCTTCTTTTTATGACTGAATAATAGTCCATTGAATGCATATACCACATCTGCTTTATCCGTTCATACATCGATGGACACTCACATTGTTTCCATGTCTTGGCTATTGTGAATAATGCTGCAATGAACATCGGGGTGCTGATATCTTTTCAAGAGAATGGTTTTGTTTCCTTTGGATATATACCCAGAAGTGGAATGGCTGGATCACATGGTAGTTCTATTTTTAATTTTTTGAGGAACCTCCATACTGTTTTCCACACTGGCTGCACTAATTTACATTCCCATCAGCAGCACACAAGGGTTCCCTTTTCTCCACATCCTCACCAACACTTGTTATTTCTTGTCTTTTTGATAACAGTCATTCTAACAAGTGTGACGTGATATCTCATTGTGGTTTTATGTGCATTTCCTTGATGACTGGTGATGTTGAAGATCTTTTCATGAACCTGTTAGCCATCTCTATGTCTTCTTTGGAAAAACATCTATCAGTTCCTCTGCCCATTTTTAAATCAGATTGTTTGTTTGTTTGCTGTTGACTTGTATGAGTTCTTTATATATCTTGGCTATTAACCCCTTATATAATTTGCAAATGCTTTCTTCCCTTCCATAACTTGCCTTTTCACTTTGTTGATGGTTTCCTTTGCTGTGCAGAAGGTTTTTAGCTTGACGTATCTCATCATTTCAAACACAACTGTGTATATCTTCCTGGAAGCCTGGGTGGGGTCTCTGGTCTGCATGCTGTCCTCGAGGTCACTCCTGACCTCTCTTGGGATGTCGCTCATCCTGTGTCCCATGGATGGTCTCAGTGAGTAACTGAATCGTGTTGGAGCCACCTCTGATAACCAGAGGCAATTTCTGGGCACAAAGGTGCAACACTTTGTGGCCATCTTATCCTGTCCCCAGGCTTATTCTGTACCATTGGTTCCTTTACTGATTCCAGGGACCTACAGTGGTGCCTGGAGAAACTCCTGGACTTCCTATGGGCCCTGCCCAGGCTATAAGGAACTGAAGGCCTCATCTGCCTCACTAGTCTGGGCACTATATCTACAGAACTGTGGCCACCACATTGTTGGTACAGGACCCCCTGTGGGTAGCCTGCTTTCCCACTAAATTCCAAAGCCCTGTCTTCTTTGGCTTCTTTCTGTCTTTCCTCTCTCCCACACAACTCCACCACTGGAAGGTGAAAGGGGCTCGCCTCCCTTCTGGGGTGCAGGACCTCCCTGCACTGGCAGCCACGTGAAAGTCTATATTCAGTCACCCAGCTTTTCTCTTCCTCTGTAAAGGGAGGCAAGTGGATTGCAGGAATCCATTTCTCTGTCAACAAAGCCTACAACTGTGGGCTTCCTATTGACTCAGAAAACTGTAATACGAAATACAGAACTAAACAAGGACCCCTGTGTCAGGCGGCATCCACCATCTCTTTGAAGCAATGAGCCTTCTTTTTTAACAGATGAGGGAGAGACCTGCTCAACCAAGAATTAGGGGTTATTGGGAATGAAAATACATTAGTTTATTATCTAAGAAAATTTTATCTCTTGTTAAACAAAATTTTACATGCGTGCCCATTTGAGGAGAAGAAAGAGTTAAAAGTTTTCATCAAATTCTCAAAATATCAAATTACCCAAAAAGTTAAGAACTACTGTTTTAAGGCATCCATCTGGCTAGTTTTGACAGTGTAATCTGCCCCACACCTTTGGAAAGCATGTTACAGATTCAATTTATAAAAATATATTGTAATTACCTTCTGGCACATTGGAGTCCCCAGCATCTCTTTGTAGCAAACAAGGCAACATTATTACTCCAATTTGACAGATGAGAAAGCCAAAGCACTAATTTTCTCGTTCTGGTCCAGAGGCTAATGCCTTTGGCCACCTTTAGAGAAATCTTGGAAGCTAGAACGTCAGACTACAGAGGGCCTTAGGGAGGATCTTGGCCAATCCTATTGGTTTTCAGGGGAGGAAATGAAGCTCTGAAAGAAGAAGGGGCTTGTCTCCCCTATTGCATCGCTGTCATACAGAAACAAGATTAAATGGCCTGGCAGCTTCGTAAACGGAACAGGACCATTCCTGGAGATGGGGCACAGAGGATCAGATAACCTCCCATCCTAGAAACAGAAGAATCTCTTGTCGGTTTCTGTACCAGAAAATGTTGTTGCCAGCCATCACTGGCAGGATGGAAGCTTGATGGAAAACTGAAGATGGGGGATTAAAAGTAACATTAATATATATTCTTAAACACAGCTAATAAAAATTCTGTAAGGAATTTCTTCTTGAAACAAATCAAATTCCTTGTCATTAGAAACCTTCTCTTGTAGGGGCTGGCCCTGTGGCCAAGTGGTAAAGTTCGCGTGCTCCGCTGCAGGCGGCCCAGTGTTTCGTTGGTTCGAATCCTGGGCGCGGACATGGCACTGCTCATCAAACCACGCTCAGGCAGCGTCCCAATACCACAACTAGAAGGACCTACGACGAAGAATATACAGCTATGTACTGGGGGGCTTTGGGGAGAAAAAGGAAAAAAATAAAATCTTTAAAAAAAAAAAAAAACCTTCTCTTGTAGATAATCCTTTTCCTGATTCACTGTCTTTAGTTGTTCAGTAAATGCCAACAGCATCAGGATCTGTCAATGCAAATTTTTCTACAAGTTTTACTTGTGAGGAGAGCAAACTTCCTTTTTTTCTTTTCTTTTCCTTTTTTAGTATTTGTGACAGTCCCTCCTGGTCTGAAAGCTAATGTCTTATCAGTGGCACTCTCCTCTTTCTCCTTCTTTCCTTCCTTCTCCTTCTCTCCTCCTTCCTTTTCTTTTTAATTTTTCCGCACAGGCCACTGCCCAGTGGTATAGACCCTCTGTGGTCTTTTCATAAATGATCGCAGCGTGTAGGTTCACGTCTGTGGGCTTGGTCTTGTCACCATAGATGGAAAGCTTGCAGCACAATATAACATTCTTGGCCCTGATGCCTGTCCTTCCAATAAGTTCCATACAGTGGCAAGCAGATTTTCTTGAATGTTTTTGCTTATTGGAACTAAACTGAATTGTCTATAGTTTTCAAAAACCAAAGATTTTAAACATTTGATGTATGCATAAAACTGAGTCATTTCAAAACCTTGGTTGGAGAAGGCTTGTGCCTCCAGCTTGGTGTGACAAGGTTATTGACAGATCCCATTATTGCACCTGCGGAGCTATTAAAAATTTAGATTCCTGAACTCCACCCCAACCCAACGGGTCAGAGGTGCCTGGACAGAGGCCCGAGAAGGTCTGTTTTTATCGAGTTCTCCAGTGATTCCTATACTCTCACTGGCAAGAGCTAACGGTAGACAAATGTTTTGGGTTGTCATGGTTCTGCTAGTGTGTGAATGTGTGTGTACAGGGTGGGTGGGGCGGGCAGTGAGGAGACAGTGTGAAGGAGGGTGGGACAGGGGCAGGCATTTTCCTACAGACTCCAAGTCAGCCCCTCTGGCAACCAGCCTCGAGATGACGATTTGAGCATAATTCTCCAACCCCCCACTTGGTCTGACCCCTTGGGTGGTATAAGAGGGCGTGTCCTGGATGCTCAGGGCATTCACCTCTGATCAATCTGAAGATGGAGTCCTGACAGCAGCTATGGAGTCCTCCATTTAGAGCTTATTGGAAGCCAACTGCCTCCAATGCTTTCCTCCCAACCCACCCCATACTTCCTTAGTAACCACAGAAAACTTTTCTCTCTTCCAGCACTTTGTGAAACTATCAAGCGCAATATTGAGTAAGCATGATCATCAACATTGCTACCCCTGGAAGACAGTGTGTTGCGGTTCCCTCTGGTCACTCTCAGGTTTAATGATTCACAGGATGGACTCCCAGGATCCAGACAAACGTTTATACTCAAAATTATGATTTATTTCAATAAAAAAAGATACAGATGAAAATCAGCAATAGAAAAAGGTACACTGGGCAGACTCCAGGAGAGACCAGGATGAACTTCCAGCTGTGCTCACCCAGTGGAGTCATGCGGACAGCACTTAATCCTCCCAGCAACAATGTGAGACCACATGTGTGAAGTCTTGCCAACCAAGGAAGCTCGCCTGAACCTTAGTGTCCAGGGTTTTTATTGGGGGATCTATAGGTATGAAGGGCCTGACTAATTTTAGATACTTGGTCTCCAGTCCCCACCCCCATCCCCAGAGGTCAAAGTGATAGAGCCCAGGGAAGCAAAAGCAAGCATTCCCCACAAATCACATTGTTATTCTCCACTGCCTGATGTGGCCCCAGGCCCTAGGCATGTAAAGACCCTCTTACCAGCCAGGGTATTCCAAGGGCTCAGGGCTTATATCCCAAGAGCTGGTCAAGGGCTGATCCTGAAGACCTTTGAGATGCAGGGTTTGGGACCCCCTGGGCCTGCTGAGTTAGCTCTCCACTGGGCCGGCAGGCCGGGCAAGAATTACTACATCCAATCACATCCAATACACAGGGAGACTGAGATTGAAATGTGACAATGTCACAAAGGATAAGATAAAAAGTGGGGTTTCCTACTGCCAGATCAGTGCTGTTGCATCCCAGAGGGGTACAATTCAAGACAGGGAGACTGTGGGAGGAAGCGACTGAGTGAGATGAGCAGTGTTAAGCCCCCTGGGCCCAGGGATGGCTTGAGGATCTTGCTAGTGGACGAATCCAGCAATGGGCAGCAGTCTGGCTGTTAGAGATGCCCTGGCTGTTAGAGGGCAGGGATGAGGAGGGCCAGGGTGCTGAGAGCCTCAGCCTACAGCCTGGGGAGAGAGGACTGTTTAGATGCCTCATGGGACTTTGATCTGCAAGCTTGGGAAGCTCACAGGCACTAACAGCTTCAGCATTTAGGTAAAAATGAGGGGAGCATAAGGTTCTGGTTTCTTGAGAATCACGTCTATGGAGGACCCAACCAAGGCAGCTGCCAAGTAAGGCTGGACAAGAGGGTGAACTTTATAAACTAGAATGGTTCAGAGTGGCAGTGGGATCGCCAGGCCCAGAGGTTGGCAAAGATCATAAAGTCCCCCGCCCTTTTGGCCAAGGTGCCCTCATAGTGCTTCTGTGGGAAAGGGCATGGCCCTGGCATTGAAGGGAGGAAATTTGCTAAAGGAGCAAATAAATGCTGGGAGCCTCTTGATGGACAGGGCAGAGGACATCCCTTACTTGAAGGCACCCACACCTGCCACCTTTGCCTAGCACATTCCATCCCTCAGCCTTCTGTAGCCTCTGGAACCGCATCTTAGCGATGGAACTGTCCTGTGGCCAGATCCACACCCCAACCTTGGGGACTAAGACCCAGAGATGCCACTCGAACTTCTGTCTCTTACAGCCAGACTCCCAGGGCACCTGGCATTGCACAATGCATGTGCTCACCTCCTGGTCTGCTTCCATCAGTGGTTCCGTGTGTCTTGGGGATCCCAGTGAGGGCTCACTAATGCTTTGGTGGAAGCTGAGAGAGGGCCGTGGAAAGGGGGAGAGAGAATCAGCCAGAGTCTGGGGTTGGGTGGTTTACATGGCTGTCAATTGATTAGCTTTGTGGCTGGTGCAGAGGTGTTAGGAAAGTTTAAGAAAGCTGTTCTAATTTTTCTCAGTCGTTTAGGTAGTGCTGCTGGTATTCAAAATCCTACAGCTAACTCAGTGGTTGTCCAAGCGTGGTCCCAGGAGCAGCACCATCAGAATCTCTTGGAAACTTGTTAGAAATGCAGCTTCTTGGGGTCTTTGCCAGACCCACTGAGTCAGAGACTCTGGAGTGGGCCAGCTGTCTGGGGTCTAACAAACCCTCCAGCTGATCCTGACACTCAAGTTTGAGAACCACTGAGTCAGCCATTCAGGCTTCTAGATTAAGCATAACCCCGGAGGTGAGGCAGGCTGCATCGCACGTCCTAGGGCTCAAGCGTGCACCGAGCCCGGTGCCAGGCCCTGTGTGGGATGGCAGAGGGCATGGCCCTGACCTTGGCACACACAGGTATGAGGGCACAGGGTGGCACTCTGCTCTGCTGGCGGCAGCAAAGGCTAGCCAAAGGTCACCTTTCTTTGCTTTCGGCTGCAAAATTGTTAGAGCAGTTCCCTGTTATCACACCTGCTGCTCAGCCCGTCTCACTCCGCCTGGAATTTCGATTTTATTTTAAAGGAAAAGGGTTGAGCATTGTTTAATAAAGACAAAACCTTTCACGGCGCAGGGTCCCAGGGAGTGCAACACAACAGCGGCAGGAGCAACGACAACAGCAGCACAATGGGCGTGGGGAAGACGCTGAGCTCGGCTGGCTGCCCAGCCGGACCGCGCAGGCTGGGGGTCTGGGGCGGCTGTCTCCGGACGGCGCCGGGCGCTCGCTGAGTCGGGCGGGGCCGCCGCAGAGAGCACTGCTGGCCGCTAGAGGGCGCCCGGCGGCCGCCGCGAGAGGCGCCTGGGAGCCGGCGGGAGGGCGCAGCCGGCCAAAGCGAGCGCAGGGAGCGCCCTGCACCCTGCAGAGCGGCCCTCCCCGCCCACTGCCCTGCACTGTCCTCCCGTCAGTCCTCGTGCTCTGGGACACTCTGGCCAACCCAGCCCAGCCGCTTCTGTGGCCACAACAGGCGAGCCGGTGGTCCCTGGCAAGCTAGGGCTTGGGCGCCTCTTCCCTGCCACCCCCGGGCCCACACTGTGGGCGTTTCTCACGGGCTTTGGTTAGTCCCAGAGGCTCCGTGCTGGGGCAGTACAGCCATCTGACTGACTCTCTGCTCCCATGGGTTTGCACCTGGGGATGACACCTGGGAGAATTGGGGACCTGTGATTCTCAGAGTGGCTCAGAGCAGTGCGTTCCCCCTGGGTCCTGATGTGCCCAGGCTGTTGGTGTGGGCAGAAGTCTGTATAGACACAGAGGGCCGCTGCCAGCCTGAGTCTGCCTCCACCCTCTGGCTGACTGGAAAACAAGTGTCACACAAGGAGGAACAATCCCATCAATCCAGCGTCCTCCTTACCTCCCAGCCAGTGGGGCAAAGAGAGGATGCTGGCAGAGGACCCTCCCTGGGGCAGAAGCGCCAGCAACTCTGCCAACCCTGGGAAAGCTCTGCTGTGTAGCTGCGGGCAGGTCACCCCCTCTTTCTGCACTTCAGACCCCATCTGTCAAGTCCTCATTTTAGGATATGATTTTCTAGGTCGCTGGGAAAAATTCTATGAGGGCAAACTTTGAGTAAAGGCCATCTAGGAAAAAAGGGATGGAAGAAAGAAGGAGGCAAAGGAGAGGTGGAGGAAGCCTTGTGCCAAAAAGCCAGCCCTTGCCAGACCCTCATGCCAAGACCGTGTGGACAAAACGGTGAACCGCACAGGTCTCCTTGGAGCCCCCCTGGCGTATGGATGTCCTGCCCCACCCCAGAGCCCCATGCCTGCCTCTCTCATTCACCAGAGCTTTCTCCCCAGCCTTTCCTCACACCATGTTCTCAGAGCTTCCAGAAACAGCCCTAACAGAGGAGGGAGCAGAATGACGCCTGCACCCTTCCAGGCTGGTCTCTGCCAGATTCCCTGGGTCAGCCCCTCTCTGGGCCTCAGTTTCCCCACCTGCCAAAAAGGTTCTGAAGATTTCTAAAGTCCCTCTCTGCTGACATTTTGAGTAGTTAAACAGTCCAGTTTCTCAACTTTCCCTGGTTCAGATTAAAACTGCCTGGGGAGCTTTACAATATTATGGTCTAGGCACTCCTTCCTCCCCTGCCCGCCCCCCATTCTGATGTATTGGTCTGCAGTCAGGACTTTTTCAAAGTTCCCAGATGGTTGGAATGTGCAGCCAGGGTTGGGAATCTCTGGCATCTAATTCCTGCTAAGAAATCTTTGCATTCTCATAGGAAACTGCTGGAAACAGGAAAGTCCCCACTCAATTTATCTCTAATGGCGGTGTAGCAGAGGAAGACATTTCCTCTACCCACTGTGGGTTCCTCTGGCTGGAGAACAAATTAAATTCACATGAGACAGAATAACAGGAGAAAATTAAACAAAGCTTTATAACGTGTATACATGGGAGAGGCTCAGGCAAACTGAGGAACTTGCCAAAATGGCTGAAGCCACCACCTTAAATATCATCTTCAGCTAAAGACAAAGGAGGATGTGGGGGTTGGGGGAGTCAGTTACAGGAGGTTACCAGACAAGTACAATAAACAAGATGCAGATTTAAGTCCTTGCCTTTTGCATTGATTAAGAGTTTCTAGAGATAAGGTCATCTTCCTCCTTCCTGGTACAGACAGGGAGACACCTTTACAGATGGAGATTTCCTTTACAATGTAAATGTCTCTTGACAAAGGGTAAGTAAATTCTACTTTTCAGAGTTGCTTTCCTGTCTGCAGTTTATTAAAAGTAACCAGCCCTAAATAATCCTCATGCCAAAGAGACATATCTTGGCGTGGCCAATTCCAGTCCCCAACAGCAGCATACCTGGCACTGTCACAGGCATGGAGTGGTATTTGGGGGAGCCTCCTCCAAGGCTTATGAGCCTGTTGAGTCCCTCTGCATGCTGTGGATGGATATGGGCATGACAAGCAGAGGGGCTCCCTTCTCTCTCTCCCCTGCGTCTGTACCCCTTTCCTCCGCTGCTTCCTGCCTGGTTCTCCCCTCTCCACTTCACCCAGCCCCCCAATCTGATGGCAGTTGTGTTGACTGCTTGGCAGCAGCTTCCACCATCTAGAATGGCTTTCCTGCTTCAGCCCTTCTCCCCAGCTTCCACGTTTTCTTGAGAACCTTCCTTTTCCAGAACAATGTC